>NW_022196911.1:59897185-59909334 GCF_008632895.1 Mastomys coucha
AGTTTAAAAAAAAAAAAAATATTCCTCCTGATAAACAGATATCATCCTTCTTATTCCTACCTGTCTACATTTAGCTAACAAGGTGAACACCAATGTGCATTAGTGGAGGGGTCAGCGTGAACTAGGTTCTGTTTCAGTCCATTTGGGTTAGTATAAGAAAACACCTCAAACCAGCCAACTTACAGACAGTGAAAATGTTTCTCAGAGTTCTGGAGACTGGGAAATCTAAAATCAAGGTGGAGTAATTTCTCTATGTATTTTCATAGAAGTAGAAGGTGGAAGGCAGCTGCCTGAAGCCTGTGGTATAAAGGCACTAATTCTTTCTGTAAGACTTTCCCCTTCATGACTCAATCACTCCCTAGTACCATTGGCTAGGGACCAGTTTTCAACATATGAGTTTGGGAGAAAGTGCAAATGTTTAGATATCCACAGGTGTTCTTTATCTGTTACTTATTAATTTATTGATCTATTTGTCTATTGATAGATTGGATGTTATTGTTTATTTTTTTGCTTTTAACACAAGGTAAACCTATGCTGGTCTTGAACTCACTGTGTGATTAAGGATAATCCTGAACTCCTAATCCTCTCCCTACTTCCAAAGTGCTGAATATAAGAAGTGTACTTCTGAATACTGACCTTGGTGAGGGCACTGCAAATTCAAAATTTCGAGAGGATTCGCTGTTCCACCCTCTAGCGTGGCCTTGGGTGAAGACACTTGGAGAGTCTGTTGATTAGAGGAACACAGAGGGTTCCCCGCAGTGCTGTAAAGTTTCAGGGATGCGGGGAAAGATTTTTAACCTCCAGTCAGACAAAATGGAGTGGGTGTTAGCTTTGGTTCTTCAACTTTACAGGCTGCAGGCTGCAGGGGACTCGGTGCTGGCTCCTGCTTTGTACCTTCTGTCCTGACACTGACCACAAGAGATCCATGGTTACCCGACATCATTACTACTCACTTGACGTACTGATTATTTCCTTAGCTCAAAATCTTTTAACTCTCTGATGAGTCTTCATTGTCTTTAACATAGGGAAATACTTGCAGACTTGGAGGGGTGTGAGTATACACCACAACCTATCTGATCTTTCTCATACTTCCAAAGGCTTCAGTTTGGCCCAGTTCTCCATTGTATTGAGAAAGGAGGCTATTTTCTCTCTGGTGAGTTTCTAAGAGAGGAGCAGCCAGCTGAGAGGCACAGGAGGTAGTGAACCCCTTGCCCAGCCATTTTTACAGACATCACCTCAAACCCTAAATGTGAGTGACATTCTTTGATGAAGCGATAGACATCTTCTAATGTGCTTGCTATACACTGCCAAATGTCCTCCAGAAATGTACAGTTCATAGACAGCCACCAATGAAGGACAAAAAGGGCCATTTTTCTGTAACTTGCCCAGCACTGGTATTCCTTTTAGACTCTGTTTGCCTGGGACAAAAACAATGTTAAATTATTAAGTTGTGACTTTTATTTCTTTGGTGGCCAGCATGACTGAAAATATTGAAAATATTGAAATGTGTTTGTGTGCATTCCTTTGCCTTCATTAGTGATAGGCTGCTATGGTTTGTATCTGTGTATATAGCTTCCTCTATAACTGTGTTTATTATAGATTAAAAAGCATTCAATTATTGAGGATAGCAACATGACATTCATCCATTCTATGATCCACTTAGATGTTATTTTCCAGAGGACTTATGGGAAATTAATTCTTCTCTCATGTTAAATAGACATAATTAATTGAAAAAAATCTTTTATTCAAATTCTTTAAAATATTTCCTTATTCACTAAAATTGTATGCAGCTAGAGAATTGGCTTAGTAATTAAGAGCACTTGCTCCTCATGCAGATCCAGGCTGGGTTGCCAGCATCCACAAAGTAGCTTACAACTGCTTACAACTCCAGTTCCAGGGGATATGATGCCCTCTTCTGTCCTCCATGGGCACTGCATGCATATGGTGCACATACTTGTAGGCAAACACTCATATGCAAAAGAGAAATAAAAATAAATATACTATTTTGTGCACGTAAGACCTATTTTCCTAAATTGCTTAATGCTGTGCTTCTGTGAGTGTCATAGGTTTGTGGTAAATAATACACAGAGAGAAAAGGTTTTCTCGTTTTCTTTGTATTTATTTATTTATTTATTTATTTATTTATTTATTTTGGACTGTAAGAATACTGTGTGAAGTTTTAAAAACTTATTCTAAAGAAATACTTCTTGAACTATTGTTAAAGTTTTAGACTCATCAAGTGGGGAACTGGAATGTTTTCATTATTTTTGTATTACCTAAGAGACAGGTGACCTTTTGAGTTAAAAGTACTTTTGTGGGCCACTGAGATGGCTCAAAGAGTAAAGACATTTCTGCCAAAGCCTAATAACCTGAGTTCCATCCCTGGAAACAAGAGGATGAAAGGTGGAAGCCAATGCCTGCAAACTGATCTCTGATCTACACACATGCACATATGTACAAGCACACTCACATGCACATACTCAGGCATGCATACATGCACACACCATGACATTCACGTGTCCACATACACAATGAATGAGTGAATGAATGAATGACTAAAGCAAATGTATTTTTTGCTATTCAGCAGAGTTGTATAGCTCTTGCCTTGTAGATATGTGTGCTTATTTTCAGCAGACTTGTATGTTGTAATTTTTTAAAATACATTTTGTTGTATCTTAGCTGATAATTGTTAAACTGAAAATGACTTTATCTTGCAAACTCTCTTGGTAATTGACTTATTTCCATTTTATAACATCTTCTTTCAAAAGGAAAGCCTTTTACCACAATCTGAACTTACCCTTCTTTTCCAATAATGTCCACTTTCCTTTTCCTGACTTGCTAAATTATCTTATATGTGTAGAAGAAATTAGGTTTTGACAGCCAATACATGCTTCTTGTTTCTTGTCTTAGTAAGCAAACCCACACTGTCTCACCATTAAATGGACTAGTTGTGGATTTCTAAAGTATTTTGAGGTACTTATGCTATAGAAGTGTCTTCAAACCTCGGGCTAAGTATTCTCAGTTCTTAAACTTAATCCATGAGAAATGAAGTGTTCCAAGGACAAAGCCAAGTTCTATGCTTGGAGTAAGGAAAGTTGAGTGGTCAGATGTTCTGTTCAGAAACGACCATGCCTAGGGGCCAATCACTAAACCTTTGACCTAGATCTGACACTCCAGTGACATCTGTTAGTCCCTAACCTCCTCCTTCCCATTGAACACACACAATGTTTACTGAAAATAGAACATGGCAGTTTAAGGAAAGCAAACATGTAGGCAATGCCTGTCCACCACCACTGCCACCACACATACCCACTGCCTTCTGGGCTTGTTCCAATCAAATTCCAGATTTC
Organism: Mastomys coucha; assembly: GCF_008632895.1. Taxonomy (NCBI): domain Eukaryota; kingdom Metazoa; phylum Chordata; class Mammalia; order Rodentia; family Muridae; genus Mastomys; species Mastomys coucha. The sequence goes on from NW_022196911.1 coordinate 59,900,536, forward strand.
TTGAGCTCTTGTTTTAAAATTCTATTGATCAGGAAATCTTGATGCAGACCCCCACTTCAGTATGTGAAGTGATGCACAGTAACAGAGTGGACTTTGAAGTAACAGCTGCAGAGTTATCAGCATGCATCCCCCGAGCCATCTAGTGGCTGCAGAATGTTCCCAGTGGACAAACCAGCAAATACCTGTGGGATCTTCCACATGAAAACCATTGAACCCCCATCTCAAACTGGCATGTGGAGAACTTTACTCCAGTTGAGGAGGCAACTGCCTTCTGTAAAGGATTTGACTGAAAAAATGGAAGGGCACCCAAGTTCATGCTGAAGTCTACACAACTCAGTGCCTCTTAACCATACAAGAACAAGAAAGAGAGGAGGCCCCAGAATTAACTAAACCCACAGAGGAGAGGAGCACAAAACTGAAAGATAGTAGTTACAACTGCAGGCTGCAAACCCGAACGTATTTTGCTCAGAAAAAAATAATTCCTCATCAAGTATAATTCATAACCAACTAGATTCTGGCTGGGACAAATTCCTTTTTGTATACATAAAAATAGAGATGAGAAAGGGATAAGGAAAAAAAGGAAAAAGGGAAGGAGGGACAGAGAGACACACACACATACACACACACACACAGAGAGAGAGAGAGAGAGAGAGAGAGAGAGAAAGAGAGAGCAAGAGAGCAAAAACAGGCAACAAACAAAAGAAAGGGTCTCTTAGCTCATAACTTGGAGACTGGGAAGAAAGATAAACTAAATTGATAGCTTTCAAATGTTAATGGGGTTTGTCACCTCCTAGAGTGTGTAAATTGAAGACATCTGTCAGGTCTAAAATAAATTCCAAAAATCCCAAACTAATTGCCTCATATACACAATGCAAAACCTCGGAATTCCATGAAAAAACAAACCTTCATTGGGAAAATAACCTTCCTACAATTATGATAAAAGCAGACCTGTCAATGAGCCAGCACTTAATACAGAAGGATTATTTTGAAATAAACTTCTTCAGAGCTCATTAGAATTGGAAAGAACTGTGGAAAGACATCCCTTTACCCAGGTCCTGAGGTATGTGAAGGAGCTTAGCTGAAACAAATGCAGGTTTACAGCTCAAGTCTCTGTTGACTTTTCGAAAATTGCATTCATTTGTAACACAGCATAATGTGAGCCTGGGTAGTTAAGCCTCTGGGGAAAAGAATAGGAAAATAGTAAAATTATTCCTGTAAGAAGTTCTGGTGAATCTTATCATACATACCATCTTGTATCTTTGAAGAGAAATTTCTTTTCTATAGATATCCTAAAAGGGAGTCTCGGGCCTCCAAGATGGCTCAGCAGGTAAAGGTGCTTGCATCCAAGCCTGACACACAAACCCAATTCCTGATGTCATACATCACGGAAGGAGAGAGCTGACTCTGATAACTTGTTCTCTGACTTCCACATGTATGGTGTGGTGCACACACACTTACATATATGCACACATACAATAAATAAATGAGTTTGTAACTGAAAATAACTTTAAAATAAAAAGAAGTCATAATTGCAAAAAAGTCTAGATTAAGTTGTCTGTGGATAGGTGTCACTGAAAAACACAGCTCTCAATCTCAAGGAGAAAAGTGAGTTTATTCTGAGCTCGTTTGGAGTGAGCGTGGTCTGGAAATGGATACTCAGGTTGCCAGAATAACCTGTCCTACACTGTGCACATGGTTGCACACATTTCATAGTAGCAAACAGAAGATCGTTATGAAGCAATATCTTTACAGGTCGTCAGGGCATTGAGTTTCAGCAAAGCAGAAAAGTCTCTGCTGTAGGCTCTAGATGCTTTATAACAACCTCTGTACCTTTTGGGGGTTGGTGGACGCTAGCGGCCTGCTATGCTAATAATGCACAGGAAAGTTTCATATGAAAGGGATGAGGACTTTAGGTTAGACACAGGAAAGTGGTTTTCGAGGGAACTGAACATAGCCCAAGATAATCTTGGCTTTCAATCTATAACATTTCAATCTTCCACAATCGCAGAAGTTCTCACCAGTCAATAACTAATCTATAGACTCTCTTTAGCAAAACTGTGGAGTGTGTGTGTGTGTGTGTGTGTGTGTGTGTGTGTGAGAGAGAGAGAGAGAGAGAGAGAGAGAGAGAGAGGGAGAGAGAGAGAGATCATGTGTGTAACTTCAGTTCACATGCATAAGCATTAATAAAATAGTTTGTTAGATTTTGTTAAATTTGTTGATTTATCAGAGATATGTTATTGTGACATTGCAGGAGAGATAGGGGGAGACAGAGGGGAAGAGGGAGACAGAGAGATGGAGAATTTGTAAGCCTTTTACATGATAAAATTTTTCATTACCAGCAAATAAGACTGTACTTGAACAAACTTAGGTGAACAAGAAAATAAATTGACTTATGTAACTAACTTGGAGAGTGATGTCCTAGTTTGCTTTCTGTTGCTGATAAACATGAACTTAAAACCACCTCAGGGGAGCAGAATGTCTATTTGGCTTACAGTTTGCAGTCCATCACCCAGGGATGCCGAGGCAGGATGGGAAGGAGAAACCCTCCACGGATGTTACTCACTAGCTTGCTTCTTCTAGCAGCCCCAGTTTTCTTTTCTTTCTTTTTTTAATTGATTTAAGTTTTATTGCATTATGGTGAGAAAAGATACATAAGTTTATCTGAATTTTCAGTTTATCTGAATTTTCTAACATTTAAAAACATATTTTTAATTGATTTAAGTCTTATTGCATTATGATGAGAAAATATACACAATTTCAATTTATCTGAATTTGTTAACATTTAAATACATTTTAAGTAAATAGAATTGAATCACATTCTTATTTCCTTTTTGTACTCCAACTCCTCCCAGAGACTCTCCCTTCAATACCTACAATACCAATTTTGTCATATTCTTGAAATTTTATAAAATATTATAACAATAAAAATTAGTATTATAAAAGTTGCTTGATATAAAACAACAATCAATTTAACAGTCTTATGTAGATGTTTGTCTGTAGCAATACTGAAAATACATATGTTTTTCTCTATATAAATTTTAAATAACTCCAAACATATTAACTGTATATTTTAAAATAATACATTACTACTAGTATTTTCTTAAATGAACATAAATTTATAGTCTTTTTGTTTGTTTGTTTGTTTGTTTTGTATTTAGTAGAGCTTAAAATCTTGGCTCTTACTGTAGTACAAGCCCAAAATAAGGACAATTTTTAGACATTGGAGTTCATTGTAATAAGGCTGTACTTCAATGACCCTCACATCACCAAAGGATTTTACCTCCATTGTAGCTAAGCTGAGAGTTGACAGTTCTGCTGCACCAAGGAATGAATTGTAGCCATGATTTTTGGATACAGACTTCCTGCTATGGTCAAAGTTATTTGACTTGAATGAGTGGCTTTATTCTCAGCCCACAGAGAACAAGTTACATTCATTTAAGAAATGGTGAGTGTATTAAAATGGTCTATCCATAAAGTTATTCACCAATTGTTTCAATGAACAAGGGTTCTGCTTAGAGGGTGGCACAGACATTAGGTGAAGGTACGAATCTGGTTCATTGGCTGTGATAACTTGGAAAAGTATTCATCTCAGAGAAAGAGTAACTTATAAAATCCTCTTCTTCAAACTTGATATAATAGTTACAAACCTGAAGCAAAGCATTCAGTCTCACTCTTTGTTGTTCTCTTACAAGCTCCCTCCCAATTTAATTGTCTATGTTTCTTTTGGCCATATAAATACTTTTGAAATATGTAAGCTGTTCTGAAAACCATAGTATTGTGTAAAAACATGAAATAAACAATACTACTAATAGAGAGGATGAGATAGGAGAAGGAAGATTTGAAGACCATTATGTTGTACACAGCAAGACACTGTCATGTACAAACAAGCTGAAAGTGTATATGGATTGTACAACATGGGACCTATTTCTCCAATTACCAAATTAGAGAGACCATTGGATGACAGTCAATACATTTCTAATTCCTCATACTTTTGGATTTCAATCGATTAGGATATGTTGGTAATATTAATTTTCATATTAAGATATTAAGAAAAAGTAATTGTTACTTCCTGTTGTTTTTGTTGTAAGAAGTGAAATTAGGTTTGTTTGGGCTGGTTGAAAGATTACTTTCTTGCTTTTCTAGGGTGTAGTTTTGCTCCTTATGTTGGTGCTTTCCATCTAATATCCTTTGTCGGGCTGGATTTGTGGAAAGATATTGTGTAAATTTGGTTTTGTCACGGAATATCTTGTTTTCTCCATCTATGGTAATTGAGAGTTTTGCTGGGTATAGTATCCTGGGCTGGCATTTGTGTTTTTTGTAGGGTCTGTATGACATCTGCCCAAGATCTTCTAACTTTCATAGTCTCTGGTGAGAAGTCTGGTGTAATTCTGATAGGCCTGCCTTTATAGATTACTTGACCTATTTCCTTTACTGCTTTTAAATTTTTTTCTTTGTTTAGTGCATTTGGTATTTTGATTGTTATATGATGGGAGGAATTTCTTTTCTGGTTCAGTCTATTTGGAGTTCTGTAGGCTTCTTGTATGTTCATGGGCATCTCTTTCTTTAGGTTAGGGAAGTTTTCTTCTATAATTTTGTTGAAGATATTTACTGGCCCATTACCTTGGGAGTCTTTACTCTTTTCTATACCTATTATTCCTAGGTTTTGTCTTCTCATTGCATCCTGGATTTCCTGGATGTTTTGGGTTAGGAGCTTTTTGCTTTTTGCATTTTCTTTGACTATTCTGTCAATGTTTTCTATGATGTCTTCTGCCACTGAGATTCTCTCTTCTATCTCTTGTATTCTGTTGGTGATGCTTGTATCTATGACTCCTGATTTCTTTCCTAGGTTTTGCATCTCCAGGTTTGTCTCTCTTACTGATTTCTTTATTATTTCTATTTCCATTTTTACATTCCAGATGGTTTTGTTCATTTCCTTCACCTGTTTGATTGTGTTTTCCTGTAATTCTTCAATGGATTTTTGTGTTTTCTCTTTAAGGGCTTTTAGCTGTTTACCTGTGTTCTTCTGATTTCTTTGAGAGTACAAGTTATGTCTTTCTTAAAGTCCTGTATCATCATCATGAGAAGTGATTTTAGATCTGAATCTTGCTTTTCTGGTTGGTAGTGTGTCTAGGGCTTGCTATGGTGGGAGAATTGGGTTCTGATGATGTCAAGTAACCTTGGTTTTTGTTGTTTATTTTCTTATGCTTGCCCCCTGCCATCTGGTTAGCTCTACTCTACCTGCCCTTGCTAAATCTGCCTGGAGCCTGGCCTTCCTGTGATCCTGGTTGTGTCAGAACCCCCCAGAGTCAAGCTGTCTCTGCGATCTTGTGATCCTGAGCTTGTTAGAGCGCCTGGGAGTGGAGCTTCCTCTGGGTGTTGTGGGACTGGCTGAGGAGCTTGCACCCAAGGTCTGCTCAAGGCACTGCCAGTCGAGACAGACTGGAAGGAGCTCATGTCACTGGGCTGGCAGAGTTCCTGTGTGCCTGGGACCTTCTGGTCCCAGTTACTCCCAGTGTTGGGACAAATGTTGTGTCCTCCTCACCTCTGATCCTGGGCATATTAGAGTACCTGGGAGTGGAGCTTCTTCTGGGTGTTATCCCCAGCTTTCTTTCTTACACACCTCAGGCCCGCCCACCTAGAGATGGCACCACCCACAGAGGGATGGACTCTCCCTCACAGACAAACAATTAGGAGAACGCCTAACAGACATGGCTTCTGGCCAGTCTCACCTGACCAATTCTGCAGTTGAGGTTCCTACTTCTCAAGTGACTATAGCTTTTGTCAAGTTGACAAACACTAGCCAGCACACATATGGAAGTCCTGATGTCCTCACTGAAGGATGGCTGAGTGAAGGGGATGAGTTCTACAGAACACTGAGCATCATCAGACTTTGCTTTGGGATGACTTGTGGCTTTCCCTATGCCTGTTCTGTTAGGTGACTTCTTCTACAGCAGTAGAGTTAACTTTTTGACAACAGCTAGTCTTAACATCTTCTTAAAAGGCTCTATGAGAGGAGAAGAGACTGTCCCTCTGTGTAATTAAAAGGTCTCAGGAAATACTTTGGGTACCTTGACTGAGTTTTTATTCTTTCCCCCCAAATCATCATGTTTGCTATAAAGATAATTCATGTCCACACAATGGGTCAGGTGTGAATAGACATTGCAAAAGAAGATGGTGGTGACTCTCAGGAGATGGTAGGGCTGCTGGGCATTTGATCTCCCAATTTTTATCCCATGTGAAACAAAACAGAATCACAGTGGTAGAATAAAAGATAGGAAACATTCTTGTTCCCTTCTCTTTCCTTTCTTCATTGGGAGAGGTCTAGAGCAATAAGAGTGACCACTTATACCCCTGCAGAAGTGGGTTCTACCTTCATTCGAGGGAATGATCAGGCTTGGCTGGAAAAGGTCTGCATCAAGAAGGTCTACATCTATGGCTAATTGCTTTAGTTCTAAACCTTGATTTACAATTAACTCCTTCAGTCTCTGTGCATTCCTACAGAAATCATCATTGCACATGAACCCAACTCCACCCCCAGGACAAATAAATGCCTGTTTCACATGTAGCCAAAGTGAAGAATTTGTACTCAGAAGTACAGAGTTTTACAAGGGCCTCTAGGAGCAATTGCATCTCTGAGTCTCCAGCCTCTCCTCCAGTCTCATTTCAGTTACAGCTCAAAGACATATAATCTTTCTGAAAAAACTCTCTCCCCTCCGTGATGGAACTTCACCTCCCCTCAGCTAGAAACTGTTTGTTGCCTTACCCTCTAGTCTCAGCATATTTGGGTTAAGTAGCTACTTCTGGGAGTTCTCATGTACCTCCCATAACAAAAAATTATTTCTCATCGCCCCAACCTGCAGCTCATACTTAGTCCAAATCCTATGAGCTCACTGTGTACTCAGCCACATGTGCAGACTAAACATCCCCTGTCCTAGATAATCCAGAGTAAGCACTTTCTCTACTGGATGACAATTGAAGGCCTCCCAGGTGTATTTCATGATACACTGCCCCTGTTTTTCCTGTCTATCTACAGTTTTGATGTCTATCAGATGCTGCCAACTGTCTTGGGTTATTAACATGGTCTTTTAGATTTTCAACCCCTTTTAATATGAACTTAGATACAATCTTATTAGTGAGAGCTCTCATTCTGGGCTGGTCATTGAATCTAATGTTTGTATCTAGAGTAGAGATTTGAATGACAACTTTCCTGGTCATCTGGCTTCTTCTCTGATGTCTCTGATATATTTCCCTCTATAGATTTTTTTGCCCTGGATCTCACACTTGTCTCAAAAAATTTGATTGTTTGATTTAGCATTTTAGTTTGCAATCAATTTTCAGTGCTCCATACACACATATATCTACACACATACTACACAGATCTTCCAATTCTGCTACTTCAGATAGTGAGATCTCAGAATCATTCATGTTCCTTCAGAAGGCAAAGAAAATGTAGTTATTTATCCTTTCAGGCAGATTCAAACCTTCCCAACAACCATCCATCCACTAGGTAGCAGAGGAATTTGATGGCTTTAAAACGTGAACTGTTGCTGCGTTGAAGATGATGATGTTGATATAATGAGGTGGAAATGCTGGTGACATTGAGGATGTTTGTGATGATGATGATAGCCATGGTAGTGGTGATGATGGTGAGATGTTGAACATGGTGACAATAATAATGGTGATGGTAGCAGTGACATTGATAGTGGTAGTGATGTAGATGATGATGATCATGATATGATGTTGGTAGTGGTGAAGATGGTGATGATGGTGGTAGTGATGATTCAATGATGATGATGCTTCTGGTATTGCTGGTGATGATTGAGATTGTAATGATAATAGGTGACTTCAAATCATCACTAAAAAGATACACTCTAAAGATTAGTTTATAAAACAATAACCAACTATATGTTGTCTCTAAGAAACACACCTAACCACTAAAGGTACCCAAAAACTTAATATTAAAGTATGGTGTCTTAGTTAGGGTTTCCATTGCTGTGAAGAGACAACATAACCAAGGAAACTCTTATAAAGAACAACATTTCATTTGGGATGGCTTACAGGTTTAGAGGTTCAGTCAATTATCAAGGCAGGAGCATGGCAGCTTCCAGGCAAGTATGGTGCAGGAGAAGCTACATCTTGGTCTAACTGTAGCCATGAAACTAATATTTCCACACTAGGAGAGCTTCAAAGCCCATTCCCACAGTGACACACTTACCCCAAGGCCACACCTCTTAACAGTACCACTCCTTTTGTGCCAAGCATATTCAAACTGCCACAAGTGGAAAAAACTACCAAACAAATGGAAAATGTGAGCAAGCTGCTGTAGCTACCCTAAGACAAAATGAGCTCAATGAAAAACTAATTAGAACAGATAAAAGGGGGCATTACACATTCATAAAAGAAACAACTCATCAAGAAGATATAACAATTGTAAACTTATGAACCAAATAGTGTCACCCCCAATTTCATAAAATAAACACTAGACATAAAGGACCAAATAGGTACTAATACAATAGTAGTCAATGAACTTAATACCCAACTCTTAGATTTAGATAGGCCTTACAAACTAAAGGCAAGTAAAGATATTTTAGAGCTAAAGTATACTGTGGATTAACTGCCTTTACACACACACACAAATCCCCACAAAATAGGCAATGCATGTTTTATCAGCAACACAGAACTGATTCCAAAATCAGTCAAACCACAGGACATATGTCAAGTTGCAACAAGTCCAAAGACAAATGGAAAGGAGAGAGAGATAGAGAACAGAGAGAGAGAAAGAGAGAGAGAGACAGAGAG
>NW_022196911.1:59909663-59932210 GCF_008632895.1 Mastomys coucha
AAACCAAGCAACTAAACCCAAATATAGTAGATGAAAAAAATAATGAAGACTAGGAAAGAAATAAGTGAAACTTAAAGTAAAATAACAATACACAAAAATCAAACAAAGATTTGGTTCTTTACAAAACATTACTAGAAAAATGTTTAGCTTATCTGACAAAAAAAAAGAGAAGTCAAAAGTTGTTAGGATCAGGGACGTAAAGGGCAGCATCCTAAGTAGCTTGAGTGAAATCATGGCATCATTAGAAATTACTAAGTAAAGCTAGATCCTGAAAAACTGGGTAGTCCAGAAGAAATAGAAGAATTTCTAAAACGTATAGTCTGCCAAAATTAAGTCCTGAAGATGTAAATAACATAAACAGACCCATTATAAGCAATGGGCTAGAAGCTGAATTCAAGGGAAACCTCTGATCAATTCTTCTCAATTTGTTCCATAAAATAGAATGTGAAGGAACTACTATCCAACCCTTTCTATGAAGCCAGTATCATCATACCAAAATCAGTAAAGACTCTATAAAAAGAAGGAAAGGTAAAGAAAGAAAGGAGAGAGGGGGGAGGAGAGAGAGAGGAAGAGAGGGGGGGAGGGAGGGAGGGAGGGAGGAAGATTACAGAACCATTTATTTGAGGAGCAATGATGCAAAAGTTCTATGCAAAATACTTGCAAATGGAATTCAGGAACACATTAAGAAGATTACACAGTACGAATAGACTTCGTCTATGAAAGGCAAGATTGGTTCAACATACCTAAGTCAATAATGGAATGTGTTTCATAAGCAAACTCAAGGACAGAAACCTCAAAATTATCTCAACTGATGCTGAAAAGGCATCTAACAAAGTTCAGCACTTATTCATAATGAAGGTTCTGGAGACTTTATGAATAGATATAATATGCCTCGGAATATTAGAGGCTTTACACAAGAGATCTGTGGCCAATTTATATTAAACGGAGGCAAAATGAGAGCATTTCCACTAAAACCAAGCACAAGATAAGGAGGTCCACTCTCCCTATCTTAGCCAATATTGTCTTAGCTGCAGCCATTAGACAAGAGAGAGACATAAATCAGGTAACAACAGGAAGTGAAGACTTCATACTACACTACCTGTAGATGACATGATCCTCTTCTTAAAAGACTTTATCGAGTCTCTGAGAAAACAGACCTGATAAACACTTAAAGTGGCAGGACACATCATCAATAACAATAGTAATGATAAAAATTAGTAGCCTTCACTTACACTACTCTCCATGAGAGAAATTAGGATAAGCATTCCGTTCAAAATAACTTCCCCAATCATTAAATATCTAGGAGTAAATCTACCAAAGGCATAAAAGCTCTCAACAACAAAACTTTCAAGATAATGAAAAGATGCACTAAGGAGTAGAAACAATGCTGGAGATATTACAACACTCAAACTCAAATTACACTATAAAGCTAATGGTGATAAAGACAGCACTGTGCTGGTGTAAAAACAGGCAGAACAATGAACTATATTAGAAGATCCAGACTTCAGACAAGGTGTTAATATTGAGAACTGACAAAGAATTACAGAAATTAAACACCTGACAATTAATAGCTAAGCAAATGAACTAAATAGACAGTGGAAAGAAAGTAATCCTTACTCATTATAAGTGGGGCTGGAAATGAATGAAACCATTGTGGAAATAAGTTTGTAATTTTCTTTAAAAAATTAAAAATAGAACTCCTGAGTGTGATTCAGAAACTCTGCATCTACCTTGGAGTCATCTGAAGGTAGATGCTTCATTTATTGTTTATTGCTGCCTTATTCACAATAGCAAAGAACTGGAATCATCCTCATTGCACATCAGCATTGGAGTGTATGATGAAAATTTGATACCCATGTTTCCTAGGGTTACTATTGTTTACTGGCTTGCTCCTTATGGCTTGCTCATCCTGCTTTCTTATAGAACCCAGGACCACCAGTGGAGGGATGGTACTACCCACAATGGGCTGGGCCCTCCCACATCAATCACAAATTAAGAAAATGCTGTACAGGCTTGCCTACACCCCATCGTATGAAGGCATTTTCTCAATCAAGGTTCCCTCTTCCATAGCTTGTGTCAAGTTGACATAAAAGTAGCCATTGCAATGTATATAATAGAACACTATACTTCTAAACTGAAGTTTAAAACTTACAAGAAAATGGATATTTTTAGAATGTCTAATATTAAGTAAGGCCATACCATTTCTGGAAGAAAGAAACACACATGTTTCCTCTCATCTACACAATCTATACCGTATCATATACTAATATATGTATATACATATGTGTACATGTATGTGTATGTGTACACATATATGTATGTGTCTATGTCTATGTAGTATATGATTTGTATGTATATGTTCCACTTCCACTCATCTCCTGCTTCCTTTGCTTCATCTCACGCATGGAGACATGCTCTTGCACAGAACCTAGAAAAGGCGCAGGCAGCATCCCTCAGTGCTGCCCTCAGGGATTCTCAACACATGCTCTGCTTCTTGGGCTTTCTCAAATGCTGCCTTTCCAGGGAGGTCTAACGCAGCAACCCTCTGGATCACCATGTTAGCTCCCACCACTAATGGTCATTTATGACATACTGTAATTTCTATTCTCTTGTCTGTCCTTCCCTAGGAAGACAGATATTCCATGGGGACCAGGACTCTTTTTCATCTTTTTAGAAATATAGTTTGCTTTTAGCTATTATGTCCCCCCCCCCAACTACAGGTACATACCTGATATTTAAAAATAGTTATTGAAGGTCACTGAGATAGCTCAGTGCATGAAGGCATTCAAGCCAAAGCAGATGACCTGAGTTCAGTTCCTGAAGATCACATAGGGGAGGGAAGATTCTAACTCCTGTCCAATTGTCCTTTGACATGCACATGTAAACACACGCACACACACACACACACACACACACACACATACACACAAATTAATTATAAAAGCACAAAAACTGAATTTTTGAATGAATGAATGGTTCTCCAAATCTGTTGAACTAGAAGTAGTTCTCTAAACTAAAGTCCAACACCAAATAATGGATGTTTTCCTCATACAACAGCCTCCTAAGAGAAGATCAAAAGGTACAGGTTCTTGTGTGGGCTTTCATGCCTGCTAATACTGCTGGCTAGTAGTGCCACTGCTTAGCAACAAGAGGAAGAGGGGCATATATTCCATGAGACCCAATAGTGTCTTCCTGCTAGAGGGTAAAGATTTGGGGGAGGATCAGATTTTTTTTTTTTTTATAGCCAGTACTTGAAGTTAGGAGATAGAATCTCCAATCCGACAGCAGACACCTGACCTCCACACCGTGGGACTGAGAACCAGATGTTGTCTCTTTCCTGTCACCCTGAAAGTCCTTCTGTTTTTCTGATATAATTCAAACCTTCTCTTGGCCAGCTGTAAGCTTCAACAGGAGATCATTAGAAGATAGCTCTACACCAGGAAAAGCTATCAAGTCAAGAAAACAAATAGCCAAATGTTTAGAAATATCTTTGATTCATATCAGACCTGAATGACTTAAATGGTTATTAGTCACAACACATGAAGTTTTGGGGGGGAGAGTCTTGATTTTGTCTGAAGTCTTCTGACCTGTAAATCATGTACACCCTTCATTTCCAGGGTTGTCTTTCTTCCTCCTTGAGGGAAGGCTATAGTGCACAGTCTATATGGACTCTGCAGATGCCGGGGGCATTTAGCATCCGTCTGGTAGTCAGCTCCACCCTGCAGGAGGAAACCTGGGTGCTGGCCTTGCTGATGGTCCCGAAAAGCTGCCTGTGAAAAATCCTCCAAGACAGTCCTCCAATGCTGCCCACCCTCATGTGTGCCCTACCATCAGCCGACATGTTCTGCTCCCTTCATGGCTCATACTCAGCAAGTTGTGACAACGGCAAGTGGAGACTTTCCAGGAAAAATAAGTTTATCTGCAAAACACCCAATGGTCCCCCGTGGCAATTCATTATTTTTCAATTAAATTTACTGCAGGCTGGCAGTTGCCCTAGTTTAATTTTCTGCCGTTTGTTTACCGAACAGGGAAACACATAATACAAAGCATAATAAAAGTCAGATTGAGTTAATTAAATGTGGAACCGGGAAACTCTAACTCTGTCTTTCAAACAGTTTTCTCATTAGATCTCCCTGGCAAATATCGTTTTAGTTGAAACACATTTTGACATTTGCAAAGTTTTATTCATTTGAGTAACATTTTCTTCCCCAGGACACCAGGAAGGGAGCAGACATTTGTTCACACCAGTTTGTCAGGGGTGGAGGTGTCTGGTGAGGAGAGCAAGTAGCATTGAGAACTTCAAATGTTTAAATCATTTTGAACGCTGTGTCTTCCCTCAGTCTTCCCTGCGACCATAGTGGCCAGGGCCGGATGGGAAGAACCCCAGGAGATCCCTGGCAATTGGACAACTCTATGCCCAGCCATCTTGGAAAACTCTTTGATGCCTGGCCTGTGGTCACAGTGATTTTTACACAGAGAATATCCCCTTCTCAAGAGAGAGAACAAAATACAAATGTATAGGCTATTGCTTATGGAGGGGATCCAGCTTCGAACTGTGAAATATACAAAAATCCAATGGCGTGTCCTAGGTCACATCTGCCCAGTGTATATAAAATACACTCCAATCTATAACTTCAAAGGGCTGAGGAGCCTCTGATGAAAAAGCAAACTTCTGTCTCTCTTACCGGATTTAACCACACACATTCAATTAAAGAGTGCCTTATGCTCTAGGTCCAAGGTTGGATTTTGAGAGATGCTAGGGTTACTTGAAGGGATGGTTGGTGTTCAAAGAGAAGCCCCTGAGGCTCTCAAGCGGTGCTCAGTCACAGTCTGTGGAAGTCTTGCTCCAAGGCAAAAGGCAGCTCCTTCGTTCACCACTTCACCAACAAAATGGATGGTTGCTGTTTTTCTGTTTTAGTTTCACTGAAAATGGCTTGTTTAATCATGAAAAGATGTGAGTGAGAACTTCAGGAGAGAAGCTCAGTCTCCAGAGACTAACCAGAAGTGCAGTAAGAGTTTAGAGGATTGCAGGTCCCTTGGCTACTTATCGGATCTCAGGTTAGCAGGTAAGTCATTCCTCACCCACCTCAGCGTTAGAGCTCACATCCTGTCTCTAACAGATATAAAATCTTGTGGAATATATTAAATTAGCAGACCGCTAGCTTCCACTAACCCAAAAGAATCTTGGGCCTAGAGAAAAGCGTCGTGTACAACTTCATGTATAGCTTGCTATAACTTCTGTCTGATGAACCCAACAGTGTACTTTAAACTTGCCTCGATTCAAGGCTTTCTTTGTTCTGTAAAAGCATGAAACTGTTTCCATGTTGGCACATAACATTTGGAGGAACCTAAACCTGTGTTCCTGGGCCATGGCCGCTCGAAATGGCTCCAGAAATGAGAACTGTGAGTTTTGTGCTGACAACAGGTCTGCAAAATGTAGAGCATTCTGATTTCAAATTGTAATATTTGTAGCAACTATTAAGTAATACTTTAAAATAGCATATGGAAAGTCCTTCCTTTTTATTATCTATATTTACTTGCACCAATTTTGATTTCTTTCTTATTACAAACTAATATATGACTGTGACTAAAAACTGAAAAATCCCAAGAAAACTAAATGTATACCGAATTATAGCCACTGCCACGTGTTTATTATTATTTCACTTTATTGTATATCAAGTGCAAACTCACACCCCTGAAATTTTTTATTTTTCTTATAAATATGCTAGATTTAATCCATACTAATTTAAATATACTTACAATAAACATTTGAACTTTCCCAAGGAAGGCTAATAATCTGGAAATTTATTCATAACCTTGAAGTCTCTCTTCCCTTCCTTCCACAAGTGTAATCCTGCCCTGGACTCCACAATAATCCCCTATAGGCAATGATGTGAACTCCTGGAAGACATTTCTACATGGTTTTATAGATAATTCAAATGTATATGTATGGATGAAAAATGCATCTTTGGCTTTTAAACATAATTAGCATCAAATAGTATAGGTACAATTCTTCATGCCTTCATTGTTTATTGTAAACTTTGTTGTGAATAGCGTTGCTTGCTAGCACATGAAGCTCGAAAGCCTTTTCTTTAGCTATGCCATACTCCACGCCATTGATTCATAAGGGGCCTAACTAGCTCTTGTATGGATGGAAAGCTCAGTTCTGTCTTCATTATGTTTGAAGCTATGTACTCCTGGACCCAGCCCTGGAATGGACGTGTATTTCTCCTTGGTAAATACTAACATCTGGACTTGCAAATTATAGGCAGTAATCACCAAAGTGAAAGCTCTTGGCTATGTGTGTCATCATGGAAACCATGGAAGTAATGGAAGAGCCTAGGAGAGATGGCTCCTTCCAGCAAGGAGAGTTTGCTTTTATTGCTTTGAAAACAACTTTTCACGTTACTTAGAAGAGTCAGCGGCTGTGTCCTGTGGGTCTAATACCTTCGAAACTATGCTCGATGTTCACATCTGACATACACTAAGATTGTCTTTAATGGTTTTTCAATATTCAAATCGTAAAACTACTTTAGAGCTGGGAGCTACCTCAGTGATACACTTACCTAGTGTATCACCATCACTTTGAAACAAATAAAAACCGAGTTCAGAGTGACACCAATTGCTGCAGCAGACCAAAGACCTCTGAAAACTATCTCTCTGTGAAGACAAGACGCCGTCAGAACCAACGGCTCAGTATACCAAAAATCAACCAAATGCTTCCACCAATATGGAGAGTGTTAGTCAAGACGAACAAATGACTCACGGACAGAGTGAGGCTGGGACATCACAGCTGAATGTAACCTCATCCTCTCTCCTCCACTAGCAGTCACCATGAGAGGGACACACCGTGCCATCTTAGTAAGCCAAGTGGGCCAAGCACTGGAAAAGGCAGCTCAGGGCAGAAACTCCTCTCCAGAGTCATCTCTCATTTGCTGTGCTCCTGGAGACTCCCACTTGAAAGCCTATCTTTATTCGACCTGACATAGAGCTGCCTAGTTGGTGTGAGCAAAGCTTAGCCCAGAAACTTTCCTGAAAACAACCAGAGACCCTGTTCTGAACAGAGGAACTAAGGGAGGCACACAGCAGGCTAAGCAAGAAGATTAAAAGGGGAAATCTGGCCAATGAATGGCTGTATGGGGATAGGGAGCAGCTTTGCACAGCTTAGACATAGTTCATGGAGTCAGAAAAGCAACCTCGCTGTATAGGAATTGTATATATGCTCCAGACGGTGAGCATGCAGGGGAACAGGAAACTGAGAGAACTTTTTTTATTGGATATTTCCTTTATTTACATTTCTAATGTTATCCCTTTTCTCAGGTCCCCCACCTGAACCCCCCATCCCATTCTCCCTCCCCCTGTTTCACACACACACACATACACCCTCCCTGCACTGGCGCATGGAATCCTTACAAAACCAAGGGTCTCTCCTCCCATTGATGCCCAACAAGGCCATCCTCTGCTACATATGTGGCTGGAGCCGTGGGTCCCTCCAGATGTACTCTTTGGTTGGTGGTTTAGTCCCTGGGCACTCTGGGGGTACTGGTTGATTGATATTGTTGTTCTTCCTATGGAGTTGCAAACCTCTTCAGCTCCTTCAGTCCTTTCTCTAACTCCTCCATTGGAGACCCCATGCTCAGTCCAATGGTTGGCTGCGAGCATCTGCCTCTGTATTTGTCAGGCTCTAGCAGAGCCTCTCAGGAAACAGCTATATCAGACTCCTGTCAACATGCACTTCTTGGCATCCACAATAGTGTCTGTGTTTAGTGACTGTATATGGGATGGATCCCCAAGTGGGGCAGTCTCTGCATGGCCTTTCCTTCAGTATCTGCTCCACACTTTGTCTCTGTGTTTCTTCCCATGAGTATTTTGTTCCCCCTGTAAATTAAAGGACCAAAGCACCCACACCTTGGTCTTTCTTCTTCTTGAGCTTCTTGAGCTTGTGGTCTGTGAATTATATCTTGGATATTCCAAGCTTTTGGGCTAATAGCCACTTATCAGTGAGTGCATACCTTGTGTGCTTTGTGACTGGCTTACTACATTCAGGATGATATTATCTAGTTCCATTCATTTGTCTAAGAATTTCATGAAGTCATTGTTTTTAATAGCTGAGTAGTACTCCAATGTGTAAATGTACCACATTTTCTGTATCCATTCCTTTATTGAGGGAAATCTGGATTGCTTCCAGCTTCTGGTTATTATAAATAAGGCTTCTATGAACATAGTGGAACATGTGTCCTTATTACATGTTGGATATATGCCAAGGAGTGGTATAGCTGTGTCCTTAGGTAGTACTATGCCTAATTTTTGAGGAACAACCAGACTGACTTCCAGAGTGTTTGTACCAGCTTGTAATCCCACCAGCAATGGAGGAGTGTTTTTCTTTCTCCACATCCTCGCCAGCATTTGCTGTCACCTGAGTTTTTCATCTTAGCCATTCTGACTGGTAAGAGGTAGAATTTCAGGGTCGGTTTGATTTGCATTTCCCTGATAACTAAGGATGTTGAACATTTCTTTAGGTGTTTCTGAGCCCTTCGGGTTTCCTCAGTTGAGAATTCTCTGTTTAGTTCAGTTCCCCATTTTTAATAGGGTTATTTAGTTCTCTGGAGTCTACTTTTTTGACTCCAGATACAGGATTGGTAAAGATCTTTTCCCAATCTGTTCATTGCCATTTTGTCCTGTTGACAGTGTTCTTTGCCTTACAGAAGCTTTGCAATTTTATGAGGTCCCATTTGTCAATTGTTGACCTTAGAGCATAAGCCATTGGTGTTATGTTCAGGATATTTTCCCCTGTGCCCATGTGTTTGAGGCTCTTCCCCACTTTCTCTTCTGTTAGTTTTAGTGTATCTGGTTTTATGTGGAGGTCCTTGATCCAGTTGGACTTGAGGTTTGAACACAGAGATAAGAAAGGATCAATTTGTATTCTTCTACATATTGACTGCCAGTTGAGCCAGCAGCATTTGTTGAAAATACTTTTTTTCCCCCACTGGATGGTTTTAGCTCCTTTGTCAAATATCAAGTGACCATAGGTGTGTGGGTTCATTTCTGGGTCTTCAATTCTATTCTATTGATCTACCTGACTGTCTTTGTATCAATATCATCTCGTTTTTATCACTATTGCTCTGTAGTACAGCTTGAAGTCAGGAATGATGATTTCCCAGAATTTCTTTTATTGTTGAAAATATTTTTTGCTATCCTAGGTTTTTTGTTATTCCACATGGATTTGCAAATTGTGCTTGCTAAGTCTGTGAAGAATTGAGTTGGAATTTTTATGGGGATTGCATTGAATCTGTAGATTGCTTTCAGCAAGATGTCCATTTTTACTATATTAATCCTGTCAATCCACTAGCATGGGAAAATTTTCCATCTTCTGAGATCTTCTTCAGAGACTTGAAGTTCTTGTCATACAGATCTTTCAGTTGCTTAGTTAGAGACCAACACCAAGGTATTTTATGTTATTTGTGACTATTGTGAAGGGTTTAATTTCCCTAATTTCTTTCTCAGCCTGTTTATCCTTTGAATAGTGGAAGCCTACTGATTAGTTTGAGTTAATTTTATACCAGCCACTTTGCTGAAGTTGTTTATCAGGCTTAGGAGTTCTCAGGTGGAAATTTTGGGGTCACTTAAGTATATTATCATATCATCTGCAAATAGTGATATTTTGACTTCTTCCTTTCCAAGTTGTATTCCTTTGACCTCCTGTGTTGTCTAATTGCTCTGGCTAGTACTTAGAGTGCTTTATTGAATAAGTAGGGAGAGAGTGGGCAGCTTTGTCTAGTCCCTGATTTTAGTGGGATTGCTTCAAGTTTCTTTTCATTTAGTTTGATGTTGGCTACCAGTTTGCTTTTACTATGTTTAGGTATGGCCTTGAATTCCTGATCTTTCCAAGACTTTTATCATGAAGGGATGTTGAACTTTGTCAAATGCTTTCTCAGCATCTAATAAAATGGTCATGTGCTTTTTTTTTTTCTTTGATTTTGGGTGTTGAATTTTGTCAAATGCTTTCTCAGTAACTAATGAGATGATCATGTTTTTTTTCTTCCTTTGAGTTTGTTTATATAGTGGATTATGTTGATGGATTTCTGTATATTGAACCATCCCTGCATCCCGGGGAAGGACGTTTTTTACCTTTGGCCGACCTTGATGTTCTACAGAAGCAGGAAGTAAAAGCTAAGACAGAGTTGTAAACCACAGCTCAAATACTCATGCAAGACCCAATGTAAAACTCAAGGGGATTTGTTGGTTCCAGGCATCTTATCACTTTCACTGCATCTGCAGCTAACCACTGCATATTCCAAGCAAACAGTCTGAGGTAGTAAATGCACTGGCAAGAGGGAAGGCCATCCTGGGTGACTTCAGAAAGTGAATTAAAAAGGAAAAACCTGAAATAGTCAAAACAAACACTGGGAAGAAGGAGGGAGAGTTTGATTCTCAACATGGATTAGTGAAGGCCTCCAGGAAAGCAAAAACAATAGGGTAAACAGCCATAGGCTGCTCAATGACAGGACAGAAACCCCAGGAATGTACCAAAGGCAACCTCACAGGAATGGGAGCATCACAGAGCATTTGTTATAAACCAAACATGTGATGAGGTTCCATGGTGCACATACACATGACTGTACACACACATATACAGATGTATGTATATTAACATGTATCTGTGTACAGGGTGCAATATGAACATACACATAATGTATAATGATCAGTTGCTCTTGGAACCTGATGAGAAACAAAAAAATGAAATCTAGCACAAGAGAAAATGATAGTATTTAAAAAATCAAAACCAGTAAGAACTGTAAATGCAAAATGTATAAGAGCTACTTCTGGCTGGACATTATTAGTTCACAGTAAATTGTTTCACAAATCAAAGGTGTCTACGTAGAAGTGTGTCTCTCACTGAAAAGGGGATAAAAAATGGTAGTTTTTTTCTGGAGCCAAATTTGGGAGGTCACAGCCTGGTACCACACATTACCCACAAATCCAATGTTAAACATGAAGCAATGTCATGAAGTTAGTATAGAAACAGAAAGAAAAGAGTCACATATTGAGGCATTTTTTAAATCACCTTGGTAGAAATATCAGAGAAGTGGGTTACAGGCAGGCAGAAAAATCTCAGCTGCAGATATGAGATACTATCAAATAACATTCTTAGCCCTTTGACTGGTAGTGGATAGGTTTTTGTTAAATTAACACATCCCAAAGGTCTTTTTAAAATCTATTTAACACAGTGTTAATGTGTATAATGTGTGTACCTGTTTCCATAGTATGACCATGAGTGCAGGGAAATGGGTACCATGTGAAGGCCAGAGAACAACCTCAGGCATTGGTACTCACTCACCATCTTGTTTGAGGCAGGTGCCTGTTCACCACTGTGGATGCCAGATCCTGGACCAGGATCTTTCAGACTCTCCTATTCCCTCCTCCCATAATGCCATAGGACCTGGGCTACACATATGCGCTATTACATTCTGCTTTCTATGGTTTATGGAACCTAGGCTCACACTTACAAAGCAAGAGCTTTACTCACTGAGCCATATCACAGCCCTGAGCTCTATTCTTCTCTTAGGGGACCACCATGATATATGGAGTTTAATATGTACCCATGATCACCTAGATAGAAAAGATAATTATCATGGAAATTATCTTATATGATTATAGAGGCCAAGAAGCCCCACAATGTGTATGCAGGAGAACTAGAAAAGCCAGTAGTCTAATTCAGCCTGATACTAGATGTTTGAAAACCCTGTGGACATACTGGTTTAAATGTCACTGTTGTTGAAAACGCTGTGAGGAAGGAGCACTGATGACTAAGGATGCTGAAATCCAAGTGCCAGGGGTAGAGTACCTTCCTGTAAGTTCTTGACAAAGGAGATCAGAAAGGCCATTGTCACTCTTTGATTATATGCCCAAACTAGATTCTCACTGCTGAATATACTGCACACTTTAATTGGAGGACATAGGAGCAATCAAACCAGAAGCACCCACAGGGCTGGATTATTTTTACACTGCTGGAAGGCACTATGCAAGCTGCTGGGGAAGAATGATCACTAAGAGTTCTTCTCAAGCCATGCAGTGGTGGCGCATGCCTTTAATCCCAGCACTTGGGAGGCAGAGGCAGGCGGATTTTTGAGTTTGAGGCCAGCCTGGTCTACACAGTGAGTTTCAGGACAGCCGGGGCTACACAGAGAAACCCTGTATCAAAAAAAAAAAAAAAAGAGCCCCTCCATAAAAAGAGTTCTTCTCAGCTGTAGAGTCTGCATGCTATTTTATCTACACATCAGGAAAGATACACCCACTGGTTGCAATAGTGGCATGCTTATTATAGGTGCAACCAATACCTTTCTGATTGTATTTGAATCTCCAGAAGTATTAGTGGGGCAACTGCAGCTATTGACTTAATAAACAGATATTACACATGCCTTTAAAATGTTCTAAGCATTTGCACTAATTTGCCAGCCTCAATTGTGGAGTGAAACATTTTCTAGTGGGTAATAACTACTGTAGAAACCTATAACCAGCAAACTACTGAATCAAAGGCTTATTCTAGCAACATTCTAGTCCTGTGTTCAATCATAAATAGCAGAATATAACCAGACTTTATATCATCCCGTGCAAGGTTCACAGAACATTATGGAAATGGAACAGTAAGAGGCCGAAAAAGAAGACAGTCCCTCCTCAAGGGAAGGAGGGAGGCTCATAAACTCACACACACGCATACACACACGCATACACACACACACGCATACACACACACACAGAGAAGCTGAAAGAGTTCACAGAAATGTCAGAAAGCATTCAAGGACTTCCTGCAGTTGCATATGCAGTTAACTATCCTGGCAGAGAAGAGATTCTCAAGAGAGCTGGCTTCAGTAAACTTCATCGATGCTGCTTTGTGAGTAGCCAGGCATTCTGGGCTTGCTTTCTACAGATGTACCTGCTTTTGATTCACCCACACTCCTATGAATGAACACCAAACCCCTGTTGGTTTACTCAGCAGGATTTGGGTGGAATCATTTCTTGGTCTATTGTTGGAAACATTTCTTAGTCCATTTGCTAACATCTCTCCAGAAAATGTCCCACAAAATGTACAGGTTGTTAAAAGTAATGGGTTGTTGGAGCGGGGGTTATCCCAAAAGCTGGGATATGTTCTTCTAGCAGGGGCTGCCTTGTCTGGCCTCAGTGGGAGAGGATTCGCATAGTGTTGCAGAGACTTGATGTGCCAGGGAGGGGGAATGCCCCTGGGGACACTCACCTGCTCAGAGGAGAAGGAGAAGGAGATGGGTGAAGGATTGTGGGAGGCAGTGACCAGGATGTAAAGTGCATAAATAAAATAAAAACAAAAAAGAAAAGAAAAAAGTAATAAGTTGTATTATTCAGATTTTTAAGTACAAACTCAATACTAAATTATAGGTTGGGTTTCTATAGATAAATAGTAAACAATTAGAAATTGAACTTAAAAACCTTGCCATGCGGTGGTGGCACACGCCTTTAACCCCAGGACTTGGGAGGCAGAGGCAGGTGGATTTCTGAGTTCGAGGCCAACCTGGTCTACAGAGTGAGCTCCAGGACAGCCAGAGCTACACAGAGAAACCTTGTCTCGAAAAACAAACAAAAAAAATTATCATCATAAATAATCAAATACCTAATCAATTAATCTAGTCTTAAAAATGCACTGCAAGACTTCTGAGCTAGAAAAATTATAGAACAGTATTAAAAGTTAAGTGAGCCTCAAATAGATAAAAGATCTATCATGGTCACTAATTGAAAAATTCAATACTGCAAGGAAATTAATTTTTCTAGAATTGATTTATACGACCTGTGTAATCTCAATGAGGATTACAACTTGAAAGGAGGAGTCTAAAATGCTCTAGTGCTTTGTCCTTTCAATGCAGGTGCCTTGTTCTTCTGGGTCTCCTCAGCTCAGTCTTGGACTAATCCTTACCCCCATACATGACCCCCAAACCTTCCCAAAGATGCAGCCAGAGGCCAGAGGGCTGTTGAGTGGCTATCTCTTTGTTTCTGCCTCTCAGTCACTCTCTTTGTCTACCTAATTTCTGTAGCCTTGGAATCAAGTGTTCCATATATTTTCTCCATTTTATTTTTGTTTTCCAAATAACAGAATAAACATAGTCTCCATTCTCTTGGAAGCTGCAATGCAATCTCTCCAGATGGATTTTGTAATAGAAAAAAAAAAAGTAGGACCCTGCGACACTATAGACCTACAGACTAAGAGAATGGATCCTACTTTCCAGAACTAAAAGAAAACAAATGCACAATTGGATCACCGCAAAGGGTGACCAAGAAAGTTTTTTCCAAGAAAACACCTGTTCACTTTTAGACCAAGAGGTTTGCTTCCACCAAGATCTACCCCTGTGTCAGGGCTCAGCTTATGCACAGATATTTTGTAATCCCACTTCCCCTGGGAAGCACCTCACAAACTAATGCAATGATAACAGGTGGTTAATCCTGGAAGGCAGAAACTGGGCCAGTCTATGAAAATGGCTCTTTAAGGTGTCAGCTTAAGGAAGGGGTCAGGAAAGGGATGTTCTCATCCATGGCTTCAGCTTCAGGCACCCAGCAACACCACCTAAAGTTGATCCTGTAACAGTGGCTGGCTGACTCTTAAAGATGTAGTTGCAAGGGACCAACACACAACAAGGGACAGGTGTTAGAAATGACTTCACATAGTGTTGTGGAAGTTACTCAGGTGTATCAAGATACGGGCAATACTAGAACAAAATCATTCTACAACCCTTGAAAATCCACCAACTGACCGAATACTCCAGGAGTCTACATGACACTTCCTTTCTAGGCAAGGAGAAAGGGAATCTGAGAAAGGAATCTGTTCTTTATGAGAGCTGACCAGAGCAGATTAGCCCTGGTGTATTAGTGAGAATCATAGGACCCTACAATGGCAGCCGCAAGGTCATGGAGTTTAACTATCAGAGACAAATCAAGTACCACCATTCAGATGAACACCAAGGAGCAAGGCAATGAACGTGCATTTCTGTTACCTGCCAACAAACCTCCATATCCTTAGGGACAAGATATAAAGTCTGCCAGCTAAGGTATTACTTATTGGGAGAGGAAATGAAGTGACATGTGTTAAAGATGTTTAAAGGAAATATGACTTTTTTTTTTTTTTTGCATTGGGAAAATCTCTATCCCTAACCTGCTGGCAGATGTCTTGGTTCAGAATCATTCATTCACAGAGATGCCAAGCCCTCCCCAACATCACGTGGACTGTTTTCCCTGAACACACAGAAAACTGTCTTCCTGTTACATGTCACTCATGGCCACGCCTTGTACTTCTACAGTCCTGTCAGAAAAGGTATTAACTTCCTATTGATCAGTTAGCAGCTAATGTTCTTAGCAAGGTAAAATGTAATGTAGTATCATTTTAATGATTGCTATGAATTAATAGTTTGCCACTAGTTAATCTAAACTGCCAGCGTCTGCTCTCATTTCCTCTGGTCTTGGTCTTCTCCAACATTATATTCAGCTCTCAGCTGGGGAGCCCACGACTTAGCATTGGACCTACTTCTCAGAACATAGAGCCTCTGCAAGACCAAGCATAAATTCTTGCAGATTGATGGAGACATTTGGGGGGTGCCAGTGAGGCATAAGGGCAGTTCCTAGAGGAAGAACCTCAGCTATAGGAAGGATACTAACACACAGAACTTAAGGAAAACTGGGGTCCAGTTAACTCTTGAAGGTCAAAGGGTATTAAGAACCACTAGAAGTGTGGCAATAACCCAACTCCTTCCAGATTGCCACAACAAACAAAGAAGAGAAACTATTTGTCATTAAGGTGATACCCAACAGCTTACTGCAGCTGCAACCTACCCTTAGTTCCCCACATGGAGATAAAATGCTAGTTTGGCAAAGCAAAGCATAAGGAACTGGAATGTCTGTCTTGTCTTCGTCTGCACCTTCAATATTTGAAGAGATACTTGTGCAACTTTACGTAAAAACAAAACTCCTCTAAAATCTGAATGCAGGACAAAAATGTCTCCTTTTTGGATTAACGTGAACATACAAAGTGGTTTTTTAAAAGGAGCGTTTAGTGAGTTATTTCCAATGCTACACTGCACAGCTTCTGAACACGGTTCTTCTAACAAAATATTTGGACAATGTAAAACCAATGTACACATCCAACAATATGAAATTCAACAAGGGAAGATCTCTTCCTACCACTGCATTAAAGGCTACTGGTGGCACATAGAAAATACTATGTTTTAACTCAAGAGAAGCTCAAACATTTTTTTAATCATTTGAAGAGATTATTTTTTAAAAGCTAAAATAATCTTACCTTTTTTTATTAGATATTTTCTTTATTTACATTTCAAATGATATCTCCTCTCCTGCTTACCCCTCCAAAAAATATCAAAAACAAAAACAAAAAACTAACCCTATTTCCTCCCCCTTCCCCCTGGTTACCAACCCACCCTCTCCTACTTCCTGGCCCTGGCATTCCCCTACACTGGGGCATAAACCTTCACAAAACCAAGGGCCTCTCCTCCCATTGATGACTGACTAGGCCATCCTCTGCTACATATGCAGCTGGAGCCATGAGTCCCACCATATGTACTCTTTGGCTGATGGTTTAGTCCCCGGGAGCTCAGACGGTACTAGTTAGTTTATAATGTTGTTCATCCTAAGGGGCTGAAAAACCTTTCAGCTCCTTGGGTCCTTTCTCTAGCTCCTTCATTGGAGACCCTGTGCTCAGTCCAATGGATGGCTATGAGCCTCTAGTTCTGTGTTAGCCGAGCACTAAAACCTCTGGTGGAATTACCATCCCGGACCTTAAGCTGTACTACAGAGCAATTGTGATAAAAACTGCATAGTATTGGTACAGTGACAGGCAAGAGAATCAATGGAATAGAATTGAAGACCCAGAAATGAACCCACACACCTATGGTCACTTGATAATTGACAAAGGGGCTAAAACCATCCAGTGGAAAAAAGACAGCATTTTCAACAAATGGTGCTGGCTCAACTGGGGGTCAGCATGTAGAAGAATGCAAATCAATTCATTCCTATCTCCTTGTACAAAGCTCAAGTCCAAGTGGATCAAGGACCTCCACATAAAATCAGATACACTAAAACTGATAGGAAAGAAAGTGGGGAAGAGCCTGGAGCACAGAGGCACAGAGGAAATTTTCCTAAACAGAACACCAATAGCTTATGCTCTAAGATCAAGAATTGACAAATGGGACTTCATAAAATTACAAAGCTTCTGTTAGGACACTGCAAAGGACACTGTTAACATGACAAAATGGCAACAACAGATTGGGAAAAGATTTTACCAATCCTATATCTGATAGAGGGCTAATATCCAACACATACAAAGAACTCAAGAAGTTAGACTTCAGAGAATTAAAGAACCTTATTTAAAAAAAATTACCTTTTTTATTGTACCAGCACCTGAGGAGGCTGGGCAGTATGAGTCCTTAGGTCAGGAGTTCTAGGCCAGCTAGGTAATGTGAAGGGACTCAGTCTCAAAAACACAACAAATATTATGACAAAAGTTAGTCTATCAGATGCTTTATATATTGATAAGAAATGAGACATTTATATTATTTACTGGCATTTGACATTTCTGGGTGCCACACTTTAATACGGTTTTAAACAAAATGGAATATAAAAAAATGAGGGCCAACATTGTAAATGAACATATGCTCAGAGACAGTGGGACATCAAGATGTTGACAGAATCCAGCACATCCTCCTACCCTGCAGGGAACCTGGGAATGAATGCTCTTTTAGACAACATGAAAGATGGCATGTGGAAGGAAAGTTAATGGGTCAATCTTCAGTATCCACAGAGGATTGCTTTCAGGTTCACAGTGTAGATGCCAAACCCTCGAATGACCAATCTATTGTATAAGGAGATTTGATGTTTGCGTAGCACTGATACACAGTCTCCCATGTATATTAAATAACCAGGTTCTTACACTATCTACTCCAACACAACAGACATGTGAGTCACTACTCTGGATTGCTTAGGAAGGTTTATTACAAATGCCATCTCCCTCCTCCCAACTACTGCTGATCTTGATGGATAAACCCATGAACTTGGACCAATGGAGGCAAATGCTGATTATACACAGAAATAGATCAAACTGAAAGAATGACTCTACAAAAGAGGAGATTGTCTATTAGACCTACTCAAGATAAACTAATGGTAGGTTTGTGTGTTCTCAGTTACTGGGTGTGGGGGAGGAGTTAAGAATAGACCAGATCAATCTGGCAACCATTTTTTAAATGAAATTTAGTTGGATTTGAAGGCTCTAGAGCTCCTTTCTGAACCTGCGATGAAGTTAAGCCTTCAGAGGGTAAATACTACACTCTGGATTTTCAGATATTAAAGACCTGCTCAGTTTAAACCCAAAGCAGAGGGCTGCTCCTTAGGATCCAATTAGTTTCCCTTGGGTTCTTCGTGACAGCGAGATTTTGGTAAGTTCTAAACAACCATTTCAAAGAAAAGCAAAGTCTCATAAACAATGTGTCAAAAAGAAAGAGAGAGAGAGGGGTGGCATTTGGTAGGAAGTCTCCATTAGGTAAATCACATATGGAAGAATGAGCAGAGCATGGGGAGGAACAACAGAGCTCTGTGGCCTCTGCTATCCACACCTACAGCTGCCCTCCGCTTGACTCACAAGCTCATTGTGCTGGTTACTTTTGTCAGCTTGACACAAACTGAGCGGACTCATCAGGGAATTGTCAATTGATGAGCCGCCTCCAGCAGACTGGCCTGTGGGCAGACCTGTGGGACATTTTCTTACTTGCTCATTGATGCGAGAAGGTCCAGAACAATGTAGAGCGTTCTGTGCCTGGACAGGTGACCCTGGGCCGGACAAGCATGCTGAGCAAAGCAGGGAGACCTACAAGCCATAGAGAGGAAGCCAATAAATAGCAGTAAGTGGTCTCTGCCTCAGCTTCTGCCTTGGCTTTGCAGGGACGATGGCCTGGAACCTGTAAGCTAAATAAACCCTCTCCTCCTCAGGTTGATTTTGGCTGGAGTGTTTTCTCCCAGCAACAGAAACCAAACTAGGACATAATTTATCAGATTTCTTCTTGTCAAACAATCTTATTAAAGGGCTCGACTAAAAAATAAACACTGTTTTTATTGCTTTTCATTTCAAAACAAGTACATCCCTTTGCTTACAATAATTTTTCAAAAACTTGAACCATGATTCACAATCTGAGAACTCATTCCTTATTTCCCCCAAGCTGCCAGTTTATCATAGCATTTGCTCTGGAGATTAGTATGATAGAAATAATTATCCAATATCCAAGATGATAAAAGTAATTATCCAGGAACTGTTCGCCTGTATAAGGAAAGCCAGATGTTTCCAGAACTTTTCTTTTCATAGGGAAACTCAGCAAGGGACCCGATGATCCCTCGGGTTTTGGTTGTACTTTCATCTCACTCTGTAACAGAAGGGATCACCGTGGGACAGGGTTACATAGCAGAATCAAACCGGCTGGGTTTGCCCTGTCATTATTTTGAAAATACAACATTTTTCAACACTTGAAGTTAATACCAACATCAAAAAATCAGATTTCATGCTATACTTTGTATCTCCACTTAACTTTTAAAAATCTTGACAAATCAGCAGCTCCTGGTTAGGGAGTGCATGCTCTTGCCAGCACACCCTGGGGCCCTGTATTGCATATCATTTACCACTTCACCAATGCACAAACCAGTCCTACCCAGCACTCCTCTGGCTTTCTCCCCAGGACTCCGCTTACAGGCTTACTTGTGCAGGTGAACAGCACCCAGAGAGTGTGTGCCTCCCTCCTGATGGTCAACTTAGCAGCTCTGTATGAGTTCCTCACAAGTTGTTGCACTAAATCTCTCCTTGTCAAGAGTAGAAGGGAATACATACACCTTCTGGGGATTCTTATGCTACCATGTGAGTTCTCCTGACTGAGGTGACACACATCCTAAATTAGATGTAAAAGAATCTACACTGACCCCAGAAATGGAAACAAACAAACAAACAAACAAACAACCCACTACCTACTACCATTAAGAGGACAAAGAACATGGCCAGGTGGCACGCACCTGAAACTCAGGAGACCAAGACACAAATCAAGACTTTGGGCTGCGGAAATTCAACCTCTGAAAAAACAACCAAAGAAAAATACCCAAGAATATGAAGGAGGATATGCCCCTTCTGTCACAGCTGTGATGCTCACAGACATTGCATGCTTCGCCGTGGGTGATGAAGGAGGCTGCTAGGTTCCTGGGCTTAGTAGTGAGAGAGGTGTGTGTTGACTATGAGGTTGTCTGTTCAGCACTCCACAGCCAAAGCTCAACCACAATGTGGGTTTTAAAAAAAATACTCGGTTTATTAGTCTTCCTACTGGGGAAAACAGAGAGCATGGAAACTCCTAAAAGGGCATTAGAAAGAACACATAAGCCTTAATGTAGCTCTCAGAAAAGAGGACAATAGCACAAACAGGTGCTGGGTGGGTCTCATGGTGACCTTTCTGTTTTGTGAAGGTCAGATGAGAAAGGCGCCTTCTTTGTGGCATTTTGTTTTTGTTTTGTTTGTCCTGTCGTGCCATGGCACGAAACTGGTCTAACCTGGGTTGTATTTTGTGAAATTTTACGAAGAAGAGAAATGGAAGTGATCTACCATTGATCAGGTAGATTTATGAACACCCAGCCTGTAACTCTCTTGAAGTCTAGCTGTAAACACCAGGGGTTAATCCCAAAGTAGAACAAGAGGGGAAATGTCTCAGTCAAGAGTAAACAGCTCCTTGAACCTGATTCTATGTGAATTTAAAAGAATGAGAATGGAAACCTGCACGAAGAAGGAGGCCTGAAATCTCTCCGCATCATGGCCTCATTTATATGGACTATAGTTTTAAGCTGTTCTCATGGAGGCTAACTGACTCTATGATAGATCAAAACTGTGTTGGCATGCATTTAAGCATGGCGTCGCATGCCACTCACACAGTACTTGGAAACATGCTAGAAAGACAGGAGATAACACCTTCTATCTAACTATGTCTCCAGCAGAGGAAAGAGGACAGCACCAGGGGCCATGCCAGGGGATTTGGGTGTTTTTGTGGCTTACACTCTCAGAACCTCTATCCATTTACCTACAGTCTCATCCACCCATATCACTCCAACTGATCACTCACTCCAGAGTCACTGTTACTGCCAAGAACAGAAATCATTTTCAAGGAAGTAGGAGAATGTCCATTACCCAGGAGGGTAACAAGGCTGTGTCAGGGTTGGGCTTCCTTGACCTGTTTGCGTTCAGCTCTGTGTGCCTGGGTTAGTGTTTGCCCACAGATACTGGCAGTGCTGAGGCATGCGATACAGGCAGCCAAATCAGAGTGTGGGTAGGAAGAGACAGACCTCCTGCCTTCAAGATCTCTACTGTGGTCAGGAGGGAGCACAGCTTCTTTTATAATTTTTTTTGGGGGGGAAATAAACTGACTTAGTACAAATTACCACCAGTTGCTGCATCCAATTGGCATACAAAGTCTGGGAAAGTCACACACAGGGTCCCTCAGTGTTAATGAGAACATTCCCAGGCCATCCCTGACATGGGAGATGTTGCTCATCACCTGATAACAAACATTGGCTTTATTCTTCTGCCTCTGGGTTTTCTGTGCAGAGTAAAGAGCAGAGGCTCTGTGGACACACTCATCTAGGCTTTTCCCATGGCTGTAACAAAATGTCCTACAAAGGCAACTTTAGGAGAAGAGTTATTCAGGCTCATGGTTTCTAAAGCATGGAGCAGGGAGGGCATGGGAGTGTTCATCACAGTATCTGTGGCAGTGGGCTGTGTGGCAGACACTCCTCACAGAACCAGAAAGGAAGAACTGAAGTCAGAAGCAGGGGCAGGAATAACACCCAAAGGCACACCCTTATTATCTTTGTTTGGATCTATCTGCAGCATCTTTCCTAAATGTTCCACAACTTTCAAAAGAACACCAGAAGCCAGAGACCAAGAATTCATACTGTGAATCATAACAATACTATCCACGTAGCCCTGCGTGTGTCATCGATGCCTCATTTGCAAAGCACAGATACTACAAGGCTTAACCACAGAAGCTCATCAATGTGCAAACTAAATCAAGCAATGCCTTCAGTGGTTCAGTGTGCACCACTATTGGCATGGCCTACATCCCCTTTTTGAGTCATTCCTCTCAGTGACATAACAGGAAAATGATCAAGCAGATTATAAGTTTGCTGCTTGTTCCATGGAAGAGAAACTTATCCATTGCTCAGAAATAGTATGTGTGCAGCCCTGTGCAGAATTGGTTCCTATGTTCTGGTCATATTGCTGGATATGTTGTTCAGAACAGCGTATAGCTGCACAGTATGTGCAGC
Source organism: Mastomys coucha (assembly GCF_008632895.1). Taxonomy (NCBI): domain Eukaryota; kingdom Metazoa; phylum Chordata; class Mammalia; order Rodentia; family Muridae; genus Mastomys; species Mastomys coucha. The sequence goes on from NW_022196911.1 coordinate 59,932,026, forward strand.
TAAGAGTCTTGGGCTGCCAAATTTGGTAGTAATAGTACTACTAGTACTACTAATAGTAGTAGTAGTACTACTAGTACTACTAGTACTAGTAGTAGTAGCAGTAGTAGTAGTAGTAGAAGGAGGAGGAGGAGGAGGAGGAGGAGGAGAAGAAGAAGAAGAAGAAGAAGAAGAAGAAGAGGAAGAAG
>NW_022196911.1:59932593-59954352 GCF_008632895.1 Mastomys coucha
GAAGAAGAAGAAGAAGAAGAAGAAGAGGAAGAAGAGGAGGAAGAAGAAGAAGAAGAAGAAGAAGAAGAAGAAGGAAAAGGAGGAGAATAAAAAGGAAGAAGAGGAGGAAAAGAACAAGGATGTGTATAGCTCATATATACAAGTGAAATAATAGATAATAACTATTTTCTATGCTTTTCTGCTTCAGTCATACAGAATGGCAAATCAATAAATAATATTAATATTGAAAATTAGGAAATTGCAATGCTAACATATTGTTTAGAAAATCACAAGAAAATGTCACAAATATCAGCTGAAAATTGCCAGTCTCTTTTCTTTCTGAGAAGGATAGTGATCTGGAAGGAAGCAGGTAATTTGCATAAATCCCTTACAGATGTGAAACTGTCAGCTCTCCACATTCCAGGTTAGGCATCTGTAACAGGTGACACACCTATAGAAAGGACTTTTTTCAGAGCATGAAAACAGTTTTTAATAAATAATTATTTACTATCTTAATTTTTGTGGTGTTAGGCTTATAAAAAATTTCAGAATAAAGCCCAAGAAAATAAACACAAACCTGTAATTTTGTACATTTGAAAGTAAAAGAGAGACTGCACTATTTCCACAGAAAATTAGGAGATATTGCACATGCCCACAAAGCAAGACCAAGAAGTTCCACAAAGGAAAAGAGTGGGGTTTTGGAGAAGGCAAAGAAACCTCAGTTTCATAAAATAAATTGGTTTTTTTTTAAATAGGATAAACCATAAAAATACAACATGACAAGTACATTTGCTGTTCTAACAAAACTTCTAAATAGAAAAGGCATATCTGTCTTGAGAGTTGGAAAAAAACTAATGACAAGACCACAGACAGGTTTATCTCTTAGCTACAATCGATTGACTGCCTCATTCTTGAACCATTTCTTCTGTGATAATCATGTTATCGCTTCTATGGCTTTACTGCTCAGAGTTTCTTGTTCATCCACTGTTTCAGGTTCAAAGAAGTGCATTCTTTCTATACGTTCGGTATCCTTTGACATTTCTCTGCTGATCATCACTGAAGATGCCATACTTGCCTGCACTGCCTGTGCTGATCTCTCAGGGTCTGTCCTTCTCTCCTTTGCACACGAGAGCTTCTCAGTGCAGCTTCCATTTCTCTAGAGCTCTAAAGGACTAGAGTGGACACTATCAGTCACTAAGCTTTTCTTTGGTCAGCGGTTCCAGGGAGACGGTACCACATACAGGGTGCTGAGCCATCTCCCTAGATCAGTGGCTCTCAACCTGTGGCTAGCAACCCCTGTGGGAGGCACATATCAGATATTTATATTACAATGCATAACAGGACAGTTATGAAGTGGCAAGGAAATGATTTTTCTGGTTAGGGGTCATCACAACATGAGGAACTGTATTAAAGGGTCATAGCATTAGGAAGTTGAGAGCCACTACCCTAGATGGAAGCATGTTTTAGTCCTCTTGGGTAGAGGGCTCCTTCTTCTTGCAGATGCCTATTAAGAGGATGGATGAGGCAGGGGCATGTAAGAAGTCCCAGGCTCCCTAGTCACATTAGAACTGAGCTTGTCACAAAACTGCCCTTCCACTAATTTCTCCTTTCCTGAAGACAGGAGCACCATGTTATTTAGAGGACACATCTCATCTATTATACAGAAGGAAATAACACAGCCAGCTTTCTGTGTATCAGAATTGAGGACCAGCCCAGCTGGGCTGGCAACCCTTCAATTAATTAGGTTACTAATTACCACACAGCCTGCTCATTCATCCAACATCATTCAACAAATATTTCTAACCCTCATTGATGGTGATCTTGGAGACTTTCCAGGGCTCTCTCTGGAGGACCGGTGCTGTCTTCTGCAGTGACCCATTCCAGACGCCCAGCTGTCTCTGTTTTCTTCTTTTTCTTTCCTTCCTTCCTTTTTCCTTACATAAGTCCTTCTTTTTTTTTCCTGGTAAGTTTTGATATGTTGCCCAAGCTGGCATCAAATCCATGCGCTCAAGCAATCCTCCTCTGCAGCCTTTCCAGTAGCTCTAACCACAGGCACACGCCCTCACGATAGCCAGATGTCTCCATTTGTTTGTGGTTTTCTCCATTCTCCTTCTGCTGCCAAGCCAGTCTACCGTATAGTTTTCCAAAATTTCTTTAAAATTCTGATCTGCTGATTAAATCTCTTTTTCCAGAACCTTCTATCCTGTAAGGACATATAACTCTGTCCCTGTTTCACTAGTTTTTCTCCAATGTGGAAAGGTAGAAAGGTGTGTGCAAGTGCTTAGTTTGTCATGGTGATGTAGTTGTGAAGTTCTAAGTTTGATTTGTTTCTTGCTTTCTAGAATTTTCTGAGTAAATTTCCAAGTCAGACATGGGCATTCCAGGATATCCAAAAACTTTGAGCACTTTTTCTTGTAAACAATAGCTGGGTATAAAATTATGATCTCACAGTATTCTCATCTCAGACTTCTGTAAGTGTTGTCTCCCTGTTTCTGAAGTCACCATTGATGATAAACTGCCTTGACTTCCTTTGGCTTGGATACATAGATTTTCCTCACCGAGCATCACATTTTACAGAGCATATTCAGAATGTAGCTCATGTGGTTTTTTTCACAACCTTGTTTCACACCTGTTGTTCTCATTCAATGCAGAAGAGATAACCCCTGCCCTTCATTACTGCCCTTACACTTTCTCTAAAATCTCTCAGCTTCTAATAAATTTCTTCCTTAGCCATTGGATGTTACTTTAATGAAACTATAATCTCCTAGGCCCTCTATCATCTCACTTTTCTGCTGAGCTGTCAAATAAAGTGCCATTCTCTTATGAGCTCCCAATATGCCCTTCCATACATCCTTTCAAAGTATTCAAGGAGGGGTCAAACATTTCTGTATGTAACTTAGCACTTATTTTTTCAGTAGTACTCTAGCAGTCTCCATCTACTTAATATGCCCTTATGATTCCCTGCTACAGGGACACAAGGGAAAGGTCTTCCCCATGCCTCAGCCATAGTCTACTTGGCATCTTCTTAGGTTTCTCTACTCTTCCTGTAACATTCTCTCCTTCATCTGCACACACTTAGGCAATGCCATCTCTTCCAATGAAATGCTCTACTGTCTTCAATACTTCCCATGGGGTCTCAACTCTGACCTGGATCCCTCATTCCAGTCCATTTAATGCCTCATTAAAACATGACATTCAACATGTACAATGCACAACTGACTATCCAACCTACGTCTGAGGTTCCTTCTCAGAAAATGGCATTTAACAGTTCCAACCTGGTCACCTGCTTGTCATCCTTGCTTTCTCCCACATACTCATAGCAGATGGTCTGAAGAGTCTATGTCTTACTTGCACTTATCCCATGAGCATTTCTCTGCCTTAGACTACATTGACATCCCAGAATCCCGTGGTGGTCTCCTAATTGGTCTTTTTCATTAGTCTTCCTTTCCTGCTATTGATTGTCCTCGTGATCACTGGGAACTCCCTTTTTTAAAAAGTACACATAAGAAGCCCTTATCTTCCTGTGGCATTGCCCTTATGTAGAAGTGGCACTGTGTTTATCTTAGTTTCTACATATGGCTGAATTGACTCCTATAAAGAAGCCTCTCTTCTGGAAACCACTCTCTGCTTTGCTTGCACTTTATCAGCTCAGTCATTTATTTTATTTTATTTTATTTTATTTTATTGATATTCTAACCTTACAGAGATGTTTTCTGTCATAATTGGTAGCATTTTCTTTCAGTTTTTGTTATTTGAAGATGCACTTTATTTTTATTTATGTATATGTCTGTGTGTGCATGGTATGTGCACATAGATGTCATACCTGTAGAGTCTAGAAGAGGACGTCTGAGCACCCTGGAGCTGGAGTTAGAAGGAGTAGTGGGTCCCCCAGCATAGGTACTGGGATCTGAATCTAGGTCCTCCATAAGAGCAGTAGTGCTAAGAACTACTGCCCCATGTCTCTAACCCCTGTCCTTTGGTTTTGAGACTTTATCCAGGCAGTTACTTCAGCCTTGGCGACTTCCCATTTCACCTATCAAGCCACGTTTTTCTTCCAATACCTACATTCTCTGCAAGCCAGCAACATGCTGACTTCTGGAAAGTCTCCCCTGGTTCCCCCTCCCGCCACAAGCCAATAAACACTGCCTCTGGCAGCTTTTCACTTCCAGTACAACACTTTACAAACTGAGCCCCTGACTGTGTTCTGCCTGTAAGGTAGACACAGCTCTACTGAAGCAGGTGCCATGCATAGCTATTGTGTACTGACTATTATTAACTAGCTAACTACTTTCTTTGTGGTGCAGGTTGGTTACTAAGCCTAGAACCTCACACGTGCTGCTGATACTTCCTCACTGCCTGTAATGTAGGAGTTCATAATGACTTTTTCACTCTTCTGGTTTTTTGAATGATGCCCAGCCTTTTCAGTCCTTTTAATTAAGGTCAGAACCATTACACATTTTAGCAAGGTTGTCTACTATCATTATTTTTAGTATTTATTTTTTCTTTTTCAAGTCTGCTCCATTTCTCATTTTTGGAATTCTCAATGCACCAAATGATTTTGATCACTAGTTCCAGGAGACATTTCTTCAACTGCCTTCTACTTTGGTGATTGTTTGGTGTGCTGTGGCAAGCTATCATCAGGCCACATCTGCCCTGACAGTTTAAAATGCATATGGCCAGTCTGCATTTGTCTGTAGATGATCCCCTTAACTTCAACTCCAAACCATTTTATAACTGCTACCCTGGCTCCATAGAGCCTTTAAACTTTGATCAGGAAGACCAGCAAGAAATTTTCTGTCCCTTCCCCTCCCCTCCTCTCCCCTCTTTTACTCAACCTCTCCTCCGGTCTATTCACCCTCATAGATGCACTCTGAGTTCTGTTTGAGACACATTAACTCTAACTTTAAAATCTCTCAGCTGTAAGAAAAGAAGATAGAAAAGAAACTCATTTTTGCTTTGCTGAAATTGAGATCCACTGTTAGTTGTAGGAAGGGTAATCTGGGGAGTCACCCTCTAGCACCCAGTTGTCCTTTTGCTTTATGTGAAAGTAGAAGTCACCAGATTCATACACAGGCTCAGACTTCTGTTCTTCCACCCTGTTTTGGACCCTTATCTGTGTAGATCACAAGTGATGAGCTTATTTGCCCTGCTGTGTGTGATTTCAGGTTGCTGAGCTGTTATCAAAAGAACGTTTGAGATTGGTGCTTCTCCAAGGCCCACGCTTAGTCACTGTCTTCAGATTACAGGGGTCTCTGTCAGGTGTTCTTCATCTCCCACTGCAGCCCTGACGTCTCCTACAGAGACAGCCACTGGCCTCACTATTTGCTCCTTCACTCTGAACTGGGAAAGTGCTTAAGGTTTTAAAATGCAGTTGGCAACCATCAGTAACTCCTAAGTCAGGTAGAAGTCTGTTCATTCTTAGTCGTTTAACTGAGAATTTAAAAGTCATCTTAACCAATTTTTAAAAACATAATGTTACATTAATGGCACTTATCTCATTCCTAGTATGCCACAAATTATATAATTCCTGCTTGTGAGCAACTTGAACAGCCCAAGATGCCTTTACATTGGGGCTCCCCCTACTGGTCAGCATTGGGCCTGTCTGAGGAACTGCTCCTCCACTGGAGAACCCTGCAGCTTCAGCAAAGGCCCGGAGGCTGGACAGAAGGACCTGAACCCACCTGGGGCTGGATACCAAGGAAAGACAGAACTGGACTGGGGCTGGACAAAAGGAAATAAGTGTGCCTGGGGTAGGCTTAGGGTTTTTTCCCCTTTCTTTCTTTCTAAGTGCCTTCAGCATTTCTTAGTGATCTGACAGAAAGAATTTGCATCTATCAGCTCAAGTATTCCTGTTGGAGTCCAAGGATGGTCTAACCTTGGTCTGGACTCTAGAAGAGCAGTATAGGAGCCTCCAGAGAAAGAAAGGCACAAGGACACAGTAAGGGAAGAGAATTGACTGCTGGTTGGAACTATCTGCCTTCCCTAGAGTTGAGGGGCTGGGGCAACCTGTGCTTATGAACAGAGCTCTCTGTGAAAAACACACATGTGTTTCTAACATTCCTTAAAGGAGATAAAGATGAGGAAATTTAATTCCCCAGCCAGTTCTCAATGTTTTTACCTTCCATACTGTGCATAATAACTTTAAAACTGGAGTCTAGTCAGTATATTTTGACATGAAATTCTGTATTATGAAGTTTAGACCACAAGAAGGTTTCTGCTAGTAGCCAATGAGATGGCTCAGAGGGCAAGGATACTTACTGCCAAGGCTGAGGACCAAAGTTCAGTCTTTAGAATCCATACCATGGGAAGGTAGAACCGACCCCTGCAAATTGTCCTCTCCCCTCCACATTGTGTCAAAGCCCAGCCCTACCTTCATATGCACACAAATAAATGTGGAAAATTTTTTAAAAGAAGGGTGCATGCTGTTTATGACCAAAAACTTTAATGAAAAATAGGAGAGTAAATGTATCTCTTCCCCAGGCTCATGGCGCTCTCACCATAAATGGTTTGTAAATCTGGCCTTTATTTTCCAAGTTACCTCAGGCGACAAATCCAATGAGTAATTACGATGTGTGTGTGCATGTGTGCACACACTATTTCAATAGTCATTGCTCTGTATGTACACAGATGTGTTTCCATTTGAGATTGCCATCAAAGTGTCATTAAGAAAATGCTTTAGAAATTATTAATTAACTAAAATAATGTTTTCCTTGCATCAAATGGACAGGGATGTTGCCTAATTATCCTTTTGTTGTGGGTTAAATGCTTAGCAGTTTCCCTTATGTGAATTGGGCAAAGCCACAATTTTTCCTCATAAGCCTGCTCTGTCTTTGATTGTCCTTTCATTTCACTTGAGACTTAACTGTAGATTCGGCCTCTTCGGAAACCATGGATACTTGAAAGAGCATTGGAACATTTCACAGGACTGGGAGATAACAACATTTAAAGGACTGAGTACATTGTTTTAAACTTCTTTGGTTAAAGTGAGCTATCTTAGGACACATAAGCTGTAGACAAGCGACTTTTGTCCCACTTTCCCTTAGGCTAGCCAACATCCACAACCCTGGAGTCTCTGTCTTGTGGATATTTTTCAAGGAATGTACTTTAGTCCTCTTTGACTATGCCTTAAACCCCTTCCAGTTAGTGTAGTTTAAATGAGACGTGCACAACCTATCTAGGTGTGATGGAACACAAGAGCTGTAACCCTGGCATCCAGAAGGCAGAAAGACAGGGGAATTAAAAATTCAGGACCAGCCTGGACTGCTCAATCTCAACAAACAAGCCAACAAAGCAAACAACATGAATCTCCTCTTCCTGGTACCTGGGAGGCAGACTGACCAGTGAGAACATTCCCAGAGTTCTGTGGCTATGAACACAGAGACAAGAAAGAGACATCCTCTCTTATTTTGGAGCATCTCTGGGAGACAGCCAGGTTGACAGCACATAGAAATTTTGAACAGAGATGAGACTAAATTCTGGCTGAGAAGTGTAGGAACCAAGTATTTGAAGGAGGCTCAGGGTGAACCCAGCTTAGGGCTGCATCTCAGCTACACAAAGTGTCTTTGTTAGGGAGAGTGTGTGGGTTTCTATCATTTGCTTTAGAGACACAGTTCCCACTAGTTATCAAAAGAAATTTTGATGATAATGTGGTTTCTATTTTTCACTCTGCTAATACTGAATGAATTTATGAATGTGTCTGTGTTGAAACATCTTCACATTACAGAGATAAATCTTATTTGGTCACGGGACATGACTATTTTCATATATTGTTGAGTTGGGCCCTCTAGAATTTCACTGAGAATTTTTAATGTTTATGTTCACCAGGTATACTTTAGGAATCAAAATCTCATGGTACCAACACTAAAACAATTCTGTTACCTATCTATCTATCTATCTATCTATCTATCTATCTATCTATCATCTATCTATCATCTATCATCTCTCTATCCCTCTACCTATCTCAAACCTACTGTTCATCAAAAGTAGAATTCTTATTTTTTTACTGTACCTTTAATAAACTAGATAATGATAAGAATTATAAACATCTTTTTTTAAAAAAGAAATTTCAAAGCCTGAATCTTAAAGCCAGAGCATCAGAGTCCACACCTAAGAGATCACTTCTGTGGTATGAAGAAGCTAAGGGTAGGAGGAGCTGGGAATGCCTATGGACCTTGAGCTCCTTTGAGTGTTTAAATTGGGAGCTCCATACATCAGTATGACATGCATTGAACTATAGTCATGTTGACCATTTCACTTTCTGATCAAGAATCTCCTCATACAGATGGAGCTAGGCTGGCATTTATTTTTATTAAGCTCCTGTTATTAACAGATTATCCATTGTTCTGGCATTGCTCAAATCTGATTTAAGGTGGAGGAACTCTGAAGAAATGACTAGGGCAAAGCTGTTTAGACTAGAAGTGAGGGTGTGTCTCCCACGTGCATGATGTGTGTTCTCATTTGCCTACTCTATGGTTCTCAGCTCTTGATCCTAGACGCTAAAATTCTGCTGAAGAGACCCAAGGGAAGCACGGAGTTTAGAAGGCAGCCTCTCACCTTCACAGAGCAAAATCTCTTTTGGTTGAGCAAACTAAAGCTCGACCCAAGAGGAAATACTCTGAATAACCCAGTAGGTAGGCTGGCACTGCAGAGGGCTATCTGACTGTTGCTGCAGCGTCTGTAAGTCAGGACTGTTGAGTTTTGGCAAGTAATACCTCAGGCGTTTCAGTACTATCATATTTAATATAGCCCCTTGCTTTAGTAGAAATAACCACTTTGTTAACATGGGGATTCAACCTGATGCTCTTCCAAGATTTCAATGGATATAAAGTATCCTTCTGTGAGTCATCAATCTAAACATGGAATTCTAAACATGTTCATAGTATTTGCAATACAATCAAGTAGAAGTCTGTCCTGCAAGATTATTATTCTGATGTTCTTTTTGCCTGGCTACATTGCTGCCTCAAAGAGCTGACTTTAAGGGGAAGTTTTAACAGGTTGATCATCCTTTATTTCAAATGCTTGAGACCCAAATTGTTGTAGATTTCTTTATTTTGGACCCTTTTCTTCTCCACAATGAGATATCTCAGGAAAGAAATCCAACCCAAACAGGAGGTTCAATTATGTTTTACATAGGCCTTAACCATGAGGGCTGGGTGTAATTTCATCAAATCACTTGGTGTTCCTGGGCTTTGATTGGCATCTGTCGAGTGAGGTCAGGTACACAAATTACCTCTTGTGGTGTCATGCCTGATCAAGAAGTTTTGGATTGAGAGCATTTCTGATATCAGACTAGGGCTGCAGAATGTAACTAGAAAATGGAAACGAACCTTGAATGTGGCTTTGAATTTTCTTCTTCAAAGCTACTTGCTCTGTATTTTATTGTCTTTATGCTCTTTTAGTCAAAGGACTGTGGGGGAATAGCCTTCAGGGAAACGCCGTCTCCCTGTCTCTGTATTTGCTCTGGGGTTAGTTCAAACAGCAACACTCCCAAGCCATTTAAAGCTGTGCTTTTCTTGCAGAAATAGAATAGAGTAGATTCTTTAACATTACATTACTTGGAATGTCAAAACAAACGCAGCAAATGAGAACAAGTAAGCAATTTTAGTATTAGGGAAGCCTTCTCAAACCACACTCCCTGACATTGTGCTCCCCCCACCCCCGGGGCTGCCTGTTGGGCATAGCCAGCTGGCTGTACTCAGTAAGTTCTCCTCCATTGAGCAGCAAGATCTCCCTAAGGAGTAGTCGAGCCATAGCCCTGAGGTGGCTAAACATTTATTTTCTATATACATTGATGACCACACAGCTGCATTCTATACTAGAGAGCATAACACAGACCTTCCAGCCAAACACTGAACAATCAACTCATTCAGGAATGGGCTCTTCGTATGAATGCATGAGAAAATCCTTGTGGTTATTAATAGGCGATAAAGAAGTCCAGAGGGCATGGTTTTCTGTTGGTGCATTCTTTATTTTGAGTTTAGTTTTCTAGTCTTACAGAGTGTAAAGCAGCAAAAACTGAGCTGCCTCTCATCCTTGATTTTTTTTTCTTTAAGTATCTGACCCCCTGTCCCCATCCCCATCCCCACCTCCATCTCCTTAGAGTTTGACACAAACCATGAGGGCAAATACTATAGATGAGGTGATGCGCAAGTTGGAAGAAACAGAGATTGTTATCTGAAGATTTCCACAGAGGCGCTGAGCTGGGGCTGGGATGTTTTAAGAATTTCCCATGAGCTTGTCAGACTGGCTCCACACAGACCTCAGCTTTTCAAGAGTTCTACACAACATTTCTCATCTTTGATGGAACTCGGGCAAGTAGGGAAGAAAATATATGGCATGCTACTAAGAACAGCAACATGATCTAATTTGTGTTAGGTGGAGCTTTTGTTTGTTGAGGAGAAATGACTCATAAGCTGACCAAGAAAGAATAACCATTCTTCCTTGTAAGGATTTGCTCAAGTGCTCATCTCTACAACTTTCCCACTGCTGAAGAAAAGTCTGTTCTGCTCGGGAAAGCAATTCACCAGGGGACTGACTGAGAGGCACCAGTAAAAATATCCATGCCTCCTCTACCCACAGGCCCTGCTTGCCTGACAGCAGCTGTAAGTCTTAAGTGCTCATGCCCCACTACCCAGTAAAAACCTCTCGACACTGTAAACTCTCAGCAGTACCCCAAATCTACTTTCTACTAAGATGTAGGCCTCTCTGACAATGATACACATTAACCACACTAACATGAATGACACCAACTAGTCAGGTCCTTTAGCTAATGGTGATCTAGCAAACATATGAGAATAATGTGAGTTCCTATGGTGCTGCTTGGTAGGATAACATACATATCTGCCCATTGCTGGTTAATATCCATCAATTAATACTTGCTTCCAAAGTCTCCTGCACTTGCTGAACATGATCTAAGGCAAAGGGCTGGGTCAGAGTTCCAGCCAAATGGAACTGATTTCACTGAGAGCCAGTGTTCTCTCTTCGGCTGTGACAATATAAGATGTGATGACCTGCTTAATTGTTTAACCAGGTGCCCTAATGAGACCTGTCAACTCCAGTCACTCTGTTAAGGAAGTCATAGCTTTCTTTGCTCTTGTCCATTAAAAATGTGTGTAATGATCCAGAACTTGATGGCAAGATCACATTGATGAAGATACTGCACCCTGAAATCAAGGAACATGGAGGAATCAAGATGGTCCTCACTTGGAAGCTTTAGCTTTCATGATTCTGGAAGATGACTGCATCCTACTTGAGGAAAAAAGTGATCATTGGTATCACTCATCTCAGAGCCCCTTTGAGCTGCAATAATGTCTACCTAGCAAGGTGTTCGTACTAATGCAAAAAATATCACAACTGTGGCTAAAAAGATGGTTCTCTGGTTAAGAGCATAGGCTGCTCTTAGGGAGAACCTGTCTGCTATTAGATAGAATGTGGTTTAGGTTCCGAGTACCTTTATGGTGGCTCACAACTGTTTGTAACTCCAGTTCCAAGGAATGTAATTCCAACTCTTGCCTTTTCAGGCACCAAGCCTGTTTACAGGGTGCATATGTATACATGGAGGCAAATACTCATGCACATAAATTAAAAAGAAAACTAAATAGTTTTTAAAATTAGTGGCATTAATGTTATGGAAGTAGCCAATCATTTTGCAGTTGGTTCCAAGACCTACCCCATGAGAGAGATCCCATACTTGGCCCTGTTAATGGGGCCAATAACCCGTGGTTGGATAGGCCCTAGGGGAGAATTTAGTATTATCATTCTATTAGATGGACAGAGTATGAAAGCAACTTCTAATGATTTATTGCTGTACCCATAGATCATTTCATCCCTCAACCACCATCAGAGAAGCTCCTCCTTGCAGGAGATGGCAATTAACACAGAGACCCCCATCTGGTCAATGTGCAGAGAATAATAGACTGTGAAGTGCTCAGTTCTAAATGCATATCACACTCTTCCCCCTGGGGCTCAGGGACTTTTTCAGAAAAAAAAATTGTTAGAGCCAAAGACGTTTTCAGAACACTGAACTCACAGCAATTGTGATAGCATGCACAAGATCTGTGCAAGTTCAAACCAGACAAAAACCCCAGGATAAAGGTGGTGGGAAGTGGACACAAAATCCCATCACTAGCTGAGGAGCTGATGGTATCTGGGCTAGGGCTGGCCTCAGTTCATGGAGAAATGTGTTCTCAATACAATAACACCATTCTGCAGCCTCACAAAACTGACTCTTACTTCTGTTATATTGGCTAATCAGAAGGAATCTTTAACTAAAACTGACTTGTGAGCATAAAAAGATCCCATTGTCATATAATAAGTTTACTCAACTTGAGAAACTTAGGTGGGTATCAGGAAGGAAGTGGGAAAGGGTGTGTGTAGCTGCAGTAGTGAAAGGGGAATCAGGTATTTTGGTTTAAAGAAGCTCATAATTCTAAGTGATTTAATGTACAACTAGGATGACAAAAAGCATTTGGCATCTTCTTTGGAGAATCTAAAGGTCGCACCCCTTTAGAAAGATTTATTTTACTTCTCTGTGTGTGTGTCTCTGCCTATCCCTGTCTCTATCTACCTCTCTGTCTCTCTGTATGTCTCTGTCTGTCTCTGTCTCTCTGTATTTCTCTCTCTCTCTCTCTCTCTCTCTCCCTCTCTCCCTCTCTCTCTCTCTCTCTTTCTGTGTGTGTGTGTGTCCTGAAAAGGGCATCACATATTCTGAATCTGTGTTTCTGGAAGTTGTAGGCCACTCCACACAGTTCCTTTGGAACAGCAACAAGTGTTGTAACCCCTGTGCTATCTCTGCAGCCCTCCAACCATTTTTTTTAAGTTTTACTTTTTAACTGATAATACATATAATAAACTCATACCACCAAGTACACAATTAAAACAGGCCCTAAAGAACAGAAACATTAAGACACTCTATTACACTCTAAGGAATTGTACCACCAAAAATGGAGAACACCCCACTGGCATCTGTGCCGAATAGTTTTTGTCACTTTGGCACTAGCTCAAGTCATCTGAGAAGGAACCTCAGATGGGGAAATGTCCTTATCAGATTGGTGTCTACACAAACCATTTCTTGGGTACATTTTTTTTTTTTTGATTAATGATTGACATGGGAGGACCCAGCTTATTGTGAGTGGTACTGCCTCTGGGTAGATGGTCCTGGGTTGTGTAAGACATCAGGCTGAGCAAGCCATAAGGATCAAGCCAGTAAGCAGCACTCCTCCAGGACCTCTGCATCAGCTCCTTCCTTGAATTCCTGCCCTGACTTCCCTCAGTTGATGGGCTGTGACACAGAAGAATAAGCACCGCTGAGCTCTCTAGTCGACACTGTTCTACAGAACTGCTTTATGAATGCCCTTCTTCGTCTTACTGATTCAGGTTTTGCTCAGGGATAGGATGGAGACAAAGAACAAGGAACTTGTCTGCAAGCACTTTCTTCCAACAGTAGCCATGCTGATTTCTCTTTACTGGAAAATACAAAGAGGCCCCTGGGAAACACTAACACTCTTCTAATCTTCATGGTATGTGTGCCCAAATGGAGGTGTGCATCCACCTGGACTTGGCTCTGAAAGCCTAGCTGTTCCTTCTCTGTGACATGTTTGTATGATCTACTGTCTTGTGGGGGATAGGGATTTCTCCTCCAGGTTGATTAGATGAGTTTCTGGATGAATCCTCCAAAGGCAGATACCACAGCATGTGGTGTTTGAGTCACTATTACAAAGCACTTTCCTTCATCTTGCTTAGACTCTAAAGAAAAGGCAGAGCTTCATTATGTCAAAATAAATATAGCAGATGCTTCCATCACGACACAGCAAGGCTGTCCATCTAGCCCCCCTCGGAACTCTTTGATTGGCTCTATTTAGACCTGAGTGATTTTCTATCTGTAACCATGACTCAGTTGGTTTAATTGCTATTCTTGAGTCTCTAAAGACAGTGTGGATCCACTTGCTCTGACCCAGACCAGGGAAGTGGAAGTGGAGGTGTTCTGGCCTTGAACTAACTGAAGCTTCCAAGTACGGGTTTGCGATACTGTACTCTACTGAAGCCAGTGCTGTGGGGCAGAGTCACTGTCTGTCCAGGAAACAGACATGCTGAAGACACACAAAGGACCCCAACAGCATCCCTCTGTCACCCTTCTCTGTCTACATGAACTGTCATGTTCCTGGCTCCTGCAGATAGTGTTATACTCCAACCAAATGGGAGATACGGGTCACTCTGCACTTGTGGTATAAATTTTAAAGTATAGATTCATGAACCTAATTTCATCATAAAAGACAGCCCTTCAGTCCCCACCTAGGACCTCTGAAGAGCTAACAGGCTATTTCCCTTGTTAAGGAAGTCATACCAGGAAGAAACTGGAAAACTTAGTTATCTGTGGAGCATTGACATTACAACAGGAAAATGTGTGTCAGGATCAGAGCAGGGCACCACACAGGGAGCCTTTGAGCTCACTTTAAGTTTTTTCCTCTATATTAGAAACTTTGTCTGGGGCTAAGTGAACACAGATACAATAGAGAACCTATAGGGATTGGTTTTTATTTGTTTTTTTTTTCATGTTCTTCAAAACTACAGAAACTTTCACACCATCACCATCTTGCCATTGTTGTGTCTGTTCATAACTGAAGATTCTTCCTAGGCCCAGTGGGGAGAGCCTGAGCACAGCATCACTCCTTGCTAAATTGGCCTGAGGCAACACAGGGCTGTGAAGACAGGGGCTTTCAGTGCAGTCTGACCTCTCCGGTAGTCATCAATGTTTATGGCTGCTGTTACAGTAAAAATAGCAAAAGTCAATATTTGGACTCTGTATCTGTCAGATAATAAACTTGGCCGTAGACACCACACATGACATCTGTGTGCGGTACAGAGGGCCTGGCTGCACCCCTGGCCACTCTTCCCAGACAGTTTGTCAAAGATGGCATCATGTTTGCACAGCTGACATTCTGAAAATCCCCCAAGTGTCCTTAGGAAAGCTCAGAATATTTTTTTTAAATCCTGTTGATTCTAGGCTTTAAACTGAAAAAATAAAAGTTAAGAAAGGGGAGGGGGAAAGAAAGAAAAGGAAGGGACAAAGAAGAAAACATAACTTAAGACAACCAATAAAGACAAAATAAACACCCTGGTGAAGATATCTAACAATCTTAAATCTAATGGGAATGTCTCAGCACCCCAGGCACCCACCTGGATCTAAGGTCCTCAAAGTGACTCCCAGATCCTAAATTGCCCAATACTTTTGTCATCTTGAATATCTTTAAAGAGAATAACAAGGAAATGACAGAAAGGTTATAATCAGAGATCATTATAAAGCCACTAGGGACCTGGGGATCCCACTGAGGGATGGGTTTTGTGTAAAAATGTGATGTCTTCAGCTCTGTGGCCTTGGGTAAGAATCTTGCTGTAAGAACCACCTTAAGCTTCTCGCCTGTAAAGAATATTCAAAGAATCACTGCAAAGTCCCACGAGATAGTGGAAGGAAGGACCCCATGTGCATCATGTGGAAACAAATACCATGTCCATTGTTAGCCACACATTGTCATTTTTTAAATTCAATTTTATTTATTTATTTATGTATTTATTTATTTATTTTTACTTATGTACTTTACAGGCCATTCACTAGGCCATTCCTGGTCATCCCCTCCCACAATCCTTCCCCCTCCCTATCTTCCATCCCCTTCTCTGAGCCAGTGGGGTCCCCTGGGTATCTCTCCACCCTAGCACTTCAAGTCTCTGTGAGGCTAGGCACTTCCTCTCCCATTGAGGCCAGACAAGGCAGCCAAGCTAGAAGAACATATCCCACATACAGACAACAGCTTTTGGAGTAGCCCTTAAGTTGTTCGGGACTCACATGAAGGCCAAGCTGCACATCTGCTACCTATGAGCTGGGAGGCGTACATCCAGCTCATGTATGTTCTTTGGTTGGTGGTTTAGACTCTGAGAGTCCCAAGGGTCCAGGTTAGTTGACTCGGTTTGTCTTACTATGGAGTCCCTATCCCTTTCGGGGCCTGCAATCTTTCCTCCTATTCTTCCATAAGAGTCCTCAAGCTCCATCCATGGTTTGGCTGTGGATGTCTGCATCTGTCTGAGTTAGCTACTGAGTGGAGGCTCTCAGATGACAACATGCTCCTCACACACTGTAATTTTTAATTTGCCCAGCATGGCTTCCTGTTGTACACAACCTGGTTAAGGGAGGCACAGGAATCACTGGACACTGTGAGGGACACTGTGAGGATATGAAGTCAAAGTCTACATATCCGCTCACTCGCATGGTCCATTTATTTACTGTTAGTATTAATCTCCTGTAATAGCCTGACACTTGTGTGTTTCTGTCTCAATTATTATTTCTGAGGCAGAATTGAGAACACAATTATCCTGATTTCTAAATGTTTAGTTTGGTCCTGAATGCTCATGCTGGAGCCCTTCAGCATCCCTCAGTCCTTATGCAGTCCTCCACAGCCCCATTTCCCTCACCTGGAACTGACAGCAATTGATGAGTCTCTCTTTCTCTAAAGTGACCCATTCTGTAGACCATGTCCATCATGTCCATCCTTTAAGGGCAACAGCTAGAGATGCCTTTATAGATCTGGCTTCTTTCAGACAGCCAAGTTTCTGCTTTTTACATAAGGAGAAGGCATGCTTCTCAAATGTCCCAAACCCCTCCACCACTGAGAATTCTGGAGTCATTTTCTAGAGACTGGACAGTGTGAGACCCACTTGAAAAAAATTAGGACATTTGTGGCCAGGCAGTGGTGGCGCATGCCTTTAATCCCAGCACTTGGGAGGCAGAGGCAGGCAGATTTCTGAGTTCAAGGCCAGTCTGGTCTACAGAGTGAGGTCTGGGAGAGCCAGGGCTATTCAGAGAAACCCTGTCTCAAAAAAAAAAGAAAGAAAGAAAGAAAGAAAGAAAGAAAGAAAGAAAGAAAGAAAGGAAGGAAGGAAGGAAGGAAGAAAAGAAAAAACCAGGACATTTGCTGGTATGTTTTAATAATAGAATTCCACAATGATTATTCTTATGAGGGTAAAACATGTGATTGTTTGTTGTAAGATTATTTTCCCCAAACCAAAAGATCTGGGGACCCTTTGAGAATGTACAATGTTTAGCTTGCAGTTGGAATAAGAGAGGCTTCAAATGCATTTAAGAGGAAGGCAGGCAAGCGTAGGGGTATGGAAGAAACTACCGAGATAAAGGGAGAGAGAGGAAGAGAGGGGTGAGGGAAGAGGGGATGGAGATAAAGATAGGGAGAGAGGTTTGAAGGCTGGGAGAGAGGAGAAAAGGAGTTAGGAAAGAAAGGGAATGAAAAATTAAAATAAAAGAATATGAGACTGTTATAATATATGAAGCCTGCCCTTGGCTAACAGTGTCTCATCTGCTTCAGAGGATCACTTCTTTTGCTGTACCCCTTCCCTGACAACACATCATGTTATCTAGTTTCTCACCATCTCTCTTTCTCCTTCTACTTCATGAATGGAGTATAGGAAATCTAAAGTTCCCATTCTACTTCATGAACCTATTATGTCAAACTTGAGTTACTTTATTTAACAATTATTGATTGAGTACTAACTGTTCAACAACTTGAATAACCACATAACGTGGCAGTATGCAAGACAATGGTGCTGGGTCAGGACACTGGGATAGACCCCAGGGCGGTCTCTCTCATCTCTCTCCTCACAATTCTGGTTGCTTACACAGCTGGAACCTGGACTGTGGAGAGTCCTTCTACTTCCCTCCCAAGATCACCCCATCAGCATCTGGCTAGCCACAGAACCACAACAGCTGCATATCCCCCTGAAAACCCAACTAAACTTCTCTCTAGGCACTGCTGGTAAATATGCCTGTGTGCTCTTGCCTAGACAGGCTCTACTTACACAAAAAGTGAGCTCAGGTCAGGAGAAAGGGAATGTCCTGGTTGAGTGTTTCTGTACAGAATAGTTTTTCTTCAGTTTCCCTTCCTCCTCAGGTGGGAGCATGTGTGTGACATTGCGTATGAGGAGAGTCCTTTCATGGTCATACTATGAGACACAATCACTCTAGACATAAAAATGCATCTGAAAAAAATAGAAAATGGGCAAGGTAGGATATTCAGTACTCAGAGTATCAATATCTGGTGTCTATCACTTCACGCCGATTTCAAACCACTATGCCTTATCAGAGTTTTTCTCGTATGACACATTACTTCACCATTTTCTGAAATATTTGGGGTAGGAATCTGGGGGTTGTATGAGACAAGATTGCTTTATGTAGTCCTGTCTGACATTTGCCATATAGACCAGGTTGGCCTTGAACTCCTAATCCTCCCCATGGTATTGGGGATATGCACCATGCTGCACAGCTGAAATACAATTTTCAGTAATAATATAATACACCATTTGTCCCTCATCAGTGTCAGCCTGACCAGCTTTAGAATCACCAAGGCAGTTAGTAATCAGGCCTCTGGGTTTTTTTTCTGTGAAGAAGGAAGACTCACTCTGAGTGTGAGTGGCCTCCTATGGGTATCACCTAGAGAAAATAAAAGAGGAGAAATCAAGTCCCAGAATCCACTTCTCTCTCATTCCTGCCCACCACCAGCCTCCTCCTCCATACACCACCTAACATTGCCAAGATGTCCTAACCAAGTGCAGGAAGCCAATGACCATGGCCGACACTGTCTGGAACAGTCTAAACAAACTTTCCTTGCCTTCAGTTGTCTCTGCCGGGTACTTCAGTCACAGTCACGGTGCTGACAAATGATTTATGTTTAAATACCTTACTAGTCAGTGGCTGTCCAGTTATCAGGTATTTCATTATTATGATTCTTGGTGACCTTTCTAATAATGATATTTTAACACAAACCTGTGTGCATTTCCCTGGGATGAATTCTTACTAGTAAAATTATTGAGTAAAACAAGATTAAAGCAATAAATCTAAGCCTTTTGTTTTGCTTTGCTTTATTTTTGTTGCACTGAGAGCAGAACCCAGAGCTTTGTGCATGCTAGTCACGTGCTCTGCCACTGAGGGAAGGTCGGCCTCAGCTTAGATGTTGGAGACTCTGAGGACTTATCCCCTGGAAAGTTTGTATTATTTTATATTTTATGCCATTGCAGCCGCCTACTTAGTGACCAACCAATAGTAAAAAAATGCTTACAGACAAACTGGGTCGAGGGATCTTGTTTTGTAAATGGATCATATATTTCCACCTTTTCCCCAGAGAGAGGTTAGTTCTTCTCTGCTATTTAAACTCTGTTATATGTTGACCACATTGCTACAATTTTCACTCTTACATCTTAAGAAAGTTAATGTTGAGGTTGGAGAGATAACTCAGTGATTAAAAGATCACTGGGTGCTGTCACAGAGCACCTGGGTTTTAAGTCTCAGCACAGCCGGAAAACAGCAGCTCACAACTGACTACAACTCTACTCCTAGGAGATACAACACCCTCTTCTGGCCACCCTACATACTGTCCACATGATGCACTTGAAGGCAATACACCCTTATATAAAAAATAATAAAATTGAAAATATTTTAAAGAACATTACTCTTCTCATTTTAGATCTGAATATTTTCTCAGGGTCCTGTCATTTGAGTATTAATTTGTGTTCAGTGTGTCCAAGGTACAGCTGTGTAGATTTCTGGGGTGAGCTATTATGTAATGCTTGTTAGACTTTCTCTCTCTCTGTCTCTCTGAAGTCCCATGTGAGGATTCTATATGGAGTGAGGTGGAAATATTACCACTTCAAAAACCACTGTAGTAGGAGTTCCCATGGGATGGGATTTTAGAAAGAGAGAACATTAAACAAATTTCTGGAAATGTAAGACAAACAAGGTCAAATGGAAGGAAGATGTAATCGGCCCATGTTACAGATGAGGTCAGTGGTCTCTGTGGCCTTGTGTATTTATCGCCCCGTGAAGGTGTCCACTTACAATAAACTCTGCCATATCTTCTCTCCCTCTCTCTCTCTCTCTCTCTCTCTCCCTCTCTCTCTGCATGTGTGTGTGTGTCTTAGATCCATCATCTTCTACATCACCAGTAGCTGGTAAAGATCTTGTGATGATTAGCCAGACTGTAGACAGCCCCTCTGATAATGCAAAGTCAGTAGAAACCACAGGGCATGCTCCTCCCCGGGTCATAATGTAGAACTAGAATAGTCTTCAGATCTCGGAGGCAGACAGGTGTGTGCATATGCAGCGTGTTTAGTGAAAGCTCATTGTGCATTCCTGAGATACCCTTCTGCCCAAGCAGCAGTGGTGGGAGACAGACAAGCACAGGGAGCCTCGCTTCATTTGGGTGGGATGAGGGAGGCTCATATGCTCCTGAGTGTTGTCAAAAACAACAGAATAATTCACTAGTGCTCATCTCACAGCTCAAGGTTAATATAGGTAGGGTCAATAGCCCCTAAGTTAATAAAAAAAGATTCAGGAACTGTCAAAGTTGACAGTGTTAAAGTCACAGCTAGGTGGTAGGGGAAGACCATAAGCATGTGCAAGGCTTTGCCTTCCCAAGAGTGAAGCGACCAGAAACTTCCTAGCTACCAGTCACTGGTTGTAGGCAGGGCAAGTTCCTAATGTCCCAGCACTGGAGACTAGGCTCCAGACACACTGATCCAAAGTGGAACATGGAAACCTGTTCAAGCAGAAGGCACATTGGTCATCATAGGCTGCCATAATAAATATCATAGATTGAATCATTGGTTAAAAACCAGAAATCTACTTTGCCACAGCTTTGGAGAAAGATCAGGATAGCAGCATGGACTGGCTAGTGAGAGCTTGCTTCTGGATACACAGACAGCCACACTCTTACTGTGTCCTCAGGTGGCCTTCCCCTCCTTACTGTGTCCTCAGGTGGCCTTCCCCCCCCCCCTTACTGTGTCCTCAGGTGGCCTTCCCCTCCTTACTGTGTCCTCAGGTGGCCCTTCCCCCATGGACAAACACGGAACCAAGTTCCCTGGGGAGTTTATAAGAGTGTTAATTCCATCATAATTGCTCACCCTTGTGACCTCACCTGACACCAATTATCTCCTGCAAGTTCAGATGTCTCCAATTCAAATCTCCTGCGAGGAGCAGTGGGGGTCAATAGGAAAGTGGATAAAGGGCTGGGGTTTGGCTCAGTGCTGTGTTGGAACACATGCTTAGCCAGGTGTCTAGTCTCCATCACAGAAACAAGAGTGACTGTATCCTTCCATGTTGGTAATAGTGATATTAGTGACTAAATAAAAAATATATAACCTAACAATTCTACTTCTAGATATATTTCCAATAAACTGAACATGCATGTCACCACTACCCCAAAATTGTATCTACTTCTAAGTTTTCCTGGCAGTGGTGGTTATATCAACCTTCAAATTAAAAATAATATATCCCAGTTGCCCATCAGCTGATGACTAGACAAACAAAATATAGCATGTCTATAGAGTGGAATACTCTTCAGTCATGAAAAGGAATGGGTTAAAAGCACATACTACAGCATGCGTAAAAAACATGTCAAGGGGAGAAGTCAGATATAAACACATTAAGTGACTCCATATTCATGCTGTCCAGTAATACTAACACAGCAGGAGCATGTTGCTGGTGAGATAGTTTGTTAGTCACAGTGCCTAAGAGAAGACGACACAGCTCATCACAAGGGGGGCAATTGGGAAAGCACTGGGATGTCTCAGGAGAGAGAGAGGCTGAGGCAACGTGGACAGGAAAACTGACAAGGCAGGGTCATCAGGCTCAAAACCACCTGGCTTAAGAATTCAGTTGGCGCTAACTCCAGAGAGCACATTAAGCCAGAGACCCGGGCAGGATCCCCTGTTGTCTCTCAGGTGAGGTTC
>NW_022196911.1:59961696-59976343 GCF_008632895.1 Mastomys coucha
AAAAAAAAAAAAAAAAAAAAAAAAAAAAAAAAAGAATTCAGTTGGCTCCAGAGCAGTGCTTCTCAGGCTTCCTAATGCTGCGAACCTTTAATGCAGTTCCTCTTGCTGTAGTGACCTCCAACCGATAACATTGTTTTTGCTTCTACTTCATAACTATAATTTAGCTACTGTTATGAATCTTAATGAAAACATCTTTGTTTGTTGATAGCCTTAGGTGACCCTTGTGAAGAGGTAGTTTGAACCCAGAAGAGTTCTCAACTCATAGGTTGTGAACCTTTGCTCTAGAGCAAAAGGGATATCTGGGAGGGGCAGTCCCTCTCGGCATGGCTGAGGCTTCAAATACCGGCAAGGACAGCCATAGTTGGTGTGTGCAGGGAATAGGTTTACAGAGGCAGAAAGTAGGTCAGCGGATACAGAGGACCGAGGTAGAGGGCTGGGATTTCCGAGTGAATGACATAATTGCTCTGCCGATTGTCCACAGACTTGTGATCACAGAACAGTGAATTGTGCCCTGTGAGACGGTGATTTTCTCTATCCAAGTAAACTGGTCTTGTTACTAGTGAGAAAAGCTATACCTATTGATGCAGGAAAACAATACTCAAGGGGATGAATTTTCAGAGAAAGTAATTCTAGAGTTTCCCTAGGTAGTCAAAGATAGGAATGTTAGGCAAACACAAGTTTTTGAGAGAGCATATTTTTTCCATTAATTCATAGTTTCAATGCATAAGCTGTCAAACTCATTGATTTTTACTTAGAGATTTCCAGACAAAAGGGGTTTTCACATTCCAGAATATAATGGGTGTAAGGTGTAGTCAGCCTTGATGTCAATCAAAGGATGAAATATAACACAATGTGGTATGTGTACACGGTGGAATACTACTCACCCATCAGTAGGGATCAACTGAAGTTCATTATTCTAAATTAACCACATACAGAAAGACAGAAAACTTTCTTTTTTTTTCAGATCTGAAAGCTAATAATTACTCAGTCCAACTCTGAAGTAGAAACTATTAGTGGTTCTGAAGGATGATGTGGACAATAGATTTTGAATTCTGCTTCTGCAAGCCATCACATAAAACAAACACACAAATATAAAACAGAGAGAGAGAAAGAGAGAGAGAGAGAGAAGAAACAGGTCCCAGTGAGCCACAGCCTAGTGTGGTAATACATGTCACTACACTTATCTCAGATCCTCTCTGAGGGAATAGGAAGGGAGGGGTATGAGGTCTCTAAGCATGAGCACTCAAGAGCTGGAACTGCCGATCATCCTGACTGCATCATTGCACAGTCCCTGTGTATACTGAATTATCTTAAGGTCCTCATATGGATGTACAACTGAGACAGTCACTCATGACGCACAATAGGCACAGCTCAGGTAGTAATAGTCTGGCCTTCCAAACACAAGAACATGAGTTTGAGCTACAGAACCCTCATGTAAAAGCTGGCCACGTGCCATCACAGTGCTCAGGAGGCCGAGATAGACATATTATTGAGGCTTGATGGTCCATCAACCTACTTGGAGAGTTTTAGGCTAGTGAAAGACCCCGCCTCCTTCCTGCCAAACCCCCAAAAAGAAAATAGCAAACAACATCTAAGGAAGGTCTCCCCACAAGAGGTCGTTGGGTGGCCTCCACACACATACAGAGAAAGTCAGAATAGATACGTACTTTCTCCATGTTTTGATGAAAAAGTCCATGCATCCAGACACCTAACCCTTCATTTCGCCCAGCTTCAAAGGTGATGGGTGACACAGGCCAGACAGAGCATGACATTGACTTTGATACAGAGATTCAGCTCAGCTTCATGGTGAAATCAGACCTTACTTGCTTCCCATCCTGAGACCAGAGAAAGAGTATGTCTTCTTCCAATGAATTTGGCTCTGGAGCTCTTTGTTCAGGTTGTTAGAACTGAATCCAGCAAGATGAATGGGTGAAGGGGGACAGGGCTATTGTGTCTTATTCACGGTCCTGGATTGGACCAGGGCATCTCAGTTATGACAGGCAATAAGACCTGTTGTTGACTTAAGATAATTTTCATAGGTTTCCCTATGGTTTGCATATGCACGGGGGTGGAGTTAAACCATATCACCCACAGATGTCAAATCAAGCTCATGTTTGTAACTTGCTCCCTGGGCTGCCTTTTATTAGCACATATTTGCTCAACCCTTAACTTTTATATAAAGTTTGGTATCTCTGACCAATTTTTTTAAAAGATTTATTTATTTATTATTTCATGTATATGAGTACACTGTTGCTGTCTTCAGACACCCCAGAAGAGGGCATCGGATCCCCATTACAGATGGTTGTGAGCCACCACGTGGTTGCTGGGAATTGAACTCAGGACCTCTGGAAGAGCAGTCAGTGCTCTTAACTGCTGAGCCATCTCTCCAGCCCATCTCTGGCCAATTTTTAAGCCAAGATTGAGAAGAACAATGTGAATCACTCAACAATCATTTAGCTAGTTAGAGTGCAGAACAAAGAACCAGGCACTATTCGGACACTGGGTGTTAAAACCCATCTAATAATTTCCAGCCAAAACACATAGACATTAGGATAAAAAAATTAAAAATAATAAAAAAGAGAAAGAAGAAAGGAAAAAGAAGAAAAATAAAAAACTGAAGTCTCCACACAAATATGAGTATAGCAGTTCTCTAGGTCTTGAAATCATTTCTGGATGTCAAATATTTTGTTCTGTGTGACTGTCCAGGCATTTATCTTATGGTCACCTTTTGTCTTTTAGAAGATATTTGAAGGGAAAAATGAGAAAGAAATATGTGTCTTTCTGGGCCCAGCCAACTAGCCCTAGGTGTTTGTTGGCAGCCCCTCACCGTGGGATTGGCAGCGCAGCTGTTGAGGGGTTACAGGGAGACAGGAGAGAGAAGGCAATTCATCAGCTCTCTGGGCGATGGACTTGCCCTAATGTTACCATTTCCCTATGGTCATAATAACCCCCTGCGCAGCACACCTGGAATAATTTAACTCACTTTGACCGATCAGTTGAGAAATGATTTGGGAAGTCTTTTCTCTTCTGCCAGGAGCTGGGTGGATTCAGCGTGAGACAGCCAAAGAATGTCTGCCAAGGCTGGTCATGGGCATGATGTATCACTGAAAGGGTTTCATTGCCATCCACACTGGGACTATGTCAGCCTGTCTCCCACCCCCACCCCCAATTTCACCCAAAAGCAGATGCAAAGGTTACACACCAAGGAAAAGGTCACTGTTTGTTGTTTTGTCTTGCATTCAATTAATTACCACCCTTTGCAATTCATGAATTCTCTTAGAGTATCAGACTTCCATTTTCAAGAGACAGAAGTTGGCTGGCATTAAATGGAGACTCTCTCCTTAGAGAGGTGAATGGATGTGGTCCCAGGTACACTAGGCCATCCCATTCCCTGCATTTCTGCAATCTCCTTAGACCCCGAAGGTATCTGAGTGTGCAGCCTCTGCAAAAGAAGGCAAAATAGAACTGCTTGGGACTAACTCCTAAGATAAACAGGCCACATCTCTGGATCATGAACAAACCATTTCTTAGGACCAGGACTTGTCTGTTAGGGTGTGATTGTTCCAAACACAGATACGTTATTATTTTCCTTTTGACTCATTGATAAATCCCTAACTTCCACTTCAGGAGTCTCCCATCTGAACATAATGTTTGAAGTAGTAATGAGCCCTAAATGGATTCTTTATCTTTTTCACAAATGGAGAATGTTTCTTGCTGTCTCCAGCCATGTGTTAATGGTTTCTCAGGGGTCACCTGTACCGATAGATCTTTTGAATTTCCCTTGGAACACATGTGGTTTTAAGCTAGATGTTAATTGGAAACATTTATAGTGTCAAACATTTGATTAATGCTCTTGGTTTTAATTGAAGGGAATAAGCATTTCTTAAGCCAAGTCTGGTAAGTTGGGTTTGAGAAAAAAAAAAAAGTTTCCCAAAATGGCTTAGAAACTTACTTGAAAACCTAGTGATGTTAAAAAAAAAAAAAAAAAAAAAAAAGTCCCCACCATTTTCCAGCACCCTTTTTTTGAAACAAATATTTTGGAGGCAATTCTTAATTCTTAGCCATCTGATAATTGCTTGATGGGGGTGTGGCACATGCTAACAAATGCAGGTGATTTTCTTCATCAATGGCCAGTGCCAATTCAGAAGCAGAACGTGACTGCACCGCCCCGTGAGGCTTGGCAATGATGCAAACTCTGACCATGCTTAACCCTTGAAGAAGAGAGCATAAGGAGAGAAAGCCAGTTCAGTCTGTTGAGATTCCCTCTGCCCGGCTGGGACCCTCTAAGTGGAAACAGTTGGCATAAGGTAGGAGGATCAAACATGGTGAAAGGCTCTAGGTGTGAGCCGTCCAGAGCAGTCAGGCCAAGTTCAGAGGAAAGTATGTGTTGACTTTAATTTTTGTTCATAAAGAGCACAAATTGGGTCTCCAGATGGCGCCCCGTAGACATAATTACCCATTGCAATAAATCACATGGAAGTGACACAGCAATTATTCTTGAGCCTCTACCCCTCCCTTGTCAGGTGCCGGGGAGACGCACCCAGACAGTCTTTCAGGTGTTCTGAGGTAGTGATGTGCGATCCATTAGGGGCCTGTGAGGGGGATGCGGCCATTAGTGCTTTATTGTCAGCTGGGACAGATAATGGGTGCAAGATGTAGTCTGTTGCTGAGGCACTCATCCCCACTGCTGCGAAGACTCTCTGGATAGTGGAGAGGAAGCATGGGGAGAAGGGGGGGTTCAAAGCCACATCTGAATACTTGCTAGACTTTAGGGTGTAAACATCTAAGTACAAATGAGTCCTTTAACTTCTGTACTCACTACTCAAGGACGTGGTTTGCAGCTCAGTTTTGTCACCAAATTCTCAGCCTGATTGGTTGTTTAGGAAACATTTCTTCTTCCTCCCTCTCTTTATTCATTCAGCATGTGCATATTTTAAGGTCATCCAAGCTCTATCAGTGTGTAAAGATAGCTTAGAAACCCAAAGATATCTCCATAAACCTACCTGTGCCTGCAAGGAGACTACAGGAATGCTAGTTGGAAAATCAGTGGCTTGAAAATGCAGAATCCTGTTCCATAGAAATGCCAAGCCGTCCAATGCAAATCACCCAATGCAAAATAGTCATAGTTCAGCCTTATATCAATTAAAAGGAAGCCCTAATATTTTCATACAATTTTTGAAAGCATTAAACCTGAAAGTTGTTCTTTGAGAAACCACCATTACATATTTGGTGCTTCTCCTATGTCAAATACCGTGATAGACCCTGGACTTGGGGCACTCTTCCCCTTCAAACAGAGGAAGAGCTGTATGCCCTATGCTAATGAAGCTGCACATGCCTCTAAGTGACTGGGTTGTATTAGTGATATCATTGGCCTCCCTGTCTGTTGTATGAATGTTCGCAAGGATGTGCTAGATATAGAAAATAGACAGGCATAGTGGTTCATGCCTCTAATATTACAAGTTTAAGGCAATAGGTTCAGAAGTTCAAGGTCTTCACATACAGTGTGAGTTAGAGAGCATGCTGGGCTATGTGACATCCTGTCTGAAAACAGAGAAACAAGCAAGCAAAGCTATGTAGAAAATAAGGCTCTCCTTTCAGGATTGACTGGCCCTCCCATGAGTGCCCTGTAGGTGTTATAACAAATTATTTTAACTTGGCATCTTTTAAAAAGTTATTTACTTCATATACACACACATATGCACATTTACTAAATGGACAACAAGTTCATTTAGTAGGTCAAAAATAGTAGATTTACCCCTAGTGTCTATGACTTCTTAGCTTTGGGCCTTTTGAGTAGATCAATGGCACTAGGCATGACCTTCCCTCCTGTGAACCGGACCTCAGATTCCAAAGGAAGTCATCCTGTGGTGATTTGGTCATGCTCTGTGGTGGTTTGAATGAGAAATATCCCCCATTACCTCAGGCATTAAACACTTGGTCCCCAGTTAGTCCCACTGTTTGGGAAGGTTTAGATGGTGCCGCCTTTCTGAAGAAAGTAAGTTACAGGGAAGCACTAAATTTAAAAGCCTTGTCTACCTGGCCTACTTTGCAGTTTGCTCTCTCTGCTTCATGCTTATGGCTCACCATCTGAGCTCTCTGCTTGTTGACCCACATGCCTTGCCTGGCTCCTGCTGCTAGGTTGTCCCTACCATCATGTATTCTAACCTCCTGGAAGCATAAGCCCAAAATAAACTCTTTGTTCCTTAAGTTGTGTTGATTATGGCATTTTATTACAACCACAGAAAAGTAACTAATGAATTTCCATAAGAGCCATGTCATTATTACATTGATAAGTACATCTTTCCTAGAAAAGTATTATTGTTGTATGCAAGGTCCAAAGCTAGGGAAGGCCATACCTGTCTCCAGGGCGACTGTCATTATCAGGGAGGAAGCTTCCAGCTCTCTTCCAATATGATTTCTCAGTGTTCTGCATTCCAAGGTGTGAGGCGTCTTCAGCAGCAGGGTCTGACCATGCAGTTCCAGTGGCAACCAAGAGCAGAAGTCCTGCCTGTGTCTTTTGAAGGGCCTAAATGGTCTTCTTTGCTAACAACTTCTAGGGAAATGTCCTTCATCCAAATGAATAGACTTGAGCCAACAGTGAATGTGGGATTTGCCATGTATATGTATATGTATATATTCTAGGATATTCTGCATCCTTGTGATAAAAATTTGGAATTCACATTCTATGGATTTGAAAATATTGCCATTGTTCCTGGTTACCCTCCATAATTTGACAATAAAGACCCCAATAATGCTCAAAGCACAAAGTACTTAACTCATAGAGTGGGAGGAGAAAGCAGGCATCAATGGGAAGTTTCACCCGTATTGACTAGCTTTCATAGTGCTAGAAGGTTCTATACAAGCTATGAGATACACTTCACCTCCCTACCCATCCATGTTTGTGTTCTCTCCTATTTTGAACACATCACCTCTAGTTTGTGTTGCTTAAATATTCTTGGGTGTGGGAGAATTCCCTGGAGTTTAGTTGACGTATCAGTGGTCACATCCTTAAAGAAAACTGATTCATTCTCTCTCTCTCTCTCTCTCTCTCTCTCTCTCTTTCTCTCTCTCTGTCTGTCTGTCTGTCTCTGTTTCTCTCCTCTCTCTCCTCTCTGTCTCTCTCTGTCTCTGTCTCTCTTTGTCTTTCTGTGTGTGTGTGTGTCTGTCTGTCTGTCTGTCTCTGTTTCTCTCCTCTGTCTCTCTCTGTCTCTGTCTCTCTGTCTCTCTGTCTCTCTCTGTCTCTCTCTGTCTCTCTCTCTCTCTCTCTCTCTCTGTCTCTCTCTCTCTCTCTCTCTGTCTCTGTCTCTCTGTCTCTCTCTCTGTCTCTCTCTCTCTCTCTTATCAAATGCTAATAGTCCTCAGCTTGGTGTGAGGCTTAGTGCCCATCCACTACCATGCTGTGATTTTGTCTGGCTTGGGTGTGTGCAGGGCTTGCAAATGCTGTCACAATCACTGTGAGTTCACAGGATCAACTGCAACTGTTGTGCCTTTAAAACACAGTTCTCTTGAAGTTATCTACTACTTCTGGCTCTTACAGGATTTTCATGCTCTTCCATGAAGATTCCTGCACTGTAAAGGAAGAGGTACGATAGAGATATCCTGTTGGAGATGGTGTACTCCGTATTCTCTTACCCTATGTGTGTTGACCAATTGGGGGTTCAGTGTCAATCTCACAATGTACTGCAAGAACAAACTTCTCTAAATAGAGCTGAGAGATGCCCTGATCTCTGATCTCTGGGAATAGCAGTAAGTCATCAGGATCACTTTATGTTATCTCCAGCTAGCAAAATAATACTATTAGGTTCT
The DNA here is from genome assembly GCF_008632895.1 of Mastomys coucha. Taxonomy (NCBI): domain Eukaryota; kingdom Metazoa; phylum Chordata; class Mammalia; order Rodentia; family Muridae; genus Mastomys; species Mastomys coucha. The sequence continues at coordinate 59,969,503 of NW_022196911.1, forward strand.
ACCTTAGGGTCTGTGACTTATCTAGACTCTTGGCCCAGTTAACAGTGTCTGGTATGGGTTCTATCTCATACAGTGAGCTTTGAATCCAATCAGAAATTGGTTGGTTACTGCCATGACATTCCTGGTCACTGTCTTAGTCAGTGGACTGTTGCTCTAAAGAGGCCTCATGACTAAGGTAAGTCTTACAAGAGAAGAAGGTGTTTGCCTGTGGATCCTGTTCCCCTAATGGGACTACCTTGTCTGGCCTCAATGGGAGAGGATATTCCTAGTACTGCAGTAACTTGAGGTACCAGGATGGGTTGGTACCCGGAGGGGGACCTTCCCCTTCTCAGAAGTGGTAGATGGAGGGACCATGTGAGGGGGTTCTGGGAGGAAAGGAGGCTGTGATTGGGATGTAAATTGAATAAACAAACAAACAAACAAACAAACAAATAAATAGAAACAAAAAAGAAAGAGAAGGCATTTAATTGTAGGCATGCTTACAATTTCAGAGGTTTAGTCCATTATCATCATGGCAGGGAGCATGGCAATATGCAGACAGATGCTGGGGCAGTAGCTAAAAGCTACATCCATGGTAGGCACAGAGAGAGAGAGAGAGGGGGGGGGGAGTAGGGAGCCTGGAGTATGTTTTTGAAACTTCAAATCCCACTCCCAAAGACATACTTCCTCCAGCTGGGCCATATCCCCCTAATCCTTCTGATCTTTGCAAACAGTTCTACTCCCTGGTGACTCAGCATCCAAATATATGAGCCTATGGGGGAAATTCCTATTCAAACCACCACAGTTACTAATGCACCAGCAGTATATCTTGACAGAACAGCCATTATTGTAGCCCAAAGGGTTTGCAGTTGAATACGATTAATGATAACTTTTCTTTTAAAAGAATACTTAAAAGAGTGGTGGAGATCAGGTGATCAGGCACCACACTATAAACTTCCCATAAAATGGTGAGGTTGTGTATGTCTGTTGTTTATGACTACCCCATCCTAGTCTGTTCTGGTGGCTGTGACAAGAAGCTCTGGCCTGGGAGGCTAATAAACAGCAGGAATATATGTCCCACCATTCTGGAAGCTGAGAAATCTAGGACCAAGGTGCTCACAGGAGGTGCCTCTTCTCTGCCTCATCACACAGTGGAGGGAAGAACAACCCCTCTTGGACAACTTTCATGCAGTTACTAATCCCTGGCATGAAGAAGCCACACTTATAATATCACTCTCTTCAAGTCTCCACCTCTGAATACCATCACACTAGGAATTATGTTCCAATGTAGGAACTTGGGGGGAACACATGCATGTCCCCCTCCTGTTCTCAGGTCCACTGAGTTATGTGCTATAGAAACATATAAACCAACAGTTAATTGTGGATGATACAAGAGACAGTACACAGTCACTAGGAACCGTCTCATCTGAACACGTAAATCTTCACACACCAGAAAAACAGACACAGATCATACAAAGAGCCCTAAACATCCACAAGAGTCACTTGGAGAAGTTTTTCTTGTCCAGCAGGCAGATTGGAGACATGACTCATAAATATGCAGTCAAAGAAATGAGCTAAAACAGCGTGTGTAGCCCTCCCAGACAACAGTTATGATCTCACTGAGAACATTCAGTAAAAAGACATTTGTCTCATTTTTTTTGCCTCCTTCCAACCACAAGCAGACAGGGAAAGGAGGGCAAGGGCGAGAGAGGGATAGAGAGTCTGTGTTGAGCAGACCACCCAGTCCATCTCCCCCAAAGCCACTCCAGCCACAGGCCTGGCCACCCAAGCAGGAGGGAGAAGAGTGAAGGCATTAGGAATGAGATGGGAGGCCTTACACAAACACAACGGAGTCTCAAGAACCCAAATGAGATACTTCAAAAAACCAAATGGGGCCCAAGAGTTAGAGAATCAAGCTGAGACACCATTAAACATGCCCTTCCCAGAATAGAGAATATGACCAGCAAGGTAGTTAGGAAAAAAATACATCTCTTTCATATTTGTCCCCCCAACCCACACATATACACAAAAATAGACTTCTCAATAAAATGACTGTATGAGGCTCATAAGTCTTACATCTTTTGGTTGCTTTGAACATGTATATAAAGATGATTATTATAAGACCTGGTGCCTAGGCAGCTCTCCGTAGCTGTGAAGGCCTTCCTTTCTTTGTTCTAAATGCTTTCTACTGTCTTTGTATCTGAGATGAAACTACTCATATATACATTCATAGGCATGGTCATTTGCACAAATTTTTAATCCATAACCTAACTGTGCATATGCATTTGAGCACAAACTTGTTTAAGGGAAGTGGTGTCTCACTGTCATCATGTCCTCTGTCCCTAGAGACAACTCTGCCCTCTGCCTGGATCCGCAGATATTATTAGTCTACAATTATTACAGAAACTTCCAAAGCACATGGAGCATCTTAGGCCAAATTCAAGTCAAAGAGTAGAAATGCTGATGAGCGGGTTTTTGAGACATGGACAGGACACTCAATCGGGTTCCATAAAGATGGATCAGGGTGAAAGAACAAAGAGCCTTGTACTCTGTTGCACTTCCTCCGCTTCCCTCCTTTCTCTCTTCCTTTCTCTGCTCTCTCCTTTCCCCTTTCCCTGCTTCCTTACTTCCTTCCTTCTTCCCTCCCTTCCTCCCTCCCTTTCTTCTTCCTTCCCTCCCTCCCTTCCTTCTCTCTTCTTCCCATTCTTTTCTCTTCCTCCCTTCCTTATTTCTTCTTCTCTACCCATTTGGAAGATTTCTTCCCTGGGAAAATGGAAACAACATTTACCCTCCCTCCTTATATAATCCCAGAAACAACCCAAAGAGCACTGTACACAACTCCACCAAATTTTGCCCAGAGAATTTGAGCTGTACTCTATTATCTCAAAGGATAGTAGAGAAGTTTCCATTAGATGGATAAAAGAAAATCTGTAATTTCCTTGATGATCATCCATGTGATTTCCACCAAAGTCATTGTGAACCTGGATGCTTATTACTCATCAATTATCCTGACATTCCCCACCTTTCTCCCCACCATGCCTGTCAGATGGCATGTGGGAGCCATTACCACAGGCACACTCTGCAGCACCCCTGGGCTTTCATGGTGACTTCTTGCCTTTCTGTCAAGTTCAAAGACACATAATGGAATGTAGGTGAGAGGTTTGGCTTTTTCTTTTCTTTTTTAATAGAAATAATCTTGAGTCTACTCAAATGTCTGAAAAAAAAATCAAGATTCCCAAGTACTGCCACAAAGGCATCATCAGTACTGATGCATCCAATAGTTATAAGACAACTGATTTTTCCATAGCTAAGAATTAGCTGTTAGTAAAATAAATAAATAAATAAACAAATAAATAAATAAATAAATAAATAAATAAATATTTTCCACCTCTGCCAAGACTTTGGAAGACCATACATTTTCCATGTAGATGACCCAAGGCATTTAATACACTGGAGGAATTTAGTCCTTTTTTATTTTGGGGTTGGGAAGGGAGGAATATAGTGTCACTATGTAGCTCTGGCTGGCCTGGAACTCATAATGTAGACCAGACCATCTTGGAATTCACCGAAATCCACCTGCCACTGCTTTGGAGTGCTGGGACTAAAGGCTTGCATTTTAAAGAGTTCTTAGCTGCTTTAGTAATTAGGCTTCCTAAAACACAACCACAACTCTTGCTGACATCTTTAGGAGATTTTCTAAGCACCTGGACAGAGGGAGTGAAGATATTATTTGTTCTCGCTAACTTGTGGGTGACCGACCGAGCATGGGCTGGGGAAGCTTATGCATCTTGGCATCTGTTCCCGTCCAAGCTCCCATAAAACTGTCAATCAAAATGCCCATGCACAAGAACGTGTGCCAGGAGGAGAGGTTGGTGGAGTTCAGTTCACACCTGTGGGTCAACTCCATGCATGTCTCCTCCTCCCACACCTGCAGAGGAATGGGCTCTTAGGAGGTAAAGATCAAACACGCATAACAGCTCATTTTATCGAGCCTCAGGCACCATGGCAGGAATGCCCTGGGCCTTAGTCTGAGGGTCTGGTATTATGTGCTGAGGGTAAGAACAACACTCTTGGAGATCACACTGCTTGGGCAAAAGGACATTCTGATCTCCATCTCTGATCTCAGGAGGCTGAGTTGGGCATTATACAAACAGCACATGCTTTAAGATGTACAGAGCCCTGTGCTTTTAAGAGGCTTAAAGAACTTTTTTCCATGGGTACCATTAAGGGGGTGGAGGGAGCGCTGTTTAAACAAAAACTGGCTGCAGCTGCGTCTGCCTTCTCCGCTAGTGACATAATTCATCTTTGGGTAAATAGTTCTTTTGTTTCAGCCATGTTTGCCCTTTCCCCTTATAGAGAGAAAACGAAGACCCATGGGCACAGCATGGATGAGTTAGCACGAGTGTACACATGGCCCTATATAAAAATTCCCAGTTGCTCTTAAGGAGACCAGAGGAAGCTTTGTTTTCTTCAGGAACCCTGAGAGAGAAGGCCTCAGGACAAAAAAAAAAAAAAAAAAAAAAAAAAAGACAAGAGCTGTTTGTAGCAGTGGCTCCCCAACTTGGCTGAAGATTGGAATCAGTTACTTTAGAAAATGTTAGCTAGCCTGAGCCCCTCGGACTTGGTCAGTTTAGGATCAGAGGCGTACACTGGGAAGTTTGGTGGGGGACTCCTCAAGTTGATAGCTAGGAGGACCAAGCTATAAAATAAGACCATATCGAAAAGTTTTTAAAGGGATTTGCATACTGTTTGAGAGAATGCCTGTTTTAAGAAGGAGTTAATGTCTTTCTGAAACCATAGCATTTAGCATTAAATTGAGCATTGTTGGGTATTTTTTTCATACACACTCCATCCTTACTGCCTACCCTCTAAGATCACTGATCTCTCCCACCGTCACATACCAGCCATGTGAAAAGTAAGATACAACTACTCACATATATAACTCCAGAGTACTTGAAGTAAATACCTACCTGTATGAGCTTTATTAATCAACAGTACTGGGCACTGGATGAGGGCTTCATGCACAGTATATGTGGTGTTTTGAATAAAGATGGCCCCCATAGGCTCATAAGAAGTGGCACTATTAGGATGTGTGGCCTTATTGCAGTAAGTGTGGCCTTGTTGAAGGAAGTGTATCACTGGGATGTGAGCTTTGAAGTCTCTGATGCTCAAGCCAGTCCCAGCATCATTCTGTCATCTTGCTTCCTACCAATCCAGATGTAGAATTCTGCTCCTTACATGTTGCCAAACTTCCTGCCATGATGGACTCAACCTCTAAACCTGTAAGCCAGCCCCAATTAAATCTTTTCATTTATAAGTTGGGGTCATGGTGTCTCTTCACAGCAAGACAAATAATACTAGCCAAGATGGTAGGAAAGTGCTCTACCACTGGGCTGCCACCCTCAGGCTAAACCATCACCTACCATTTGTGCTTTGATGTTAAAAGAAAGAATGACAAGGGAAAAACACGATGGAGAATATCCAGACAATAACATTTGACTTTCATAGACCCCTGTAGGGAAGCCATGGCCTCACAGAAGAAAAGAAATCAAACAAAATAAATTAGTACGGCAGGGGGTGTCTGGCCAGGGTTGGATGGGGATGAGCCTCAGCACAGGCTCTTCCACTCTGTAGCCCCAGGGCAGGTGATCCTGTCTGATACTCTGGTGAAGTTCAAGATGGAGTCCTGGAAAACCAAGGCTGGCTGGTACCTGTCACCTCAGGCAGACCCAGCCTGTGGTTATGATAGGAAGTAGATCATTCGCTAATGCTTATATATGGAGGCAAATTGATTTATTTATTCTATTCAACAGATCTCACTGTGGGCAGACATAAACTAGAGTGCATGGAAACCTTTAAAGTGAAATGACTGACAGCTGATGTCACACACATCCTCGTAGGTTCAGAGCAGGTATGCTGGAACTCTGTCAAGTATCTTGTAAAACTTGATCTCTGCATAGGACTGCCTCCTCGTTTCCCAACTTGCAATGATATTTTTCAGCACAGCTGTGAAGCTTACAGAAGCAATCCTTAAAAATTCAGGATTAGAGGTTCCAAATTACCTTCTCTGGATTGACTGAAATTTTTGTCGACAAGAGCCATAATGTCAACAACTCCATCCCTAACTACACCAGATAGTCTAAAAGAAAAGGTAAAGGGTCTGGATGCAGATAACAGATGGGACAATATTCTACCAATACTACTTTAGAGCTAGACAACCCCAGTGAGAAAATATATTTAGCATTTCCATCTTGCTTTAGCCTCTTTAAAAAAAAATCATTATCACTTGTTTCTGTTGGCACTAGCATATTTAATTTTTGCATCATTTGACAACTTTTTAAATCCATAGAGATAAAACTCACCAATGTACTGCAACCATTGAAAGAACATATGTATAGAAAAACTATTTTCTTCTAACCCCCTTCTTGTCTCTGGCCTCTCCACTCTGTTCACTTCCTATCATCATTGCCAATGCTTTCTAATTATCACAAACATGGGAGGAAACTTTAGTTTTGCTTTCCCTCCATGAGACACATGCTGCATTTAACTGTAACTCATTCTCTCGAACAAGGTCCCTCTAGGCTAATAAATACAGTCACCTCATTGAGAAGTACACACAAAATGCTGTCATTTATTTAACTCTGTCTATGGACTGATATTCACCTTATATTTTCATAATGGAGTATTTCTGTCTTTTACTTTCTGTCACTATAATTTTCAGAAAAGTATAACTACACATAAGTCTACTTATCATTAAGTAGACTTAATGATAAATAAATAAGGCATTTAAGATGTTGAAATATGAAGCCGGGCGGTGGTGGCGCACGCCTTTAATCCCAGCACTTGGGAGGCAGAGGCAGGT
>NW_022196911.1:59976353-59985311 GCF_008632895.1 Mastomys coucha
AAAAAAAATTGAAATATGAACATGAAAGAATTATATTTTCCAAATAGGCATGTTTAATTCTACTGAATCTTGCCATTAAAAAAATCCCATTATGACTTAGTAGCCTTTATTTGAGAGAGAGCCTCATTTACCCTCCGAAGACTTGGTCTTTTCTTGTTCACTTGAACAGTGGGATTTTATATTACAGACTATGTTTTGTTTCAGCTCAGGCAAGACTTGTGTCTTTAATGAAATTCCCACATTGGCCTGAGCTCACCACATCAGAATTCGGTTTTTATCTTTGAACAAATGCTTACACATCTCCTCAAGGTCCTGGGCACCTCACCCCCTAGCTTTCATTAGTAGATAGCTGCTTCTGGGTTTTTTCTCCTTGTTTTTTTTTTTGTTTTTTGTTTTTTGTTTTTTTTAATAGACTCATATTGTTAGATTATCTCCCTATAGTGTAAGATCAGTTCACTGTCCAAAGACTACATTTGAAAGAACCATTCCTTTGTGTCCTGGATTTTAGTAGACATTGATATATCTTTATTTTTATCTTATTTCTAATTAAGACAAAGGAAGTGGCTATGTAGCCCAGGCTAGCCTAAACCTTTAGATTCTCCCGCCTCTATGTCTACATGCTGGGATCACAGGTTTATCCTACGCATCTGGCAAAAGTTTTACTTCTAAGGGAGTTAATTTTGATAATTTGTAGATACACATCACACCTAAAAATCCTCACTTTTTATCTTTGGATTTTTTTTTTTTTTTTGAGATTGAAAAGCACATTGATGACACTGAATGTGCAGACGTGAGTCACTGAACAAACATTTAGTGAGGCATGTGTGTCTTGATTTATACAGTGAAGAAACAAGTGTTGTGATTACCCTCAGCAGGCCCCAAGGAGTTTGATGGTAACCACGACTTCACTGATGGGACCCGGACTCCTTGGCCAAGCTGCTCCACGAGGGTGAGCAAATAAACACGTTTATAGGAAACAGATGGGTATTCAGTGACTTCTCTGTGTAACAAATTGTGTGTGGAGAGTGTGGGCTCTCTCTGCAAGCCCTGCCTGGAGCACGTTCCCTTTGGTGTGCATGAGGTACAGACCTACAAGCCAAGTGTTCCAGCAGGGAAGACAAGCCTAAAGAATTGCCTGGATATTTAAAATTCCAATCTTATCATCTCCAGATCCAATTGTATCAGCAATGAGATTACCCAAGCTTTGTTTCCCTCCACTTTGGGTTGAATGCCCCTTAACAGAGGAATTAACATTTTACTCACAGATGTTCTTCTGAGAGACTCACCACCTTTAAAAAGCTCTGCGTGAAAAGACCAATTAGTGTATTTATGGGGAGTTATAGGCCTAAAATTAGGATTAAGGTATTGGAAGGGAGCTTTTGAACGTAATTATTATAGAGCACTCACAGGAATACCGCGCTCATGAAGGGAGATCAAAGACAACCTGTAGGAGTTTGGTTATCTCCTTCCACACTGTGGGTCCCAGGGACTGAACTCAGGGATCAGGCATAGCTATAAGTGCCCCACCTGCAGAACTATCTGGTTAGCCACCACCTTGGGAATTTTTAAGGTGTGTCTGTCTATGGAAGAGTCATTAATAAAGGTCAGAATTGCCTGCATGCTGCTTTCTCTGATAAAAATGCCACTCACATGACTCAAGGGTCTTGTCCCAGAATATTGCCAAATTGAAGGAAACTACCCCACCCCAGTCTGAAACACTGTGGCCAGAGCTGAAGAGAAAAAACTATTTTCAGTCCTGGTGGGGTGACTCATGCTTCCAAATATATACAAATTATCAGTCGGAGTTTGGATTTTCATAATTATATAGTACTGATAGGGGAAACTTAACCTGCATTCTAAACTCTAAAACTCCCACGTGTTCTATCCTCAGACTAAAAACGTATAACTTTCCTGGCTCTCAGGGGCCTCTAGGTACTTTCCTGCTGATTCTGAAAGAGTCTTAACCTATACCTGTAGGTCAATTTGCTGCTTCCATAGCCTCCTGTTACTTAAAGTGATCAGGGATCTGAATACCTTCTGTTTCTATTTTAACAGCCTCAAAGGTGATCAGGTCCTAATCCCTACAAAAGATATGAGTCATAGATATTCAGATACGGACAATCACAATACATAGAAAATACACATAAGTCAACGAAATCACCATTCTATGACTTAGATAAAACTGGATAACACAAGTATCTTAGGGTTTCTGTTGCTGTGCTAAAACATCCTGACCAGAAGTTACTTAGGAAGGAAAGACTTGATTTTAGCTTATAGCTAAAATCATCCAGGGAATCATACAGCCCCTCATCCAGGGGAGTCAGGGCAGGAACTCAAGACTCAAGCCTAGAAGCAAGAACTGAAGCAAAGTCTGTGGAGGAGTGCTGCTTACTGACCTGCTCCTCACAGCGGATTGCTCAGTCTGCTTTCTTATCCATTCCAGGACCACCTGCCTGGAGGTGGCCACACCCACAATAGTACAGGCCTTCAACATCAATCACTAATTTGTAAAAATGTACCACAGCCTTGCCCATCTGATGGAGGCAATTTTTTTGTAACTGAAATCCCTTCTTCCCGAATGATTCTTGCCTGTGTCAGCTTGACATGGAACAGCTGGCATGCCAGTCATGGTGACCCACACTTGTAATTTCAGCACTTGGGAGGTAGAGTCAGGGGCCTCAGAAATTCAAGGCCATCTCAGTTATATGAAACCCTAGAACCAAACAATCAATTAAGTAAAATAAATGAATAGGGAAAATGAACATGTTGGGAAATGGGAAACGACTCAGTAGGGAAGGGGCTTGTTCTGAAAACACACAGACCTGAGTCTGGATCACAAGCACTCACATAAAAGACAAGCATGGTAGACTATACCTGAAACCCAAGGTATAGGAGCAGCAAAACCAGGAAGATCCTCAGGGTGTACCGGCCAGCCACTATACTGAAATACCCAGCATCAGGTTCATTGAGAGACGTGCTTCAAAACTAAAGTGGAGTGTAACAAAGGATGACACATGTTGCCAACCTTTGACTTCCACATTCTATGCATAGGCAAGCACATATCCTATACATGCCAAAGGAAGAAAGAAAGGAAGGAAGGAAGGAAGGGAGAAAGGGAGAAAGAGAGAAAGAGAGAGAGAGAGAAAAAGGGAGGAAGGGAAGGAAGAAAGGAAGGAAGGAAGGGAGAAAGGAGAAAGAAAGAAAGAAAGAAAGAAAGGAAGGAAGGAAGGAAGAAAGAAAGAAAGAAAGAAAGAAAGAAAGAAAGAAAGAAAGAAAGAAAGAAAGAAAGAAAAACATTAATCCAAGCATAGTCATTTAAATGTGAATGTTTTCCACAGGCTTAAGTGTTTGGACACTTGATCCCCAGTTGGTGGTACTGTTTTGAGTTGGCAATAGGGAGGTGGCACCTTTGTGGAAGAAGTAGATCATTGGGGTCAGGCTTTGAGAGTTCATCACTTGGCCTCACTTTCAGTTTGCTCTGTGCTTGGTGCTTGTGGTTGAAGACGTGAGTGCTCAGCTTTCTGCTTCTGTCCTCGTGCCTGCCATTTTCTGCCATTCCTAGCTGTCATGATAGGTTTTTATTCATTTAGAACAATAACCTGAATGAACTCTCTCTTCCTTAAGTTACTTTGGGCATGGTATTTTGTCATGGCAACAGCAACAACAAAACAAAATGACTAATATACAGAGGCACGTTGTTTTAATACATATAGAATTATAAATACTATAAGTAAATAATCCAATGTGTTCCCAAATACCATCAGAAGCTCACAAAAGCTGGCTGAGTAACGCAGAATTAGCCAAAGCTTGTTACTGACAATTCCTATGAGGTTTTGCAAAACGAACGGAAACACCCTGAGCAGTTCTGAATCCATAGTGATGCCATGCTTGTCTCCACAGGTTTATGCAAGCTTAGATGCCACTGCTGTCACTAACAGCCGTGAGCCAGCAGGTAAATAAGAATGTTGGCTGCGTTGTAGGTGTCTCCTGGCACACCCAGCAGAGAGGATCTCTGGGCATCTCAACTCAGGGAGTCAAATGAAAATTGTAATGCTCTGTTAAAATACAATCTGAACAAAACATTGTTTTGTATCTTCTTTATTTATTCTTTTGTACCTAGAAAATTCAATTGAAGACCTGTTTGTGTTCTGAACTGGTCTATGAAGAAAGCTTAGGAGGAAACTATTTAGCAGCTGGATGCACCAGAAACAGCAGCTTAATTCAGAATGGGGTCAAGCTGATGTTTTCAACAATCCACTCACTTTTAGATTCAGATCCGAGAGCAGTAGAGTTTATTGTTACACAGATTCATACATTCAAGACTCATGCTTTTCTTAGTCCTCCCTGGTTCATTCTGGCCCTGCAAAGGGGGCTTGGGAGAAGTGGAGGTCTGAACATTTAGAAGAAATAGGGTTTTGAAAGCTTTCAAGGTCCTTCAGTGCCTCTTGAAAGGAAAAGCAAGTACCCTGATGAACTTAACAGAAGACTAAAAGTGAAAGAAATGAAGGCAAGGGAAGCAGGGATGTGTTCAGGATGATGAATTGAGTCTTCGTCAAAAGAAATAGATTCTGAACTAACTGTGGAAAGTATAAGATGTCTGTGTGGAGAGAGCCTGCCATTGACAACAGATGAATGGATGGGGCACTTCAAAGAAGGAATTTTCCAGCTGGGGTTCACAGGAATCTTCAAAAGCTGTTCCATATGAGATAGCAGGAAAATATACTAATAACAAATAGAAACAAATATCCTTATAATATGATGGGAAAAGAAATTTCCAGAGAGCTCTTTGCTCCATATAGCAAAGGTACAATGTAGACTACTATAGTGCATTTTCAATATATTTATATGTAAATTATTACCGGTAAATTCCTAGGCAAGGTTTTCTTTATATTCCCAGAAGAATGGGTATACAATAATCACAGGGCAAATACCCAAGGGACCATGGGGAAGTTAGTGAAAAAAATAAGCCAGAGCACAATGGCTTTGATGGGCAAGAAGAAAAATATCCCCATGTGCCACTGCACTATTATGGATGAAACAGGTTGCTTAACTGTGAGCAGGAGCCCAATTCACTGAAACCTGAGAGGGAGCAGAGAGCCAGGATCAGGTGACTTCATCTCCTGTATCTGTAGCTCTCTGGCACAGTGGAGGATGGTCTATCCTTCAAGCCCTGCTTGCATCCTGTCTGAGCTCTTCTCATCACTCACACAGCAGGCGTGGGCTCCTTGGTCACCTGTTAAAGGGAAAACTCTGATGCAGCTGGCACCATCTATTCACTGTCATCTCTGTCCTCTGATCTCTGTGCTTGGCCTGAAATGAGGTGGGCCAGGAACTAAAGAACAAGCCATCCTCCTTGATTTCTCCTGGAAATAGTTTTTACCCAAACCCCCAAGTCTGTCTGGGGCTGGGAGATGGCTCGATGATTCTGCGTGCTTACTTTTCCAAAGGACCAGAGTTTGCTTCCCAGCATCTATGTTGAGCCGCTCACAACTACCTGCAAATCCAGCTTCAGGGAACCTGACTCCCTCTTCTGACCTTCACAGGCACTTGAACAAACATGGCAGGCAAATACACACACACACACAGAGAGAGAGAAGGACAGATGGGGGTTGGGGGAGGCTCAAACTCAAACTTAAAGATTCATGTAGGACCCATGTAGGGCAATAGTCATCAGAAACTTCATGGATTTTATCTTTGATTTAATGTTTTGCAAATCCAGTTTGATGGGATCAGACAACAGAGTCCTGTGACTTAGAACCTTCATTCCCATTTAGTCTCACCTCTCCCCATCTCTAGCCTTCCTCTAGCTATGTGTGTGGATCTTTGGGTTGCTCTGCCTGGTCCAAGGTTCCAGCTCCTCATCTATCCCTTCATCATTAATTACTGCCACTGAAATGCCAAACAAGCCTTCTCAACAGAAAAAGTCCCCTTTGGCCATCACCTTCTGCTCCCAAGAATCTCATGCATGTCCTGCCATTCCCCAGTTGCAGCCTCTAGTTATCCTCTATCCAGATATGATGCATGTCCCAGCAAGGTGGTTGCAACCCATTGGTGGGCCCCACAGGATACTGATATTTTATGAGGTTGTGAGGTTCCTCTATCCCTGGAAATCCTCATGCATTTTCACTTTGTATTGATCTCAGCTCCTCAGAATCATTTGAGCAGTCCTAAGGAAACACTTTCCTACCCAGTATCCATGCATAATAAGAAAGTGACATGACCATGCATCACTTAATAAAGGAACAGCTGCTGAGAAGCCTAATCTTAGATGGTTTTATTGTGCGGTGACACTATAAGATACACCCCTCAAATTAACAATATCTTGTGGGGCCACCGTCATGTATGTGGTAAGAAGATCTTCAAGAGATATAATTAGCCTATGAAAAGTAAAACTGATTCTTGTCTCGTGGTTTCAGAAGCCATAGTTGCTTAGCCCTTTTGCTGTGTTCCCATAGCAACCCTGCATGTCACAACAGGAGCATGTAGAAGAGGATGTCTCTGTCTTAGTGGTGTCGAGAAAGGACTGAGCATTGGTCTCAATAACCCTTTCTAGAACACGCAATGACCTAACTTCCTCCCGGTTGACACCACCTTCTGAAGTGCCTGACACTGCCCAATAGTACCCCAGGATGACAGCTATGCTTTTAGCATATGGCCTTTGGAGGGTGCTCAGGAACCAAACTGGGATCCATGATGACTATGGTTTATGGCAATGTGCTGTATATTTGAGAAGTGCTAAAAGAGTATATTTTAAATATCCTGAGCATGCAAGCAACCAACCAAGCAAGCAAGCAAGCAAGCAAAAAAATTATGCAAGAAAATAATAAATATGTCCGTTAGCTTGCCTTAGACATTTTACTATGCACAAACACTGCGAAATCCTCATTTTATACCAAAAATACATATGGTTGTTTCAAATTCTAAAATTAAATAAATAAATAAATAAATAATGCCCCATTAAAAATAAAAGGAGGGGGGAAAAACATAAATAAAGAAGTTTGTGTGGCAAGATTTTATGACTTTATTAACATCTTTGGTTATTTCAATGAAAAGTGAAATTGACTCTAATAAATCTAAAATAGTGTGCAAGCATAAAGTCAATACAAACACTATTGAGGTATCTTATATCCTTTTGCTTTCCAACTTGGACTTCAATTTTCAAATGCCCAGAAGTCTTGTGTAGCTAATGCCACAACTGAGTAGTGCGGTTGAAGGAAACACAGTCCAGAGCAAGGAGGAGGTGGAGGAGGAGCTCACGGGTGAAGGGACTCCTGGGTCCTGATATCTGGCAGGAAGTGCATAGCCCCTGTGAGAGATGGGGAGATCTCCCTGTGGAGCATGGTGAGAGTGAAGAGGAATTAGAACCTTCACAAATTATGGCTGTAGAATACCTCATTGATTCTTCTTCCTGGGAAACCTGTTGAGCCAACTAGCCAGTCTATGTAGGCATATTTAAACATATCTCCACCTTCCATGTTTTCAGTATAAACTATTGGAAAAAGCACCAAGCTTTGAAGTCAGTCACAGAAGCCTGACTGTCTTCATTCTTTACACCCCAGCTTTTTAAACCCTGGGTTATGACCCCTACCTAGGGTCATGTAACTGAATGTGGCACTTGGAGTATTTTGGTAACAGTAAAAGAGTGAGAGTGTGCAGAATCAGAAATTAACTCAGAGTCCATTGTGTAATGAATGGGAGGCAATTCTGCCTTCCGTGCCAGCATTTCATTGTGAGATATCACTGTATACTTGGTTTTGAACATAACACAGACTCTGTACTATGAATGCCTCAAGCCACAAGGAATGAATGCCTCAGCCTAAGGCAGAGTGCCTCCACTTGGATCATAGGTTATTGTTTGTTGTGATTTGCTGTGTTTTCACTGTGCATCCAGAGTTTGAGAGTCTTTTAAATGTTTTGTTTCATTATTAGTTTGTGTGTAAGTATACCACATGTGCATGTGTATGTGTGCACAAACGATGTGCCTGTGGAGCTCAGTAAACAACTTTTGAAAGTTTGTTCATTCTCTTCTTCCACGATGTGGATTGGAGGGATTGAACTTAATCAGGCTAATCTGCTGGTGTTTACCCACTCAGCTACCCAGATGGCCAGAGTGTTTGTAATTATAGGAACATACTAGCTAGATTATACAGAACAAAGGATTCTAGCATTCTCTTACTGTCATTCTTCATTGGTCATATGTCACTAGTATATCTTTGGATTTTATTATGTTAGAATAATTTTTGAATTTGATGTTTGCATTGCTGACTGAAGTTCTATTTTTAAAGTATCACCAATTTTGACTTGGGAGTGGGACAGAATTTTCAATAATTTCTTGAATGGCCCTAAACATGCTTCTGAAATTATTTTTTATTAGTTTCTGCAAGGGGCCTTTCTCAGCATTGATGGTCATTAAATCAAGATGTCAATGGAGGTAACTAGAGTGAGCTCAGTGGTTAAAGACATTTACTGCTCCTTCCAGAACGCTGAAATTTGTTTTCTAGTATTCCCATCAGGCATCCCAGGAAGATATCCTATAATCCTAGCTCCAGGAAATCCAATGTCTCTGATTTCCATAGATACCCGAGCTCATGCTCACATACCTACAGAAAAGTACACACACACACACACACACACACACACACATACACATACACACACACACACACACACACATACACAATTAAGAATGCTTCTAAAAATATCAATCAACTCTAAAGCAGATGTTCTCACTCAATAGGATCACATTCCCCAATATTTAATTTTTCATGATAATCACTTCCATGTCATTAGTATGCAAATTGGTTTTTGCCTTTCATAAATGGTAAAACTGTATATGTATGTATACGATGTATATGATTTATATGACATATATGTATATCAAATAATCATTTTTAAATAAGTTACTTTATGATTTATCATAGATGTTCTATTTATATGCCTGTTTCATTTATTGTTTTT
>NW_022196911.1:59985321-59995892 GCF_008632895.1 Mastomys coucha
TCCACCTGCCTCTGCCTCCCAAGTGCTGGGATTAAAGGCGTGCGCCACCACCGCCCGGCTCATTTATTGTTTTTGTTTATCTGATGAAAAAATTAGAGAGAGAACAACCACGTCAATGCTTGCTTGCTTGCTTGCTAGCTCTCTTATACTGCTCAGGACCCTCTGCCTAGCGAATGGCACCATCCACAAAGATATAGCTCTTGCTCCAATCAAGATAATCACCTATAGACATGCCCACAGGCCAACTTCATTCAGACAACTCTTCATTAGGATCCTCTTCCAGGTGGACTCTAGACTTTGTGAAGTTAAGAGTTAAAACTAACAAGCACATGGAGGATAGACTTTATGAGGGGATGAGCCTTGTAGCCTTTGGGCCATGTATTGCACATGAAACCTAGAGAAGATGTTTGATGTTACACTGCCCAGCCTTGTTATCTCTTCAGACTTACAACCACAAGTTTCCAGCGTGTGTTACCATTTCTCTTGAAACTGCTTGTTCTTGTACCTTGCTTAGCACCAGACTTTGATTGACTGTCTCACAGGTAGCCTCTCATTGGATTACAGATTCATTGGGCTAGCCACTACTCAGGCCATTGATCCCATACATACCTTAATTCTTAATTCTTTCCAAGTCTATCACTGAATTTTTTTCTAAACCTTAGCTCTGATATTTTTCCATCCTCTTTTCAAAACAGAAATGTAGGCACAGGATCAAGTGAAACTATTTAAATGTGCATTTATGGGGCCGTGTGATCTGAACTCATTTTCTTCACAACTCTATTTTCAAGAATTAAGAAAAAAACCTGTGAATTCTAATAAGCTATTATAGTATGTATAGACATCTCACTTTTTAATTTTTGGGGGGTATCCTTCATACCTGGGCTTCGTGTACCAACGACGTGCCATATCAAGCTTTGTTTAAAGGTGCTAAGGTTTGGAGCGATTGTTCCCATGTGTTCATGTGCCAGAGACTTGTAACAATCTTGAGAAGTAATGGAACCTAGGTGTCTTATATTACTTTCTGTTGCTGTGATAAATATCATGACCATAAGTAAGTTGCAGAGGACATGCTTTATTTAGCTTATTATCAAAGTCACAGTCGTCATTGAAAGAAATCAGGGCAGGAACCCAAGCAAGAATCTGGAGGCATGAATCATGGAGGAATACTGATGAGTGACCTGTTCATTGGCCACTAGTTAGTGAACAGCTAGTGTTCTTACACAGCCCAGACCCAACTGCCCAGGGATGGTGCAGCCTCAGTGGAAGGAGCCCTCCCATGTCCATCATTAATCATAATTTCTCATAAACATGGCCACCTGCCAATCTGATCTGGGCAACTCCTCAATTGAGGTTTCCTCTTCTCTCATGACTCTAGGTGACATCAAGATGACAAAAAAAAATACTAATCAGTACAGTAAATGAAGACGTAATTAAGTACTTCCTAGTGGGAGGCAATTAGTCACATAGGGCTCCATACCTATGAATGGGTTAATATGTTTCTCTACCAACTAGAGTAGATCTCTCAAGACTAGATGAAGTCTCAGGGCAATGAGTTAGCTGCAGCAAGCGTGGGTCATATATGGGCTTGAAGAGATGGCTCAGTTGTTAAGAGAACATGTTGCTCTGCTAGAGAGCGAGGTCCTGTTTCCAGTGTACACATGCTAGCTCATCATCATCCATAACTCCAGTTCTAGGGGAACCAACGCCCTCCACAAGTACCAGACACGCATGTGGCGCACATACATGCATACAGTCAAAATACTCAGACTCATAAAGTAAAATAAATAAATCTGCGGAATGTTTAAAAGAGTAGGTGGTTCAAAGCACCCCAGCCCCACCCCCCGTTTCTCCTCACACACATACTCTTTGCAAACTTTCTTTTCCCTTCTACTAAACACATGCTGGAACCAAGCTTCCAGACTTCCAGGGCTGTGACCTATATGGCCTCCTTTCTTCATAAATAATTCAACCTTGGGTATTCTGTTACAGCAACAAGCACAGGAGTAAGGTGCAAATTCATCTCTTTGGTATTCCTGGACATGAATAAAATGTCCCTCCAGCATAAGTTCCCAGAGGATAGCAGCTGTGTGTCCTATACTTAGCTCATTATGTAATTCAGAGTATGTTCCCATACACAGCTTTCTCCACCTGCTAGATGAAAAGGTCCTTGAAGATGGGACCCACAAGCGATATCCCAGAAAAATGTCAAACCACTTTGGCATTGCATTTTGGGCTTTATTTTTATTTAGCAGATTGGCAACTTTAGGTAAGTCAGTTCACTTGAACCTTTCCTCTCATCTGAGCTGAAATTGTGTTTGTCAAATCTTTAAGTCTATGCATATCCTCTTGAGAGTCCACCTGGATGGCTGCCCAGCTGTAGCCATGCCCTTCTGTGGTGCCAGGGGGAGCTACACACTTTACTGCTCAACATAGCATTTTCTACAACATGCCCACGAAGTAAAGGAGTCTACTGATAAAAGGGTTCCAAATGCCAGATGGAGAATTCTCTAGCCTTTCCTTTTCCAGCACTGGTTGGATCTAGATTTTGTGCATGTAGATATGTATCCATGGGGTATGCAGGGTAATGTAGAGGCCACAGAACAACTTCAGGCATGTTCCTCAGGAGCCACCCAAGTTGGTTTTTGAGACAGGGCCTTTTATTAGCCTGGAGCTCCTTGACTGGGTTAGATTGTCTGGCCAGCAGTCCCCAGGATCTGTATGCATCTATAACTCTGGTATTAAAATCATGTTTCATGTCTGGCTTTTTATGTGGATGTGGGATTTGAACTCAGGCCCTCTTAACTGCATGACAATCACTTTACCCACTGAGTCATCTCCCCTGCCTTGGGTCTAGATTCGTTAATTAATCCTAATAGTTCCTCCCTTGGCTTCTGGTCCCTATATGTAAGGAAAGAGTTGTTCTCCAGTTCCAGAATATTCTCGAATCTTTCTGACTAGATCCCCCTTCATGTCCTTAGCATAATTATTTTCTTTGTTATATTTGTGAATTTGTCTGTCTATTTTCATATTGTTTCCTTTTGTGTATACACTTTTCCCTAGAAAGAATGAAAGTAGATATTTTGGTCAATCCATTCCATCCTTTGAAATTATTTGAAAACAATCCAATACTATTTAAGAATTTGTTCAACATTTATTTATTTTTTAAAAAAAAGTCTGCGCCTTTCATAGGAGAAGAGCTAAAAAGAATTTCTTTCTAAACAATGCATGCCTCTGTTTTTCAGTCCAGTCTGACTTTCTACAGAAGGAGAATATACTGCAGTTCTCAGAGCATGCTCTTGTGTGACATGTTTTCTCCAAGACAGGACCAAGACATGAGCCTTGGTCTCACTTGTGCCTACTCCCCACAAACAGAATTAATTATGCAGCAGAACAACCATTACATCAAGGATTCACCTTGGGGAAGCAATGAGTTTTCTACCATTATATACAGGAGCCTGGACAACTTGAAGGCAACTGCATTACCCAAAGACGACTCCAGTCATGGGTGAGAATTCTTGAGAGCTTGAACCCTGGAGTTCTTTGCATGGCTGGCAAGGAGATTGCCATACCACTTAGCTCCTTAGAGTCTTTTCTAGGCAGCTATTCAGAGTCCCCTCTTCCTGCTATAACCCCTTACCTAAGGCTTCTATCTTCATGGGGAAGGTCCTTGTGAATCCCGTATGGTTTAGTTTTCCTGTACAGTGAGTTTCACTCAGCTCCTGTGGGGAAAATGAGAGGGTTTTAACTCAAGGGAAATTGTTCTCTCTCTCTTTCTCTCTCTCTCTCTCTCTCTCTCTCTCTCTCTCTCTCTCTCTCTCTCTCTCTCTCACACACACACACACACACACACACATACAGAGAGAGAGAGAGAACTCTATATTCTTATAGAGTTATATCCTTCTGCCTAGAGTTTGCTGTGCTTAGAAATACATGTCACCTTCTATTCTAGATTTAAGCTCAACTTGGTTTAAATATGGCGCCCCTTCACCCATTTACTTCCCACAGTATGTGTACCATAGATGTTACCTGAGGGGGTATGCATCACTGAGTTTTGAAAAGGACATTCCCTGTGGGTAAGAATCTATATCCATCATGCTCTGGAGCCCAGATGTTTGGGCAAGACTCAGACCCCGATATGAGCAGAGATTTGTGAACAACAGCGTATTTCTACTCACCACAGAAAATTTTGTCACCTGGAATTCTTCCAGAAAATTCCAGCACCTTTAATTCTTTCTGCTCATCCATCAGGAGCTGGTCAAGTGCTACTGATGAGAAGACTGAAGGCTTTTCATTCACAAAAGTTAATGCAATACTACCCCACCGACTTCCTCAGAAGTGAAGTGGGAATCAAGCCCAGCTTTGACCCACGTGTATGTAGCCTCTGCCAACATCTGTCCCTTAGGAAAGCTGGTTTACTTCTTATAGCCAAGATCTCATTATTTTCTTTCAGTGGGTGTCTCCCTCTACCATGGGTTAAACCTGAAACACAATAAAATCACAGAATGATGCTCAGCTTGTTGCACAGAAACCAGCTAACCAAGTCTTGTCACACTAAGGCAAGTGACAATCCCAGGGCAGTGGAAATAATTCTGGATTTACTAAATGTATCAGCAAGTGAGGGGCATCACTCTCTTCCCAACAGGGAGACCAAAGAGTCACCCTCTTAGTCTTTATGTAAATTCCCAAGCTGTGGGCCCAGGCTCAGCTGAGAGCATTTACATTTTACTACACTGCTCCATCCTAATGGAGGCAGCCAGCCTTGTTTATTACAGACTTCCATTCTTAGGTGTAACATGATTCTTCTGAGCTTTACAGCATCATTATGTGATATCCTATCACAGACTATACTGTAAAGTCAAGTGACATCATGTTGAGGGAAGGGGGCTATTTTGGGAAAACAAATTATTTTAATACCAAGTTTATATGGGACTCGCTTTTTCTTTTTCTTTTTCTTTTTTTTTTTAACATTTCAAAACACACTCCATTTCAAGTGCTTGACTGAAATGAATCCAGGGGCATCATGTTTCTTCTCTTGAATGATAAAAACAAAGCTGAGCCCAAGCTATCTCGGCACATGGGTTTTGTGAAGAAAAAGTGGAATTGAGGGTTATAAAATTTTGTTGTTTTATGTCAAACAGCCCAGATTCCATTGATAAGTCTACTTCATTTCCATCCCTTTCCTCCTCCCAAGACCTTAAATTTAGGGTGTCACACTTCAAAACATCACTGTTATGTCCTTTCAAAGTCCATCTCCACGTCCTGCGGCACCTGTGTGGCCTTGTTGCTAATACATTTTTAAGTTCTTTCTTTGGTTACAGCTGTTTGTGAGTTTAACTCACACATGTTGCCAGACGGCCAAATGGGAAGTCTCCGAAGCAAATGGGCCTTTTGTTTATGAGAGGAGAGAAGCAGAGTCGATAAACAAATGAGCTCTTGAATGAATTATGCTGTTGCTTACCATGGAAACCAAGGTGGGATGCTGAATTGAGAAAGCTGGTAATGTGGTTCCACAGGATGCAATGAGAGGCAGGGACGAGGCTCCCAGAAGAATGGCCTGAAGTTTTTTCCACCAAAGACTATGCCCTTACCAGGCTTGGGTCCCAGGAACCTGACTGGGGCAATGAGTAAATGAGAAAATGGCAAACACCTCGATGGGGCTGATACACCAGAGTCCTTAACATGACTCTGCCTATGTCAGCAACACTTATGCACTCAGTACTTTGCTCACTCCTTACAGAAGACCCTAGCTGGACCAAAATGTTGTTCTCCTCATTTTTGCCATCAAGCTGTTCCATTGTCTAGAATGTCTTCCTAAAGTTTATACCATGATTTTTAAAAATTGTTGCTGTTTTTCTGTTTTTAAATACATGTAGTTCTTTGTGTCTGTGCGGCACTGCGTACCCATTATTTCAGGTGCCTGGAGAGCCCGCCCAGAAGAGGACATCAGATCCCCTAGCATGGTGTAACAGGTTATTGTGAGGCTCCTGGCATGAGTGCTGGGAAGCTAACCTGGATCCTGAGCAGGATTGACTCTTAATCTCTGAGATATCTCTCTAGCCCTTACATCTAATTTTGTTTGTTTGTTTGTTTTTATTTTAAATGCTAGTTTCACATCGACCAACACAACCCCAGCTGTAGCAATGGATTCGTAGGGTCTCTGTGTTGACTTGGTCCAGTTCTGCACAGCAAAATTGTGTGCTGATACAACATGATACCATGTGCACTTTGCACTTCACCATTCAGCTTTCATCGACTTATTCACTTATTCAATAAATTTCTATCGTGTCTTGTCCAGGAAGCCAGGAACAACGCAGGCAGGCATGTACTAAGTACACCATCATAACCATAGATCCACTGTTCTCAAGATAATATGTAAATGACCTACCTTCTCCTGGGTGCTGCCACCTATAAACAGATTCAAAACACATGGGTGTGGTCTTGGTTGAATTCACACATTCTTTTGTTTTCAGTCACATCTCAGACAGGTAAACCCAGTGCACTGTTTAGAAGAGCGTATTCTCCTCCTCTGTCTCTCCGAGTTAAGATTACAGTGACCCAAGACTTGATGGTCAGGGATATCCATCATGTCAGCTATACTACTTATGCATCCAAGTCATAGGACATGATCTTGAGCAGAATTAGGTATACAATTACTCATGCCAATGGAACACCTAGTTTGGCTTCAGGGTCAGGATGGTCAGGGTGTCTCTGTTCATCTCTTCTTGTTGGCTTTACCCTCCAGTTGCCTTCCGGTTGCAGGGGAAGATGGCTGCCAGCAGCAACTTAAGAAAAGCTTTGTGGCTGAAGCTCAAAACAGAAAGTAGGAAAAATGGAACATCCAGAGCTTTGGAAGCAGTTCTCTGGCCAGTGAAATGAGAAGCAATACATAAATGGCTTAGCCATGTGCCTTGTGTTAATCCTTGAGTCAATTACAGTAGCCAGGAGGTGAGCTCAATCCAATCAGGGTACATGTCAATAGCCAATTAGAAAACAGCAAGCTGCTACTGGAGTAAGGGGGAGATAGAATGACAGTTTCTATAGGCATGTTAGTAACATAAATAGGAAGTTTTTGTTTGTTTGTTTGGTTTTGGTTTTTCGAGACAGGGTTTCTCTGTGTATCCCTGGCTGTCCCTGGCTGTCCTGTGTAACTCTGTAGACCAGGCTGGCCTCCAACTCAGAAATCTGCCTACCTCTGCCTCCCAAGTGCTGGGATTAAAGGTGTGCGCCACCATTGCCCGGCATAAACAGAAAGTTTTAAACATTACAGTGGGAAGGCTAGAGAGTTCTAATTAGCTCACATCTTCCATCTTACAAATGATGAAGCTGGGGGTCCATGGGACACTTAGCCAGGTTTGTTGTCTCCTACCTGGAGTCTAAACAACATCTAAAATACTGATATCCTTTCTGGGATATAAGCCCCTGCATAGGATGTCCATGTTATACACAGATTTCTTCTTCATGACAGCCCTTTATCTTACCCCCAAGCAACATGTTCCTTACATTATCACCAGCAATCCTTTCCATTCAGAGTAGCCATTTTGACTGAGGTGAGATGATAGTCCAGTGTGGTTTTGACTAACATTTCCCTGATAGTTCATGAGGTTGTTGGTTTTTTCTCATAAATATGTTGACCATTTGGTTAATAATGATCTTAAATAACTAAACAATTGTGCAACTCTCATGAAATCTAGTTTGTGGTATTTCTGACTCCTACCCCTCCTAGACCTAAGAGACCACCAACCTGCTTTCTGTATTCAGTCTCTGTACATGTTACTTTTATGGAAGTTCATATGAAGAGGACCATAGATTTGTTTACTTAACGTAAGATCTTAGAAACTCATCTACATTGTTTTGAAATCTCTGTATTTATTATAAACCATTGTATGGATATGCTTCATTTTATTCATCCACTCACCAACTGACATGAAATTTGGGGATTTTGCCCATGATGATGCATTTCGCATTATGAATATTCATAGACAAGTTTTTCTTGGTAATGAATGCTTTCACTTCTCTTAAGTAAGTATTTAGCAATGAAAAGGTTATGTCTCTAGATTTACAGCAAAATTTAAAGGGGTGTGGTATGTCTTCTAATCCAAACAAGGTTATTTGATGCCTATTTGTTTATTTTTGAGACAGGGTCTTCCTTTGAGGCCCAGTCTGGCCTTAAGCTTTGAATGCTCCTGCTTCAGCTTCTCTACTGCCAAAGGAGTCACCTGTGTTCTTCCGATGCCTCCCCTACAAAGCTGGTGATTAAATCCAAGGAGTCCCGCCTGATAGACAAGACTATTCTTCCCCTTTGTATTTCCTTGTGGATTGTAGAATCTACTTCTCAAGATCTACAGAAAGTTGAGGTTCTGATACATTGGTTGTATAGCTAGGACTATTCCCCATAGAATTTTCCTGAGAATTGTCTCAGATCTGCAGGTCACTTCTGTCACCACCATCCCAACGTCCAGAGTCCTCCAACCCTGCCCAACCCCCGTTCCCTCCACTAATTACAGCTTTCATTTATCTTCAGAGAAATGCACAGATTTCAGTGGAATGGTCTTTAAATTTATGAAAATTTTCTTCAGGATTTATTATAATGTAAAGGAAAAAATTAAAGCTAAAGAAAAGATTGTTTAATTTTTCTTTCTACACTAGTGCGACTTGAATTGTCTTCTTCCCTTTATTTCTAATTTGCCCATCACTAACATATCGAAACATGACTGATGTGTGCGTGGAGCTTGTACTCCATGGCTTTCCTGAGTTCCTTTATTGATAGGAGCCTTGGTGGATTGCTTGGGTTTTCTATTTTTGAGTACATGTTTTATGCATAATGTGATTTTCTTTTTCTTTTTCAAATATAGAATCTTCCTTCTCTTCCTGTCTTACTGTGCTAGGCAGGCTCACACATAAAATGTTTCCAGAAAAATGGCAAAGGAGCCCTCCTAACTCTGCCTCCAGGTGCAGAAGGAAATGCCCAGGCCTGGGTAATGCCAGCTACAGGGGTTTTCATACATTTTCTGCCTTCTCTGTGTAGTTTGTTGAGAATTTTTATCATCTTATCAAAAACCCTTCTGAATCTCCCTGAATAATTATGTGGTTTTCTTCCTTATTCTATTAGAAATGGCTGTTCTACACTAACTGATTTTGAAATACTAAAAAAGTATTGTTGCTCATTGGGTAAATCCTATTTCATTACATGTATCTTTCTTTCCCCCAGATTACTGGATTTAATTTGTTAATTTTCTCCTTGGGACTCATGTGTCTCTACACATGAGCTAGCTTAGCCTGGAATTTTCTCTTGTGTTTTCTCTCTTACCCACACATTAGACTAAAACTAACCACAATATAAGTGAAAAGTGACTTCCCTGTTCCAACTAATTAGTTTATGAAAACTTGGCTTAGTTTCTTTCTAAAACAGATCTTTAATTGAGTTTAATCTGTTCAACAGGAGGGAAATCACACCTAGTCCTGTAACCCAACCAACCAACCTTGGTCCATGAGGTCCTGGGTCTTAGAGGATAAATGACTCCCACCATTGTATTAAACCTCCATTAATTCCTGACTGCATTAGAAATACCTTTCCTTATACCCACAGATAAATGTAGCTTTCACCACACATCAAAGAAGCCTCTCTCTGTAACAGAAGACGACCATTACAGAAAAACCTCAATGATCAAACATAGAAAACAAATTACTGCTGGGTGCTCAGCCCCACATGGTAAATCTACCAGACAGCATGTGAGGCCCAGAGAACGTCCCAGAAAGGAGTGGAAGTCTGTTAGAGTTGAAATCCACGGCTCTCTTCTCTTTTTTATGAATCATTTTGAGACTTTGCTTGGGATACTTAGCACGACAGTAGTTACATCTTCCCAGTGAACTGATCCCTTTGTCCAAGGAACATCTCTGTTATATTTGTTATCTCCAAGATTATTTTGTTTATTATCAGTAGAACTCTTTGATATCTCTTACTGTGGGTATTTTCTTCTAACTCCCTTAAATCTACAATGTTTCTCATCAAAAGCACATAGTCTGTTTATATCTTGTTTATCTTAGAATCTGCCCCCATTTTTCTTCCAGTCACTCCCCCACTCAATTTTATTTATTCTATCTATCTATCTATCTATCTATCTATCTATCTATCTATCTATCATCTATCTTTTGAGACAAGGTCCTAGTGTGTGATCCAGATTTGCTTGGAATATACCATATTAGTGCTTCTCAACCTTCTTATCTTAGATACACTTCCTCATGTTGTAGGGACCTCAACTATTTAATTACTTTCATTGCTACTTCTTAACTTAAATATTGTTACTATTATGAATAATTATGTAAATATCTGTGTTTTTGATAGTCTTAGAAGTTCCCTGTAAAAGTGTTGTTTGATCCCCCCAACACACAAGAGAGCTGCTGTAGCATGTAGTCCAGGCTGACCTTGAACTCACAGCAAACCTCTGCTTTACCCGCCAAGGTCCTGGGATGAAAGGTGTGAAGCATCATACTAGACTAAGGATCACACCCTTTCTATATTCCCAGCTTTTGTAAAGTGGTTACCATGTGTACTGTATATATATATATATATA
>NW_022196911.1:59995902-60021811 GCF_008632895.1 Mastomys coucha
TATATATACATATATATACACATATACATATATATACAAATATATATAGATATACATATATATACACACATATATACATATATATATATATATATATACATATACATATATATATTTGTATATTTGCTTGGGATACTTAGCACGACATATATATATATATATTTGTATATATGTATATGTGTATATATATATGTATATATGTGTGTATATATGTATGTACATACACATATATATATACATATATATGTGTGTGTGTTATGGAGTCTACAATTGTGTCATGTTTCATAATTGCTGGGTTATGTGAACTTAAATTTGCGAAGGTATTAAAGCAGGAAGGTATACAACTTGAATTTCTATGCTCGTGTGTTTAACCCCTTCACCATTTATAGCCCTGCTCCTGTCTCCACCATCTGAGGTGGCTTTCTTCTTTGAAAGTGACTTTTTCAGTCTTGCTCGGAGGGCAGTCCTCATTGCTCCTATGAGCAGGCTCCTCTTCCTAAAAGCACATGAGGGGATAGACTAACCTTAGGTGAGGTGTGAGTTGGGAAGAAAATGAGCTTTAGATGTCCATCTAATTTATAACTGCTTATATTTATATAAAGTACTTTCAAGCCAGTAATTGGTGTTTTAGAGAAAATATGTCAAATTAGCTGCTTAATAAGATGTTTCAAAATAGATGGCTTTTGCAACATGGCAAAGTTGACCAAGATGTATGATGTTTAAGAGATGAATAGGGAGCCATTCTCCATTGGTGGCAGTCTGAGATTTTACATGTAATGCCTTGCCTTTAGAGGGGCTTGTGTACATTTTCTGTATATACATTATGACAGCATAATTCCATACCACAGTCATTATTTAACCAACAGGCCAATTTCTAACTTTGTTGCCTTTCAGATCCTCAAGGACAGAAAAAAAAAATCAGCGAACAGTGGTGTATCACTAAAAATAATTGGGAAATTAGTGAAGGCAGGAAGGTCCAAAAAAACCATGAACTTAAAAATCAGAGCTTTAAATCAATGGTATTGTTTATTTAAACAACAAAAGGTTATGAGCTCTCTCCCTCTCTCCTCTCTCTTTCTCTCTCTCTTTCTCTGTGTGTGTGTGTGTGTGTGTGTGCCCGCACTGCACATGCCCACCACGACCCCCCACCCCTCACATGTGTGTTTTGCAACTTCAAGAATAAAATAAGGGAACTACTCATTGTCCATCACAGAAATTACCTATGTTACACATGTTGGACGAATTAGCAGCATATTATTTCAAATGTGTGTTAGTTTTTCTTCCTAACGTTTATTTTTCCTTGTGTTGTCGTATAGCAGTTCATCTTCTGTAAGGATCTGTATCTTGGGACAAGGGCCACTTGGGACTGGGCACATAATTTATAACAATAATGGAACTGGCTTGCTCAGTTGATAGTCAGGGGACCTATGTGTATATGGAGGGAAGGAGAAGTTACATCACCCATGAAAAGGCTAATGAGCCAGGCAGATTTCAAGGTAAAAGATCTTTTTGTCTTGCCCTTAGACCTTATTCAACCAGGGAGACCCCATTCGACATATAATGATTCCAGCATGCACTTTCTGAGTGGACGGTTCCATGACAAACGAGGTCAGTTGCTCAGAAGTCAGAGCTCTCACCAATAAATGCCACATTAACTGGATGCCTTAATTATGCCACCTTTGCTCCCAGGGCATGCCCCAGAGACACAGTGCACAGTGAGGTGTGCCTTTTGGTTCGAAATCTTAGTGGGGAGATCCTGGCTTTCAAAAGAGACTCTTTGACAAATAGCTGTGGTCCTCCACACTTAAGAAAATGTGTATCTACTTAGCCATTGGAAGTACAGTTTTAGGACTCGGGAGAGAATTTATCCCACTCTGTGAGATAAATGTATCTGCACCGGGAGAGCCACTTTTACAAGGTGGCTCTGATCCCCTTTCCACCTCTTTATACAGCAGCTGGGAGTCAGCCATCTTGAAGCAGGTGGACCACAGAGATGCTATTGGCAGTCCAAGGCAGGAAATCATCCCTCCTTGCATCCAGATGCTGCTGGAGAGCAAGGCTGTTTCAAAATGATGAGAGTCTGTTACTGCTTCAAACGTCCCTGAAACCTTAGCATCTTAAAATCCCGGAGCCTCCCAGCTAAGCGGTGTGTGAGCTGGAGGGGCACGGGAACTAATCAGAGGAGAAGGCATTTGGGATGCATCAGAAATTCAATACAGGCTTGGTAAAGTTGTTAATAATTAGCCACAGCTTTTGTCTCCATCCCTACAGCTCGTGACATGAAAGTGGTTAGGTTTCTAAAACACAGCTTAAGCTTACGCCACATATTGAGTAACAAGGATTTTCATCAGCAGTTTATTGGTTCCAGCAGGACAGTTGTGACAGAAAACAGGCACTGAGTGTCGGAGATGGCTTTGCAGCCTCACTCACTGCTACTTCAAGAAAGAAACCGTTAGCTCCAGAGGAATGTAACTTCCCCCTTCTGGTGGAGAGAAAGTACCAGGATAATGAAAGTATCCTAATCCTTAACGTGGAAGCCTACCATCTCTCTTCCCCCACCTTGTCATCTCTGCATTTTAAGGAAATGAAGTTAATAATGTGTTCTGTAGTCTCTGTTCAACAAACACTGCTTAAGAATTTCATCAAAATAATACCTGTAAGGTAGTTCATCAAAATAGATGAGTGTCAAAAATACTAAAAATTTCAACCACTAAGTGACAGCTAAGCAGCATTACTGCTGAACTCTATAAGCACATGGTGGCCAAAGTTGGAGCATCCTTCCCCCAATGAATAGGCCTGGATGAACCACAAATGGATGGCAAGAATCTTCACGCCTAACTTTCTTTCTATAAAGCAATGCAGGGATGAAAGTTTATGATCACAGAACATCAAAGCGGGAGGCTGAGTTTCCGCCACACTGGTGTGTTTTGAGGCAGCTATGCCACAGGCAGCTGTGTTTATCTCGTTTGCTTACCTGTTTCAGGATGATGACCAGAGGCAAGTAGCCAGGAACCCCAGCATGAGGGATGGAAGTCTTATGCCTGAGATGTTGACATCTGAGGTGGACTGGGCCACCAACCATTGTGGTCATGGAGGGAGAAAACAAAATGAAGGGAGAAGAAATAATCAAAGTCGGGTTTCGCAAGTCTGACACCTACAGGGGACGTGGATTTTTGAGATGAAATGTGTCTACAGTTGTGAGGAGAGCAAAGTCTAGAAAGAAAAGACAAGAGCCTTTAACTGTGGTCCTTCCTTGGGGAAACAGGATGTGATGCTTCCTTCCTTAATTATTGTGTAAATACTGTATAAATAATGAGATATATGAATTTTATTTTTTAAAGTTTTTATAGCTTATGTTATTGTTTTTATTAGTAGTAATTTTTTATTAATCATTCAATGTCAGTTGGCCAGACTACCCAATGACTATCCCACCAACCAAGGAGTACACATGGAAGAACCCATGGCTCCAGCAGCATATGTAGCAGAGGATGGCCTTGTCTGACATCAATGGGAGGAGAGGCCCTTGGCCTTTGGAGGTTTGATGTAGCAGTAGGGGATGATGCAGCAGTGGGGCTGGAGTTGGTGAGTGGGTGGGGGAGCACCCTCATAGAGGCAAAGGGGAGTAGGGAAAGGACAGGTGTGATAGGGGGCTGTGGAGGGGCAACAGGGAAGGGGGATATCATATGAGATGTAAACAAATGGAATGACTAGTAAAAATATTAATAATGGATTTTATTCTTAAATAATGTTATATTTCCAAAATTAGACATTTTTTTTTCAAAATTTAAGTAAGTCTAGTCAATACCCTAAGAAACGAGTAAATTTTGATGCTGGGCAGGTAGAGGATACAATAAACAGCATGGGAAAGTGCATAGTAATAAAAACACACCCTCAGGGGATACCAACGTGCAAATGGGTTTTTTCAAGCAGCTAAAATGCAAAATGTATTCATATACATTATTAAAGTAGAAAGTGTGTAGGGTAATAAATCATGCACCATCTTGTTTTGAAAAGAGGTAAACATGAGAGATGGCTCAGTGGTTAAGAGAGCTTCCTGCTCTTCAAGAAGACTCGAGTTCGATTCCAGCGCCTATGTCAGGTGACTTATAGCTGCTTGTGACTGTAGCTTCAAGGTATCTACCACCTCTGGGCACAGCAGACACCTGTGCTCATAAGTGAAAAACACCCACACACATATAATTATGAAAGATTAAACTCTTTAAAAAAAACAAAGAAAATAAAAAAGCAGGAAAAAAGAAATTACTTAATCCTCCCTCTTTTATGCAGAAAATTCGAAGTATCTGTTATACTTTGACTTTCCCAACTTTAATGTAGATTATATGTAGATGACTTTAAAACTCTTATACTGCACAATACGAGCCATCCTTCGGAACACTGTGGAAATTAAAACAGAAAATGCATAGAAGGTCTGAAGGAAATAGCAAGTTGCAGGAGAGGCTGGTAAACAAACCTCTCTGCTTTAATAAAACCTATTTTCATTTTGACTTATTTTTCAGAAGTCATAGTTCTTGGTTCCTGGGAACTGTCCCTTTAGGACACACACACACCACTTAAGTTCCATGATACCCTTGGCTGTGGCTTGAGTGCATCCCCCAGAGTGCAATGAGGAAATTTAACCCATAAATCCATATGTTAAGGGTGTCTGGAAACAGATGGCATCAGTGACTCTCTAGAAAGAAGAGACCAGAACTAGCAAACTTCTTTCATGTCACACTGCAATGCCCTTCTTAGCACCCAGCAAGAAGGTCCTCACCAAATACCATAGCCATGTTCTTTAACATGGTTAGGCGCTACATAATGTTCTGTTCTCCTCTTCAAACAGTAGCAGCCTTGGGTGTTTTATTACAGTGACATAAAGATAAGACACTGTATTCTTCAGGAAATTTCTCCTTGATGCAGACACTTCTCCTGAACTTTACTTTTTTTGCCTTAACATTAATACCAGGACTTTCATGGTTTGGTTTGACATTTAGTATCCCCTCTGTAAAGGCTGTGAAGTCTCAGGCACTCATATGTACTGCTTTGTGTGTGATCTATTGCATTTATTCCTCCAGAGCACGTTTGTCCTCTGAGCCCCAGACCCACACCTGCCTCAGTCCATTTATCTCACCTCCGATGTTTCAGAGTCACCTCAATTTCCACTTCTCTCGGAAACCTGCTCTTCTTCTGAGGTTGCCTTGCTGCATGAATGCACAGCAGCTGAAGAAAGATAGAAACTCAGGTCACTGTTGGTGCTTCCTGACCTTTTTCCTGTGTACTCTGGGTGAGAGTTCCTGCCTTCTCTCCACAGAGAGCGTCCAGGTCAGCCCCCTGCCTTCTGTTCCCTTACTCTCCTTTCTTAGCTCCTTCTAATCAGCACTTCATGCAATACAAAGGCACCTTTCCTTCCAACCCTTGGCCCTTGCATTTCCTTGTTTGTTTGTTTTGTTTTTATTTGGAGAAGGATCTAGACAATTAGATCTTCTTCAGATCATGTTTCCAGAGATAAGGTCTGGATTACGCACAATCCTGTCTTATAAAGGCAGAAGGAGATTGTAATTTAAGTGATACTCATCCCCCTGAATGAGAGCCAATCACAGCTGGAGGAGCCATTGAGTCCTTGAGCCTCGGATCCATCTGTTAAGACAGTAAACACCCAGTGCCTAGGAAGGTCATTCCTCCCTTGGTTTTTAGCCAGCATCTACAGTTTGCTTTGCCAAAACCAGGAAGACACACTCAGTTTGGTTCTGACACCAAACACTATATGTGGCTGCATATTCTGTAAATGGATGCTGTTGAATGGAAAGTGGAATCTAGTGGAGATATCTACCTACGAGGCTTTTCAAGGTTGTAGGACTTTCCCATTGCTAAAATTTTAGGATTATTATTTAAAAGTTTATTAAATAACTATGTATTTAATACTTAAATAATTATTAGATAATTACATATTTAATAATTAAATAATTAGATAGATGATTATTTATTTGTTTAATTCTTAAATAACTAAATAAATATTTATCTAATTAGTTACTTAAAATTTATTTAAAAGTTTAGAAGAAACTAGACAAGCACCACATTGTAATGTATTTGCTTTTTAGACATCCTCCAAAAGGATTACTATTTTCAGGAACCATGAAAT
The DNA here is from genome assembly GCF_008632895.1 of Mastomys coucha. Taxonomy (NCBI): domain Eukaryota; kingdom Metazoa; phylum Chordata; class Mammalia; order Rodentia; family Muridae; genus Mastomys; species Mastomys coucha. Next base: position 60,002,042 of record NW_022196911.1, read on the forward strand.
TGATGAGAATGTTCTCTGTTCAAATGAAGAAAACACATAGTCTCATGGGACCCCAGAAGGATCCAAGGAATTCTTTATTGCTTGGGATGGAGGTAAATTTAGGTGAGGTGCTACTCTTAAAATAAAAATTGATAAAATGTTTAGTCACTGAAAATGGGGCAATCAAATGAAAACTATAAAAAAGGCTTTCAAAGCTATAGAAATTGGTCAATCTGTAGAGATAGCTTAGTGGATAATGTGCTGGCCATACCTGCATGAGGTTCAAAACCTCAGGATTAAAGGGCATGGAGACAGAAGACTTACTAGTAATACATCTTAGTCAACTGGCAAACACCAAGCTCAGTGAGAAACTCTTGTCTTGAAAAATAAGGTAGACCGTGATATGAGAGAATAAGAGAGAAGCTGATAAAAACCTGGACTTCTGACATGCCTCCCCTCCCTTCCTCTAGCCATACCCACAGGCACACAAACATATAACACACAACACATGTCTCTCTCTCTCTCTCTCTCTCTCTCTCTCTCTCTCTCTCTCTCTCTCTTGCTCACTGTCTCTCTCTCATATACATGCACATTCACACACAGAGAGAGAAGAAATTTGTAACATACAAGAATTAAAATGTTCAAATAACTATATATATATATATATATATATATATATATATACACACATTTAAAATTGTTTTATATATGAAATAACTCAAACTGGAGTAAGGAATTTCTTCCTGGTGGGAGATTCCTCTAAGACTGCAGAACCCAGACAAGAACACAGGCTGCAGGGGAAGTAGATCTGGGGAAGAGGAAAGACTGGAGGGAGCTGGGAGGAACAGAGGGAAAAGACAGTGTGGTGGGGATAGACTGTATGAGAGGATCTACTTTCAATTTAAAAAGAAAAAAAAAGTTTAAATATATACAGGCTGCTACTGCAGTGTCCACATCCAGAAAGACAACTAAAATAGAACAACACACACACATACAGATTCAGAGAATTATGTACAATAGTTTTTCTGATAAAAGATTTATTTCCTGATTAGATCAAGAAGCCTCAAAATTCAGTAACCCAGAGGTGGCTATTTCACCAAAGAGGTGAGACATTATGGAAAGTAAGTCTGGCACCACTGAAAGCAGTGTTCTGACAACAGAAAGGAAATGAAAAACTTATCCTGGTGAGTGGCAGGGAGCTGGGGAGCAGCTGAGGCACCCCAGTCCTGGGCAGACTGTGAGATGTGACTGCCAGTTGGCAGTCTCCAGAATGTACATGTTTGTGCTGCTTGCCTAGTTATTTATCTAAGAGAAGGATAAAAAACACTTGTTCCAGGAAAGGCTTGCATATGACTATTCATAGAGAACTTTACTTGTGCTTGTTCAAAGCTGGGAAGTGCTCATCAAAAGCCAACAAATAGTGGAGTGGTACACCCACAGAAGAGAACACTACACATCAATAAAAACAAATGATATAAGAAAGGAAAGATAACCTGAACGGATGCTCCAAGAACGAAGAAATCAGAGACGAGGACGGATAGCAGTGGAGAGGCAAGCAGAGAGAGAGAGAAAGAGATGCAGAAGAGGCACTAAGCCTTTTAATTTGTTATAAAGTTCTAGAAAAATATAAACTAATACAAAGTGATAAGAAGTAGGTCAGGGGTTGCCTGGCGATAGCGTGGGCGGTGGGTGGGAGAATTGAGGAAAGGAAAAAAAATGGACTTGAGGACCCCATGGGGAGGGGTGACAGAATGCGCAAAGAGACAGTAACTGACTACCTTCTCTGGGTGCTGGATAACTCCCTGGCCTGTAGCCGCTCTGTCACCAAGTACATCACAAACCCCTTGTATTAAATTCCTTCCCAAGTACCTAGAGTGGGTTTTCATTTCTAACCCAACCATGAATTAATGATCATAGGGGTAGATCATAAAAAATTTTAAAGCGTAATAAGTTGCTTGATAAAATATAATATATCCACATAATAAGATTACTAGCAGGGAGTAACATTGTGTTTTCAGATAATATCCAAGGAGTGTGATATTAAATTTTGTGACAAGCCCCTAATTTTATGGGGGAAGATCTGTACTTAAGAAGCAGTGACATCTATTATCAGAGGGACTGTGAAATGCCCTGTGCCACTGGGCCAGAGAATATAATCGTTTCTCATGAAGCTAAACGTTCACCTAAAATAAAGCCCAGCTATTGCACTTGTGGAACTTAATCCTGTGTGAGTGAAATGCATTCTGTCGCTACAATTTGTACACTGGTGTTTGTGGTAGCTTTGTTCATAACAGTCCCAAACTTCAACTAACCTAAAAAACCTACTATGGATAAGTGGCTAATCAGTGGTATAGCCATACCATAGACTATCCCTAGTAATTAAAGATATAGATGATTGACTCACCAAAACTTGGATAGAGTTCAAGAATATTATAAAGAGTAAAAATCAAGCAATCTCAGTACAATATAGCTACAGCAATGGAGAACAGATTGTCGGGTGTACAGGGATGCCAATGGAGAAAGTGACAGAGAGGCAGCATAAGGCTACTTTTTCCTGTTGGTGGGACAATTCTGCTTCCTAGTGGGGTTACAGTTACAATGCAATTTCAAAGAAACACACACACACACTCGCGCGCGTGCGCGCGCGCACACACACACACACACACACACACACACACACGCGCACCCACATGCATGCACTCACACGCGCATGTGCAAAAATGTCTCTGGAGACTGAAGGACTCCAGCTGAGGTGGAGAAGTGGGTTAGACCTTTGGCAATGTGTTGATTTTGACAAAGTGCTGTGTCGGTGTGAGAGGCGCCAATGCAGAATGCACTGAGAGGGCTCATGGGAATTCTATGTGCTGGGTTTGCACCTTCCGTTAATTTCAAACCACTTCAATATTAGAAAATTATAATTAAGAACACATGAAATATGAGTACCTCCAAGTAATTAGGCCATTGGTAATTTCTATGTTCATTTTTACATTTTCCAATTTTTCACACTGCAATGGACAGGTGTTACTTTTACAGCTAAGCTAAAGTCATGAATATATAATTAGTAATGTTGAGACATGCAGATTAACATGTAGAGGAAAGGTTCATTAAAAATAGCTATGTGTCATTATTGACATAAGACTGGAGATGAAATTGTAGGAAACTACATATTTTATAGTCTTAGTATATATCTCTATACACCAGGATATGGAAGGAGTAATTTTAAAAAAAAAAAGAAAGAAATGAAGGAAGGAAGAAAGAAAGAAAGAAAGAAAAGCATATTTTGCTTTTAAAATTTAGAGATATTTGTGCTTGCTTGCTTGGTCTTTTGTGAAAAGATACTACATCATGGGGAGTGGGGAAGCAGCTGGGGTTTGTTTTTGTTGTTTTTGTTTGTTTCTTTGTTTTTTAGAGGGGAAACTGGGAAGGGAGAAATTTACATGTAAATAAAGAAAATATCTAATTAAAAAAAATAAAATAAAATAAATAAACAAACAAAAAAACCTGTTAAATAAAATGTTTAAAGTAAATAAAGGGAATATGATGATTAGTGTTGTCAACTTGATAAAATCTAGAATAATTTAGGAGGTGGGTCTCTAAGCATCTCTGTAGGAGATTACCATGAGTATATTAACTGATACAGAAAGACTCACTCACTCACTGTGGGTAGCACCATTCCCGAGGCAGGGCTCCTTAAACCATGTAAGAGTGGGGAAAACACGCTGCTCATCAACATGCCTGAAGTCAGAGCTCTGATATTGACTGTGGGTGTAAAGTGACCAATTCTTCAAGCTCCTGCCTTTGGGACTTCCTTTCCATGACAGACTGTAACCTTGAATTGTAGCTGAAATAAACCCCTTCTCTTGCAAATTGTTCTGGGTATTTTGTCACAGTGACAGAAATAAATGAAGGTATGCTGCTTTAAAGATTGGTCTAATTTACACATTTAATTTTGAATATCCTGTTACATAATTTTCTTCTTGAAGTTGCACTGGAAAAAAATTATAATTTATACTAAATGGGACTTTTAAATATAGTAATACTGAGATGAGAGTTTATTGGGATGGTTAGTTGAAATAAAACATATCATGGGCCAGATTATCATCTTTGAGGAAAGAGGGAAACCCAGAAATTATAGTACTACAAATGTTCTTCACTGGTGACAAAACAGTTCTTTGAGATGTATTTATTTATTATTAATGTGTAAATGTGTGTGTCTACATGAGTTTATATATATCATTTGTATACAGGAGCCTTCAGTGGCCAGATGTGGATGTTGAATACCCTTGAATTGTTGCTACAGGAGTTGTGAGCTGCCATGTGCTATAAGCCAACTCACCAGCTCCATGTCAAAATAATTTTACATATTTTTCATTAAAAAGTTATATATGTTAAAATATTATAAATAAAAAGTAAGCATCTTTGTACCTGTAAGTAGATATCCACTCATTTTATAGACAGTATTTGGTTTATGAATTATTTACTCTGAGCCATGAAAATGTACAATGTCTACCTAGGTAAAAATGTATAGTTTAAGTAAAAGTTAAAAGACACAAAGGAAGTTTAAAAATCATTTTAAAACAAATTCTTCTCTTAAAAAGCACCCATGTGAAGCAAAATTTAACTCCTATGTTAAAAAGACAGTTGCAATCTATTATGAAAGGCACAGAAATCATTACAAAATATCTTAGGGTTGAAGATTTCAAGTAAAAAATAATGACATTTCTGATTTGGTCTGAGACTTAGGACTCAGTGCTCTGGGAGACTTGGCCCAGGATAACTCTGACTGTAGCATTGCGAATAATGGCCAGTCCTCCCAGAGAGCGCTGCTTTTAGCGATCTTTCTCAAGTGTTTGCATTTAGCGGAGTATCCTTTTGTTCTGTACTATTTTACTTTGAGATAAGTCTCTCAGATATCCTCAAATTCTCCATGTAGCCTAGGATACCCTTCAGTACATCATTCGGAGTTAGCAACCCATGTTGTGAGATTTCAAGTGTGAAGGCCACACCCAGCTCTAGACTCGGGTCTTCCCAGCCCTGCCCTTTCTGCTTTTAATATCAGAACTGCCAGATGTCACAGCTCATGTCTTGTTGGCAAAAAAAAAACCAAAGCCAGCCTAACTTACTGTTTATTTATACTTTCACTCATCTCAGACATCTCAGACCTTCTAAAGTTTCAAGTGCTCAAGGGTTAAAGTCAACCCTCAGGCTAGATGGGCATTGGTTAGCCCACTGGGCTGTAAAAAGAGTTGATTCTCCGAGAATCCCAGAGAGAGGGGTGGCCTCGTATCTGAGCAGAGGAATTGAAGAACAGACAGCGCATATTAGCTTGTTGGGATTTTTCTCTTGCTCTAGGTGTGTGAGACTCCTCAATTAGGGAGAGATATTTTAATTAATTCCCTGAGAATAATTTTCATTAGCACTCATTCATTTCCCTGTCTTGTTGAGGGACTCATTAGCATACTAGGGACAGTCCTTACTTTGAGCTCTGGCTGGATGGCTTAGCAGCTATGTGACCTTTAGTGAGTGACTGAAAGAACGTTTTATTTCATAAATATGCTGACGTTTAAATTATGTTATGTCCCCCGTGCCTGGGAAAACACAGACGCCAATAAATATTTGTGGACTCTGAAGTTGAACAGTTAAGGATCTGGCAAATGGGTCCTCTCTCTAGCAGCCTTACAACAAAGACAGTTGATGGAACGTTAATTTCCTCTTAAAGAAATTAACTTCATTTGTTATTCCTTTACTGTTCCCTTTTTGCTGGGTTTGGGGAGGGGTGGTCTGGTACTCCTGGTATTTTACAATTTAATCATCCCCAGTAGACGCCCAGTTTTGTGTCTAACTCTGCCTTTATTTGGCTGCTGAGTTTTGGGTTACTTGAGAGCCATATCTTTTTCTTAAACACAGGAAAACTGGATGTAATTCTATAGTCACTAAGTGAACAATTATTTACTCAAATTGATACTTGGAAAGCTTTGCCATGCCTACCATGCCTGCTCAACCAGCCTTGATAGGAACAAGGTGATGCCCTTAGTGGCTTGGAAGGAATGTGGTAATAATACTCAGAAGGATGCCTGCCTTTGGTGATCACCCCTGCTTTCTGTGCTCTCTCTCTCTCACTCTCTCGCTCTTTTGCTCACTCTCTCTATTGCTCTCTCGCCCTCTCTCTCTCACTCTCTTGCTCTTTCTCTCACTCTCTCACTCACTCTCTCGCTTGCTCGTTCTCTATTGCTCTCTCGCTCTTGCTCTCTCGCTTGCTGTCTCTCTCTCTCCCTCCCTCCCTCTTTCTCTCTCTCTCTCTCGCTTGCTCGCTTGGCCCCTCGATCTCGTGAGCTCTTTCTCTGTCTCTGTGTCTCTGTCTCTCTCTGTCTCTGTCTCTCTGTCTCTGTCTCTGTCTCTCTCTCACTCTCTCTCTCTCCCCCCCCAAGTGGTTGGGAAACGGTAAACCATACATCAAGACATACTTCTATAGACCTCCCTAAATAACTGGACCCACTCTCTCCTTCCTCTCTGAACAGCCAACGTAATCACACATCTCACCTTAGCTCTCCGTGTGACAAGGAACACACATTGTCTATGTCCTGTGATCAATCCTTTGGGAAACAAGATGAGTGGAGGGTGATACTGTACATTCCTCCTAGCTCGCAATTTGTCAGCCACAGCCTTGAACCACCAAGGGTCCCGAAGGCTCCGGCAGGTTGGAACCCTCAAATGAAGCCTGGAGTCAGAAGGGCTCTTCCTGGCATTGCCTTAAGTCACAGAACAGTTGAAGTTACAGAAAACATGCTGAGGTCACTACTGCCTCTTGCAACATAGAGACTCAGACAGAGGATAAGGTTACGTTCTGAGAGTGTGTGGTTTATTTATTTGTACTGTGTCAATGGTGTCAGCTCTCTGAGGATATCTCCCTGAACCATGGTCCCCACTGCAGCTTCCTGTCTTGGTTTCTATTTAACAGGCTTCAAAACGTATTTTCTCATGGGGTTCAAATATGGTATCAGTTAGGTCTATTTACTCACTGTTCTCTGTACTACCCTGACGGCCTGATGCCTCTTGTCTTTACATTCACCAACACAGTGTCAGTCTCTCTACTGTGCAAGGGCCACTTCTGAGCAGCAGAAGTTATTCCAACAAGATTCGACCCTACTGGATCCCTCATCTGTCACTGGTGCCTGGCTGTGATGTCCTTGCTGATCTGTAACATCTTGCATACAGCTTTGGGATGGAGATTAACCCTGTAAATTTTCCAGGGAATTTTCTTCTGACTCTTATGACACCCCATGCTTTTTTTTTTAATCATCTTTACAATCTCCACCACTTATTGCCTTCTATAGTTAGTAACCAGCTAAGAAACTCTTTAATGACTGTTATTTCTTTCCTTTAAAAACTTCAATAGATAATGTATGTAGAATAACCACCATGTTGCATAAATTAATATTTGTGATCTAGGAAAGAACACCGTTGGCTCATGCAAACTGCATAGGTGTTTTCCACAGCTGTTGTCTGAGCAGTCACTAGGATGTGAAGTAGAGACCCAGCTTTACATGCGCAGGAACAAGCCACTCCTGGGTCTGGACAGCTATGCATTTCCTTCTATCTCAGGTCGGGTTCTGCACTTGCTCTTGAGTGACAGGGATTCTCTGGGCAACATGGCTCTGCTTTCACTGTGGTGGCTTTTTACAGATCTCTCAGGATAGTCATCATCAGCCTGCTATGCCCAACATGCATGCATCAAACCGATCACATATTTGCAGCAGTAAGAGATAACAACAGGTAGAATTGATTTAACTCTAGACTTCCATAAAAGGCTCTGTCTGCCAGTGGTGTGTCATCTCTGTTCTTAGTGTCCAGCTTGCTCTGCCAGACATTGCAGAACCTTCTCTTTCTAGTGGCAGAACACCAACTCTTTGTTGGGCTTATTTCACAGAGCTCCACTAGTGACAGGGCACAATTCCAGACTTTCAATTTTGTTATGAGCCTGAATTTTAAAGTGTTTGAATTTGTGAAGACTAGTATTTTAAAGGTTATAAAATCTTTTGGCTTATGATGGTGATGTTAATGAGTAACCTTTGGATGAACAAGAAAGGAAAGGTTATGATTTAACAGTGATACGTTTGTGTATCAAGCTGAAAGGGGGTCAATTGTCCTGGCTAGTTTTATATCAATTTGATACATGATAGAGTTAGTAGCTGAAAGGAGGAAACCTCAATTGAGAAAATGCCTCCAAGAGATCTGGCTGTAAGGCATTTTCTTAATTAAGGATCAATGGGTAAGTGTGCAACCTTTTGTGGATGGTGCCATCCCTGGACTGGTGATTCTGGGTTCTATAAGAGAGCAAATCTGAGCAAGCCATGGTAAGCAAGCCAGTAAGCAGTATCCCTCCATGACCTCTTCATCACCTCTTGCCTCCAGGTTACTGCCCTGTTTGAGTTCCTGTCCTGACTTCCTTTAATGATGAACAATAATATGGACATGTAAGAGAAATAAACCCTTTCCTCCCCAACTTGCATATGGTCATGGGGTTTCATTGAAGCAATGCAATACCCAAGGCAGGGGCTGACTTTTAACTCCTCTACTTTCAGTACTTCATGGAGGGGAGCATTACCACTGTCCCAGACATTACAGCTCTAACAGACTGGGAGGATGTGCCTCTGATCACTTTAAATTTCCCTTCGGGCTGCCCATGCTACACATAGAACATCCCACAGAGAATAATCTTTGATCTCTCAATTCCTTATCTATAATTCATGTATACTATTCTTTATCTATGAGAGCCTACTTTCCAAATATGTTCTTGGAACAGATACTGATATGCCGTAAAGGAACATGTGTAGACAGTGTGTTGAATTCTTCCCATAGGTGTTTTTCCTCAGCTGTTGCCTGATCACAAGAGAGTGTGTAAACTCTGGTATAAGGAGTGTAAGTGGTTCTAGGTTCCTCCAGACACTACAATGTCTCCTGGCATGATTTCATCCTAGTTTCTGAGGTATCTGGATGCATTTGGATGGCACACTAGAAAATCACTAATGGCTACCATTGTGGCAAGTACCCCTATGAAGGATCATTTGGTCTGAGCTCTTTCAAAACCAATGCATTTCTTAGGTTATCATCAGAGAATAATAATCTTTGGCTCTAGTGTGGGGTCCCCAATTGAGGAATTAGAGAAAGGATCAAAGGAGTTGAAGGAGATTGCAACCCAAATATCAACCAACCAGTCCCCCTCAGGGACTCCCAGAGACTAAACCATCAACAAAGGAGTATACATGGCTATAGCTGCCTATGTTGAAGAGGATGGCCTTGTCATCCATCAATGTGAGGAGAGGTCCTTTGTCCTATGAAGGCTTGATAGATGCCCCAATGTAGTAGAATTGAGGGCAGGGAAGTAGGAGAGAGTAGGTAGGTGGAGGAACACCCTCATAGAAGCAGGAGAAGGGAGGATGGGATAGGGGGTTTCCAGGAAAGGGGATAACATTTGAAATGTAAATAAAGAAAATATCCAATAAAAAATAATCTTTGGCTCATTCTTCATTTTACCTTGGCCCTAACTTCATGGTGGAAAGCTTTAAGAACATTGGAAAAGTAATGGACACTCTAAACATCTGGGAAGGTGAAGACACAGCATTTGATGTAGAAGGAAAGACGCCCTCACACACACATACACACTTGGTGCTTGAGGCCTGGCAATGGTAATCTACTGCTGTTAGGGCTCAGCAATCTGGGACCCTCCACAAACTATTATTGACAAACTCAGACCAAGTGTGATGGGACTATAAGCTGAAACCTGACAAGCAGAATGCTGGAAGAGTATAGGAAAGAAATTCTGAATCACATCTGCCCAGCATACAGGGAACAGAAAACCTCTCAGCAACCCAGGTGTACACCTGAACTTTCAAACTGACTACAAGGACTATGCAACACTGGCAACCATTCTATGGGCCAAGGAAGGACCACAGAGAGGCCAGAGAGACTCTATCAATCAGACTAGTGAATCTCTACATCACATTTCTCTACTCAGTCCTTCTGTGTTTAATTCACCAATGCCATCTCAGCTAGGCAACTCAGCCTACTCTATTCTTGCCCTGTATGACCTTGTGAATCCCTGTTTACCCTTTCCTTTTGTCTTCTCCTCATTCTCCAAATAACTATCTGGCTTAGTTTGCAGGTTTGCTGTGTCTCTGCCCTTTGAGAATTAGAATTGTTCTGCTTTGTCTCATAGGATATCCTACCTCCTTATCATCTAGCCAAAACTCTTCTACTCCTCATTTTTGACCACACAATTCTCCTTATTATGTGTTTTTCATCCTTTGCTTTCTATACCTCCTGAGCTAACAACTGGTCTTTCTATGTGCTTTTCTTCTATTTCTTTCCTCTTGGTATTAGAAACAGCACTTCACTGGCTAAAATGGTTAGTGCATAAGAGATGACTATTTTCATTGTGAGTCTGTCCCTGGATTGTGACTGTTGTGACAGACAAGTATTGTACTTTTAAAGAAAACCTGAGGCTAGAATCTGCTGCTCTGAACACCAAATAAACAGAGAAAATGACAGCTCAATCATACTACAAGTTACCAAACATTGCAAACATTTCCACTGAAATAAGAAAAGCAACCTAAATACATTCAACCATTGGCCAAACTCCTGATGTGCATGTTCCAATGTGAAAACATGAGCAGAATGAAAAATCAAAACAACATGTCTCCTCCCCAAACTACCAATGCAGAGTAATGCCAACCCCCCAGACAAAATTCCAGACAAGAAAGCAGAGAGAATGAGTGGTCAAAGAAGTGAAAGAGAATGCAAACTCTGGAATTAATTCCAAGAGAACATGAGCTAACAGCTGAATAAAATAAGGAAGTCAGTTTAAGATATTAAAATGGAATTCAATAATAATACTGACACATGAAGGAAAAACAAAACTAAAATAAAGCTAGGAATGAAAATGTTCAGTATATCAAATTAAAGTCTTGGTGGGAAATCTTCAAAAACAGAATTGATCATGGGGAGGACAAAATATTAGGACCTGAAGACAGAGATTATAATTAATTTTATTACATGTTTTAAAGTTACTTGACTTTATTTTTATGTATTTATATAAATGTTATAAAGTTACTAAAACATGAGAGGTCTTTTAGAAATCATAAAAAGACCAAACCTATCAATTCTGGGCATGGAAGGAGAAGAATTCCATGCTAATAGCATAAAAACATTTCAATATAATTATTGTAGAAAAAAATTTCAAATCTAGAGAAAGAGAGATTCATCCCAGTACAAGAGATATTATAACATCACATAGACAAGAGCAGAAAAGAAAATCTCATGTTATATTATAATTTGAACAATAAATATGTAAAATAAGGAAGATGTATTAAACACTGCAGAGTCAAAAACACTAAGACACATGTGAAGGGAGACCTCTTGAAGAATAACAGCTGATTTATCAACAGGGTCTTCAAAAGTCAGAGGGCAATGGAGTAGTGTACTTCAAGTTCTGAAAAACTGCACCTACCAAGCCAGACTATTATACCCAACAAAACTACCTATCATGACTGATGGAGTAAAAAAAAATATATATCACATAACTAGCACATACCAAAGGTCTTTACTTTTGTAAACAAGCTCTACCAGATACTGGAAGAAAATCTATAGAGTGAAAAATGATACTTGTAAATAATTACAGAGTTAAAAACAAAATATGTTAGAACATTAGTTAATCAAATGAGAATTAGGAAAGCAAAACACTACAAAAGTCAACAACATGATAAGAATTAACACATAACTTTCTATAATAAATCTGAACATTAATTATCTCAATTATCCAACCAAAGACAGACATATAGTATTAGATTAAAAAGCAGGATCCATCTATTTTCTATTTCTAAGAAACACACACCTAGCTCCAAAGATAGATACTACCATAAGGTAAAAAAAGAAAAAAGAAAAGGAAAAAGAAAGAAAGAAAAAGATATTCCAAAATATATGGAACTAGGAAATAAGCTAGTGTCATTATTCTAGTGTCCAACAAAATAGACTTCAAGTCAAAACTAGTTAGAAGAGATTTTCAAGATGATAATCTCACAATGATTAGAGGAATAATCTACCTACCAAAAGAAGATTACAATTCTATATATCTACCTAGATATAAATAATCCAACTCCAAACAAGTACAACTAGATATAAAGTTAGAGAGTAACCTCCAACACAGTAATAGTGGGTGACTTCAACATCCCACTTTCACAAATAGAAAGGTCATCCCTACAAAACAATGGACAGAGAAATGTCAGAGCTAAATGATATCATAGATAAAATGGGTTTAACGGACCTCTATAGAATCATCTTACCCAAACAATGCTGAATACACATTTGTCTCAGCAGTCTGTTAAATTTTCTCTAAAATAGATCATGTGTTATATATGACACAGAGCAACTCTTAACAAATGCAGGAAAACTACATCATCATATTATACTCTGTCTGACTATAATGAAACAAACCTAAAATCAACAGCAAGAGAAACTACAGAATTCATGGAGGTTAAATAACAAATGATAATGTTTTTCAAGAAAAAAAATCAAGAAGGAAATAACAATGTCCTAGAATTAAAAGAAAATAAGTCATAACATACCAAAATCTATGAGACACACTGAATGCAGCTCTGAGAACTGTACGTGTCTGCATTGAAAAGTCACAATCTTAAGCAAACAACTTAAGGCCTTTGAATAACAAACAAAAAATGAGTCAAATTCAGAAGCAACTCATATACAAACCATTGACATTATGACAGAAATTAATGAAATATAAAATTTAAAAAGCACAATGGAAAGAATCAATGAAACCAAGTGTTGATTCTTTGGAAAGATAAGCAACATAAATTCTTACTCAAACTGACCTAATGAAAGAGAAAGAAGACACAAATTAATAAAACTAGAGATGAAAAGGATATAACAGATAGATACCAATAAAGCATAGAAAATAGTAATGAGATGCCTTAAAAACATATATCCCACTAAATTGAAAAAACCTGAAAGAAACTGATAAATTTTTGATATATATTATCCACCAAACTTAAATCAAGATGAGACCATTTAAGCCTATCTATTAACTCTAATGGGATTGCAACAGAAATTTTAACAATGTCTCAACTAAAAATGTCAAGGATTCACTGAAGAATTCTACCTCCTGTTCAAAGAAGAACTAAGATGATCGCTCTCAAATTATTTCACAAAATATGGAAGAAAGCATTGGCTCCAATGTCCTTCTACAAAGTGAGTACCACCCTGGCACCAAGCTAGATGAAGATAACACACACACACACACACACACACACACACACACACACACACACACACACACACCACACACACATACACACACATTTACCAAACAATCACCCCTATGAAGACAGATGCTAAAATTCTCAACTAAATAATTGCAAACTGATTTTATGAGCACACCAGTAAGGTCACTAGTCAGGACCAACTTGGCTTCATTTCAGAGATGCAGGGATATACATTATGGAACTCAGTACATATAATATATCACATAGACTCAGAAATTACATGATTACCTCAATACAAAAAAACACATGGACAAAAATCCAACAATCCTTCAGGATAAGAGTCTCTAAAAAACCTGTGTTGGCAGGAACATATCCAAACATAACAAATGCTACATATGACAAATCTACGGTCAGAATCATGTCAAGTGGGGGAAAACTTCAAAGAATTCCCACCACAATCAGACAAGACAAGGGTATCCACTTTCTCTGCTCTTGCAATGTTTGACATCTTAGGCAGACCAATAAAACAAGAGAAGAAAATCCATGGAAGGAAGAAGTCAAAGTATGCTTATTTGTAGCTGACTGCAACAGAAAACTTTTAGAGTGGATAACCTGGGTTGAGAGAGTGCCAGAACACAAAATTAACATACAAAACCTAGTAGCCTTCCTACATAGCAATGATAGATATAATGGAGAAGCAATCCATAAAATTATCCCATTCACAATATCAACAAAGAAAAATCAAACCAACAAAACACCTTGGAATAAACCTAACTAAGAATGTGAAAACTACAATTCAAAATTTAAATTACCAAACAAGGAAATTTAGCAATACACTAAAAATGGAGGGCAGCTGTATGATTGTGCAGTAGAAGAATTAATATTATAAAAATTACTATCCTACACAAAGCAATCTGCAGATTCAGTACAAGGGCCATTAAAATTGCAACAACATTCTTCACAAAAATATAAAGAAGCAATCTTAAAATCTATATGCAAGCACAAAAGACCCCAGAAAGCCAAAGCAAGCTGAGCAAAACAAATAATGCTGGAGGTATCAACTTAGGTAAGTTTAAGTTATAGCACAGAGTCATAGTACTAAAAGCAGATACATACCAGATATATAGAATAGAAGGTCCAGATATAAACTCACAAGACTATAGCCAACAGATTTTTAAAAATCACTTTATTATAATGATTTCACAAATACATCACACATAAAGTATGGTATCCACTCAAACAAATACTTGCCCAGACGCAAACTCTATCCATCTCAATGAACATTTCTATACAGATAGAATGGACATCTGATTTTTTGACAGAGGTGCCAAAACATACACATTGGGAGAAGACAGCCTTTTAGATATGTCGTGCTGAGAAAACCGGATATCCACATGTAGGATAATGAAACTGGATAATTAGCACTCGCCCTGCACAAAAATCAACTCCAAATGGACAAGGACCTTAATGTAAGACTTGCAGCTCTAGTGCCCCCAGATGGAAGAGTCCTGGACACAGTTCCAGATATAGGCATAGGTGAGGACTTCCTGAGAACTTCCAGTCACTTCAATGCCAACAATGGACAAATGAGATCTCATCAAATTAAAAACCTCCTGAGTAGCAAAGTGTTAAATGGTGGTGGTGGTGGTGGTGGTGGTGGTGGTGGTGGTGGTGGTGGTGGTGGTGATGATGGTGGTGGTGGTGGTGGTGGTGATCTTGCGAGGCCTGTTACATCTCTGAGGACATGACAGTAGTTAATGAAGGGTTAATGGGGGATGAAGAGACAGGTTTTCAGTGTTGTAGTGCCTATTAAGATGCCAATGCTCAGTAAATACCATATTGTATGTATGGAGCTCAAAGAGCAACTTGAATGCATTGTTTCTCTTCTTCCACCATATGGGTCCTGGGGTTGAACTCGCCTCATCAGCCTTGCCGGCAGCTTGACCCACTGAGTCATTTCAGTAGCACCCAAGATTGTTTGATGGTACTACCACCCAAGGTGACAGCCAGCCTTCATTTCCCTCCCAGGATCAACTGTAGACTTGATCCCTGGGTATTAAAGGCTTCTTTATTGTTCAGGTAGCAATCTCCAACTTTATGGGCTTCCGCCAAGTTTGTCTTTTTCACCTTGTTCCTTAACTGCCTTGCCTGACTATGTGCTTGCCTCATTTCTAGACATTTTGTGTACCCATCCCCCTCTACAAAGCCCCCTGAAGTCTTTATGAGGATTGTCCTCTGAAATCAAAGATTTTTAAATTAAGACTTCAATTTTAATTATTCTTTACCATTAATTTAAAAAAAGGACTGCAGTTATTTAAGTTTTGCTTAAAGTGTTTCCTTTAGGCCTCTTGCCTATAAACTGGTTCTTCATTAAGACATCTGATTTATTATTTCACTAATCCTAGCTGAAGAGGAAATGAGCTGGATTCCACATTAATCTATGCTGAGTCCCAGTGATTAAAAGGTCTTTCCTTAGAGTCCAACTCAAAGTACCTAGAGTTGTATAGCCCAGCAGTGTTTTGTAGGATGTTGGCTATTTTCCACATTGTGAATCTCATTTTCCCCCAAGTAATGATGAAACAACACATCCTCAGATCCAGGCAACTCTGTGCACAAAGTGCAATCATGCCATCTAAGCTCCTCCAAGCAAAAGTAACAATGAGAGTCTTGCTCAGTTTCTCCCAGCTGGGTAGAAAAGATTGAGACATTGGTACTGAATGCCAGATAGCAAGACTCAAAGCAGAGTATGTCCTAGGGCTGAATGCACTGAAGGGCAGGCTCACAGCTTGCTTAGCTCCTCTTTGATTTCTCTCTTAATAACTTTAATTCATTTATGTAACAGGTGGCATTATGATATTGTCATATACACTTTGCTTTGGTCAACCTCCCACCCCATCACTTGGCCTCTTCTGCCTCCTTCTCAGCATTGTGTCTTACAGGTCCCATTACCCTGTCCAGCTCCTTCCCTTAAAGCCACCTCTACATCTTATAAAGCATGAAAGATGCCTATTTGTATTCCCACAAAAATACACATATACAGAAATTACAAATCAGAATCCAAATATGATGAGAATATACAATAGTTTCACTCTAATCTGTATTACCCCACTTAATGTAGTAAGTTCTAGTTCTATTGCATTTTCCTGTGAATTTCACAATTTTATTATTCTTTGCAGTTGAATAAAATTCTACACAATTTGTCTACATATACCACATTTTAACCATCCTTTCACCTGCTGAATATCTACACCTATTCCATTTCCCTTCTGTTGAGAATACAGCAGCAACAGGTACAAATGTACAAGTATCACTGTGGTAGGCTAGAATCCCTTTAATATATGTCAAGGAATGGTGTCTCTAGGTCATGTGGAAGTCTTTATTTTATATTTTGAGAAACCTCCACACTAATTTTTATAGTGACCACCAACATTTTAGTTATTGCTCCTTTTTCTATAATAAGATGTTCTAAACAAAGCAAGTTATTGACTTGGGTTCACACCACATGGATACAGTCCATATTGGTTGGGAGAATAAATGCATCAAGAGGTTGAAGCAGTTGGTTACAGCTGTATGTGCAGTCAGGGAGAAGAGACCAATAAAAGTTCTTGCTCACCAGCTTTCTTCTTTTCAGGTCTAGGAACCAAGATCAAGGAATGATGCCTATATTTTCTTTGGATCTCCCAAACCAATTAACTCAATCAAGATATTCCTACACAAGTGTAACCAGCTCCTTATCTCACTAATGATTTTAAATCCTTTTAAATTGATAACAATTTACTATTACATTGCCACTCTTTGTCAACTTGAAATCACATCACTTTTAAGGCCTAACCTCCCCCCTACTTGTCATCATAGTCTTTAACAGTTCTGACACTGTTTGAAAGTCTAAAGATTAAGTCTTATCTGGCTATCAAGATTATCTCTTAACTATGACATACTAGTTTAAAAAACAAAAACAAAAACAAACAAACAAAAAAAAAAAAACCAAGTTACATGTGTTATGTGTTCACAATAAGTCATAGCATAGGATAGAGATTCCTGTTTTCAAACAGAAAGAAACAGGACACAGCAAGGAACAATAAAGCCAAATCAAGATTTCAAAATGAATTGGATTCCAAATGGTTTTGGTATCCCCATCCCATGTTCATATGTGTTCTCTGCAGCATATATAACACCTTTCTCTCTCCCTCCCTCCCTCTCTCTCTCTTTCTCTCTCTTTCTCTCTCTCTCTCTCTCTCTCTCTCTCTCTCTCTCCCTCTCCCCCCCTCTCTTTCTCTCTCTCTCTTTCTCTTTCTCTCTCTCTCTGTCTGTCTCCCTCCTACCCTCCCTCCTCCCCCCCCTATTGTGTGTATGTGTGTGTGTGTGTGTGTGTGTGTGTGTCTCAGCGCCATGCCTCAGCTCTTTTGGGCCTGTTTCCTATGACCCTGATATCTCCTACATCCCAAAGTCCCCATTCCAACTAAGCATTGCCATTAGAGCTTCATAAAGTGGCCACACACTTCTTTGTACACACTGAACCTGCAGGGAATGGCCTTGCTTAGGCTGCTCTTCATGATGTTAGATATTCATGTTACAAATTCAGGACTATGGGTAGTGGTGGTGCATGCCTTTAATCCCAGCACTTGGGAGGCAGAAACAGGCAGATTTCTGTGTTCGAGGCTAGCTTGGTCTACAAAGTAAGTTCCAGGACAGCTAGGGCTACACAGAGAAACCCTGTCTTGAAAAACAAATTCAGGAGTATGTAAATGGTGATGTGGAGATCTGCTGCCAGCTCAGGATGTAGTCTGGCTTCCTTGGAGCACAGCTTTGTCATCCTGTCTGTGTGACTGTTTGCATTAAGACAGGATTGTCTCCCACCTTCTCTCATGCTCATCATCACAAAAAGAAACGAAACTAGAACATTTAGAAAAGACTAAAAAATATATCACATTCTTTTTAGGTCACAGAAAAAGAGCAAAGGGAAAATGAAGTGGAGGCAATATTTAGCAAGATAATGACAAAGACTTCCATAATGGATGAGAAATTTAAACAGAGAGACCACTTGGCAGTTAAGAGCACTTTACTCATAGAGGAACCAGCTTCAGTTCCCAGCATCCACACTGCTGTTCCAGAGCAGTTCTAACTCCAGGTCCAGGAGAAGGGATGGCATCTTCCAGCCAAGGGTGCCAAGTAGGTACCTGGTACATTTCACATATATACATGCAGGCAAAACATTCGTATACACAAAATAGTTTTTTTTCAAAATAGATAAAAAACTTCAGTGACTGAAGATACACTGCACATACCAATCAAGATAAGTAAAACAGACAACTTGCCTGAGCTCCTGTAAGCAGCCGAAGTAGTTATATGAGATGCAAATCTAATTACCCAGATCTTTCTTAACATTTATTTATATATACACACACATTTTATATATACACATATTATATACATATGTATGTATATAATGTATATATGTATATAATGTATATATGTATATAATGTGTGTATGGAAAGAGGTAGGAACATGTATAAGCCATACCCCTTGTGTTGAGGTCAGACGGCAACTTGTGAGAGTCCATTCCCTCCTTCCACTATTATGTGTGTGTGTGTGTGTGTGTGTGTCTGTCTGTCTGTCTGTGTGTTTGTCTCTCTCTGTGTGTGTGTCTGTCTGTCTGTCTGTCTGTGTGTTTGTCTGTGTGTGTGTGTGTGTTTGTGTGTGTAACTTTCTGAAATCAGTTCTTTCCTCCCATCATGGGTTTCGGAGCTCACACTCAAGTTCTCAGGCTTGTGCAGGACTTTGTCCCTGAACCATCTCCTTACCCTACCCCACTTGTTTACACCGACTGATTTGGAGCTAGCCTGGCCTGGCCTTTATAGTGAGCTCAGTCCAAGGATGCACCAGACTATCCTGTCAAAAGAAAAAAAAAATCTACACTCAAGGTCATGGCGCCAAACTCTACAACCTTCAGTTCAAGTGACCCTCTCCAATCCAATCTGTACCTTTCCTTTCTCCTGCTCTGTGTTCCAACCATCACAAACATTTAACCATTCACTGACATGGAGGAGCAGTTTGTGTGATTTGTCTGAACGAGTCCTCCTGGTTAAACCTTTTTGGCAATGATTCTCTTCCTTGGGAAGAGTGGATCAAACTCACATCTCAGCTCAGGGGCTTCTGCCTCTGTGATGCCCTTGGACGCCCCACTACAGGGGCGTCCCACCTCCCACCTCCTCTGTTGACCTATGACAACCCACATCTCCTGCACTACCTGTTCCCTGTTAGGCTGTGGTTCCCTTTAGGCACGGAGTGTGGTTTTTATTTAGATAACTCTCAGCACTAAATGGGCACTCCATTAAAAAAGATTTGGTCCTCGGTAAATACTTTGTGTTAAGTAAATGTAGATAAATATATAAATATTGTATCAATGGAGTCCGGGTAGAAAATGCAGATCTCTAAGTATAATGAATTCATTGTCCTCCTCTGTGCTGACTGTGGGAGGACAGACTGACGTAGGAGCCTAAGCGGGGGGGGGGGGGT
>NW_022196911.1:60021823-60028436 GCF_008632895.1 Mastomys coucha
GGGGGGGGGGGGGATTCATTGGAGAACACCATTTTCCAATAATCTGAACTTGAGCAAAGTGTGAAAAGAGCATCCTACTCTGAATAAATTTCTAAACATACTTGTGTTTCTGAAAGGTTTCTACAATGTGGGTGTGCCTTTATCATCATTTTTCTAATTACGACTCTGACTAAACTCATAGCTGATGAGAGATGGAGTTATTTGTTGTCTCTGCTAGCTTGATTCCAAACCCCATGCATGTTTTTTCCCCCTCCTTTATTGTGCCATCTCCTGCCCTGGATTTGACTCTCCTTGAAAACTGAGACCCAGCTCTAGCCACTGAAACTTCTTGAGTATCAGAAGCATATAAAACAATTCTCCATGGTTGCCTGTCCTGAATTGTGATACCATTATCCTCTTATGGACCAATTGGTGTGAAATCAGATCCTGCCTGGGAGTGGGAAAAAGAATAGCACGAGAAGATTCTGGCTCCAAGCTTCACAAGACACACACACAAAAAAATGTACAGAAGTTCTGCAGGAGCCTGTTCAAAGTCTAAGTATATTCTGTCATTTGGCAAGAATTAAATAGAGCCTTGTGTCCTCTAAGATTATTCTGTTACCTTCAGGATTAGGTTACCCGTCATTATACTTAACCTATGGGAAAAAGCAGTCACAAAGCTGCGCTAAAGATGTAACAGGAAGCATAAAATAAAGAACTCTCATGTCAAAGAGATGCACGTTTCCCACAGAGAGCTCGGACTGAATGAGTTCTTTCTGTTAACTGCCTGCCATCCCTGAAGGGAAGTCCGCCTCTGAGGCAAAGAGCCCTGCAAAAAACAGCAGCTCGAACCTCTCTCTGCCTCTGGACAGACACAGGTGCTCTGGTCCCATTCATTTGCGAGGTAACTGTGCGCAGGGGTGCAGGAAGAAGAAAAGGGGGGGTTCGCGCTGACCTTATCTCGCTTCATCTGTATGAATTCCAGAAGGCCCTGGGGAACCTGAGATTCCTAGACCCATTCCCTTCTCACGTTTCCTACTGCAAACCCCTCCAGCTGGCGGGATGCGAAAATAGGTACCGTTTAGCTGCCTAATGAAGTCCATATGCGATTGTTGGAGCTATAATTGACACTTCAGCCTCAGGATCTGCATTTTGCTTCGGACAGTTTTCTGCTGCCCGGAGAGGCTGCCTGCTGGGAATGCTTCTGTTTTCTAAGCTTCTTTGCCCTGGCTGGAATGTAAGGGAGATGCTTGATGTACTAATGTCAGGTTATAATAATACCTATATAGTATGCCCATTAAATATAATAACATCTGTAAAGCAAAGTGCCAGGCCCCCAGTGGCACTGTCAGAGTCGTAGGGGTTATTTACGACTGTCTGCTCCCCACTTTTCCAGGCTCCTTTCTGGAGACTCTGCTCTTCTCAGGGGCCGAGCCTGGCATCCCTTCATGTTGGCCCACTCTGAAATGGTCATTGTTCCAGACAGACATTGGGTACCTTCATAGCACAGCAACTACATATGGGCCTGCAGGGTACACTACCGTGGCCCCACGCTCCAGGAAGTGGTTTTATCTCCCCAGCCATAAAGCAAGTTTCATGAGGGTGAGGATAGAGTGTCCACCGCAAACTCGGCCTGTCTCTGTGACATTTAATCCCTTTAACTTTGAGGACAGAGTTGTTGCTTGATAAATAGTTGTCAGCTGAATGGATAGAGGAAGACGGCTCAGAGCGATTGTGTTTAAAGGCTCACCACAGAGGCTTGTTAAAATTTCAGGATCCTGAAGACTCACTTAGAAATTCTGTTCTCCATTAAATAGGATTGCATTTAGTTTCACCCCCAGTGGACACAGTAGGGTTTATTCAGCTGTTAAATCCTGAACATCAATATACCACATGTAAAAAGAAATCTCTCAATATATTTTTGAGCCTTTTGAGTACTGACTTTCTTTTTATAAGTAGGAAAAATATATTGATGAAAATCCTTAAGGTACAAATGCTGTTCTAAAAAAGATGGCTAAGTTCAAGGTTTTTGTGCGATACAGAGGGAGTTCCAGTCTACCTTAGACAACTTAGCTAGACCTTGCCCCAAACTAGAAAACTGATGGAAAGGCTAGGGATACACCTCAGCGGTGGAGCACTCAGCCTACGTCCACTCACAGGGCTCTAGGTTCAGTTCCCAATGGGGAAAAGACAGGTATGTCACATGGGAATAGTCAAACACCTCAAGTTTCCATGTAACAGACACTCACCTCCACACACATGTGCTCACACACATGCACACATGCACATGTACACACATGTGTTCATGCACACTTGTGCTCATACACACTCAACAATTGATTAAATATATAAATGATAGAAGCACAGGATTTGGGAAATGACCAGTGTCATATTAAATCATATGGCAAAGAAAGATGGTATTACTTTGCGGCTAACACTTGGAGCTCAATCTAAGGTGTGAGCCTTTAATCTGTCTTCCTTCTAGAGTGTGTGGAGTAGAAGTCATACCACTGGCTTGTTGAGAAAACAAAAGCAATGCTGACTTCTATGGAGGACAAGGACTCAGGATGTCTCTAGACTTCTATATACTGTTTACAGCACCTCTATGGCACAAGTACATGTGTGTTTGGCTATATTCCTGAAGCTACTCTCTAATACGCACAGGTGTGCACACACATGCATGACAAGGAAGGCCCCAATAACTGAACAAAGAGTGCAAATGGCAGGTCAAGACTTGACACCTGGGCTCCCTAGCCCCAAAAGCCTCGCCTCGGGCAAACCTTGATTTTCTGATGATGTAGAGAGATGGGAGCTAAGTGTCGATACCTGCACTGCTCACTCTGCGTGCTTCATCAGGCATCTGTACAGATGTAAAGCTAGAGATTCGCCTCCACAGTTCACTGTTGACTTGGAAGCATCATTCACCTAGTGGAGAGAAATGAACACTTCCATTCCCTGAATAACTGTGTTCTTGAAGCAGCTTCAGAGTGTTGCCTGAGTGTTTGGGCCTCAGGGAAGGGGAGGGTAATCCCCTAAAGCAGGTCTACTGGGTGCAAAGAACAGATCTGAATACATAGCACACTCTGCCGCATGCAGCGGAGGCAAAAATGAAAAGAACCTTAGGTCTCATAGAAACTGGAAGAGAAAGTTTCTTTACTGTTGTGTTCTCAATCCACACCTGGCTGTTTAGCATATCCAAAAAGTCTGCTTTGGCAGTGAAAGGCTAACTTTAAGGTTTGGCTTAAAGGTCACTGGATCAAGTCCGCAGCTTCCACTGATCTCTACATGCTGTGTCAGACTTGAGTTTAAAGTCTGCTATAGGACCTGTGTCCTCCATGAAAGTGTGACCCTCTCACAGTAGTGGCTGAGTCAGCTTAGAAATATTTTCCTTATATTAGGAAATATAAGGTACTAAGAACCCAATTTCAACATTAGATGGCCAGAGGGGCCCACTGTGTGTGGGGAAGAGGGGTGGGGGCAGTATGTAGAGTGAGATGGGGGAGTCCTGGAGATTCTGGGAATGATCTGGTCCTCATTTCCAGTCATGAGAGGATTTGCTCCTATTCCTCCTGTTCTTCAGTCCCTCTCCACTCTGGAGTGAGCCCTTGCTTTCCTTTTGCAAAGGTTTAGTGCATGGGCTCATTGTATAAGAGCTCCAGGAATCAATTGCCTTTGGGAAAACAGACACTTGCACATACAAGTCCTCTGACCCAGCAGAGGCTGAGGAATCGGATTCTCTCAGAGTCTACTCAGCGAACTGGTAGGAGTAGCAGACCCAGCCTCCAGTGACCTTGAAAGCACCAGTGTGGGAGAAGCAGCAGAGTCGCCACAGCACGGGAGGCAGCAGGCTAGAGAACTCTTATTTCATGTTCTTAAATCAGCTTTTAAGCCCACAATGATCCATAACATTTTAATTGTTTGCAGAGCACATGCTGACTTAATCCACATGGTACTAGACAGACACATGTGAGCCGAGAGTTTTATTTCATGTCTCTATCTTGCATTTTCATATTACGTATGAGCAGAAACCACCAACTTGGTCATGTCAAAGTCATCTCCTGACCTAGACTGTTCTTGTCATGCCCTATAGCAACATCCACGAGGGATGACTACTTCAACCTCATCCTCTACATTATTTTTCCTAAAAATTCTGACATCGCTAATGCAGGAATTCAGAAAACTACTTTCTTTCAATGGAAACATTGATGGTTGCTAAAGATATAAAGGAAAAAGGATGTCAAGGGTCCCTTGACTGGATTCTCAAAAGGATCACCAATCTTATTTTAATCCTCCATTGAAACAAAGCAACGTCTAAGGTCATATGAGCATGTCGAACTAAGCCCTGTGAATGAGTATACTCGAAGACTATGGCAGAAGATGAAAGAGTAGATGATTTGTGACAATCACCAAGTTGTCTCCTAGAACTCACTGACTCATGGGAGCAGATTCAACACTTCTTCTGGTTCTACATCTAGCGACAACCCTTTTTGGCTGTTTAAAAATGGCCAGAACAGGAGTATTGCCAGAGTAAAGATGAGAAAATCATGGCACATCAAAGCTTCCTTGCTGAGCACACTGGCTTGCCACCACATCACTGTGGGGGCCAGGGGAGGGGAGAGCCACAAGGGAATGTGTAAAGAGCAGTCCTGAGGGGATCTGTTTGTTGACAGGAGCATGACCATGTCAAGGATCCAGTGCCTCAGACCCACCGAAATGGCAAAGCCTTCCCAATAAAGGTCAAGCTCAGAAATGGCAAAAATCCCCCACTAGCCAGCAAATTTTAACAGTGTTGATCAAATGTGAGTGCTTGCAGGTGATTGGCTAGTATGTGCATAGGCTAGCAACTGCAACCTCCTTCTCCCAGATGTTTACAGACTGAGCCAGCTCACTTACTTACAGGGCCCTCCTACAGAGACTAGCTAACACCTTTCCTCCTTGCTGTGCCATACTGAATGTGCTCAGGGTTGCTGTGTAGTAGCTGGCCTCTGTCAGAGTCCACTGGGACTCGCCACTCCTAGCCTTTCTGCCTGTGTGCCTGCGTGTCTGTCCCTTCTTTCCTTGCTGCCCTGTAGTCAAGTTTCACGAACCCAAGCTGTGCTGAACAGGGCACCACAGTACCAACAGCTTGGTCCCATGTACGTAGCTCTCCGGTGACTGCCTCCCTGGTAGTTCTGAGGGTTGAAATGTGTGGTAAAGCACTTAGAAGGTGGGGGCGAGGGTGTCATGATTCAATACCAGCCTAAGCAGCATGAGTGTCCTTTTCTCTAAAATCAAAGTAAAAGAAAGTAACTGTTTACAAAAGAGGAAAAATAGATACTTTGAATATTTACCAAGCCCTCTTTTCTACAAGCTCCACAATTTGCCCCGAAGTTTAACTTAAACCATTTGTTAAAATTAAAATGTAAAAGAAGATTATATGGAAATTAATTTTTAAAGCATACCTTTATAATGATCTTTTGGGTCAAGAAGTGGCATTTAGCATTTTTGTAAGCCCCCTTGGAGGTTTTTCACATTTTTTATCCCAAACAGAGCCTGCTTCCTTTACCTGGGAGGCCTGCAGTCCTAATTCTGCCTGCTCTGTGGGTTTTTTCTGTTGCCTTTGCAACGAATAGCACTTTAGTTGTATACGATGTCCTATGCGTGCTACTTTCAACAATTTCATATACTTGCTAAGTTCCTTTCATCTGCAATCCTTCTTGAATTATCTTGTCTCCTTGTATTTCTTTTCTCCTGCTGAGAACCCTAAGGCTTCCTGTGTGGAGTGTCCCAACGCCTGCATTTCACAGATTGTGTATGCACGGCAGTGTTTAACATGTCTCTCTGAGTCTGTATTTCCTGGACATTAGGAGCTGCCTCTAGAGACTTAATCTGACTTTTGTTTGATGGTTTGGCAAGATGTGGCTAGTATTTTGGGCTCTCATAAAATAATAATAATAATAATAATAATAATAATAGTAATAGTAATAATAGTAATAATAACAGGTTTTCCTCAGAGTGCTCATTCACCGATGTCCCAAGCCTAGGTCCATTCATTTTTAAACATTTTTAAATGACAATATCCTATCTAATTCTCTAATTTTCATTTTTACTGATATGAATAATTAGTTTCACAGGGTTCAGGTGAATAGGAAGAAAAAATAGCTGATTCTTTCCTTTTACTTATCAGTTTTAAATATTTCATTCTTAGATGAAGTAGATTGTTATTTTTAATAAATTAATAAAAAAGATGCTAATATATCAACTTCAATAGCTAGGATTATACTTAGTGGGAAATATGATAATAATTCCTACCTAAGTCAAAGGGCAGTTGGAAAATGTCCTTGAATACATGGTAGAACTGGGCACTTCCTTATTCTTGTTATTGAAGTCCTTGACAACATTTAGAAGAATAAGAAACAGAAAGTCAGGGCAGAAGTGGTTAACAGTACTTGCTGTTAATTTAGAGGACCTGAGTTTGGTTCCCAGAACCTACCTGTTGGCTTACAACTATCTGCAACTGTAGTTCCAGGGAATCTGATGCCCTCTTTATGATCTCTACAGACACAAGGCAGGCATCTGATGAAGAGATACACATCCAAACAAAACAGCCATACACATTACACATAAATCATTAGAGATATGTGTGTGTGTGTGT
>NW_022196911.1:60028446-60037548 GCF_008632895.1 Mastomys coucha
GTGTGTGTGTGTGTGTGTGTGTATGTGTACCTTTAAACTCATGGAGATCTTGCTCTCCCAAGCTCTGGGATTAAAGGCATATGCTAACATTACCATGTCTGATTAAAAATAAATACATCTAGAAAAAAACAAAAACAAAAAGAATCTGAAGGCATGAACATTGGGCAAGAGCGAAGCTGTCACCTATAGCATGTGATGTTATTGTGATCTTGACATAGTCTAGTGAACAACTTAAAACACTGTTAAAACAGTACTGGAACTTGGATTTATACAAGACAAAAATCCATGTACCTATGAACCAAGCACATTATAAAAAGACAGCAACCAGTTACAACACAAGTGCAGTCTCTGGGTATAAAAACCTTGGTACAATCCACAGGAGATAAAAGGAGTCTGTAGCAAATGAGGTCATTCCATGTTTAGCTAGAAAGAGTCAAAATGACACTCTT
Organism: Mastomys coucha; assembly: GCF_008632895.1. Taxonomy (NCBI): domain Eukaryota; kingdom Metazoa; phylum Chordata; class Mammalia; order Rodentia; family Muridae; genus Mastomys; species Mastomys coucha. The sequence goes on from NW_022196911.1 coordinate 60,028,896, forward strand.
CCATCCAGCTAACCTATACATTTACAGTTCTCATAAAAGCTCTAGTGATCTACTAGATAGAATCTGATCGTCTGCTTTTGAAGTTAGTGTATGCAGAACTAGACAGGCAAGAGTAGCAAGAAGAATTCTGGGAATGAAGGAACCAAGAGCCATGCTACAAACCATGAATAGGGATCAGAAGAGGGGAAAGGATCCCAGCAGACTGAAAATACCCCAAGCTTCAGTATTCAGGACTGTATTATACACGAGCCATCCTCACAGATTGCTTGGAGTACAGCAAATGCAAAGACTTTTGAACATATGAAGTGATGTTTGACCTATTCCTTGAAGTGAAATTTAAACTATAAAATATTTCCACCTGACTATTTAAATATCTGAATAATCCCAAGGACGATCCCTTTGAGCAGAGTGAGCAGGGAAGAGTCTCACAAAAATGACTTAGAGCCAGGCCTGGTACAACATTGTAATCCTAGCTACTCAAGAAACCGAGGCAGGAGGATCACAAGTTCAAGGCAAGTCTGAGCTGCTATACAGTGAGTTTAAGACCATCCTGTTTGAAAATGAAAGGTAACCAGAGGGTTGAGGGTCTAGCCACATGGTAGAACACTCCCCTGGCATGGATGAGGCCCTGAATGACCCACGAAAGATGCCTCATCATAAGAGGAGGAGAAAGGGCAGCAGAAAGTCAGAGAGGACGTAGATCAGCTAAAGCTAACTGCTGCATGAGCACACGGACAGCCCAAAGCTCAAGCCATGTATGCTGCAGATTGGGTCACACCCCAGGCAAAGGAGTGGAGTGGTCCTTCATGTTCCCACATCAGTGTCCCTGAGACAATGGTAAGGAGGAAGGATGTGGTCTCCTACAATCTCTTTCACATTAGGGCACTAGCCCTGGGGAAGGAGCTGATAGGAGCCGTGAGTAGCCACCTGCCACAAGGGCTCAAGGTGGAAACCCAACTGAGCTTGAGGAGAAGTAAGTGAGTACTAATTACATGCACTACATGAAGTGCAGGTTTTGCTCATGGTGTTATATGTAAAATGGAGTTCAAGAGCAAACCGTGAAGCATGGTCTTAGCAGAACCCAGGCAGACACTTAGTCACCAGTGATTACAATTTGGATGCCAATCACAGCCAGGGCTATAGAACCATTGGAACATGGGCAAACTGGTAAATTTAAGCCAAATTTTCATCTTTTGAAAAATGAATGAAATTGGTTTTTAAAAGACCTGCATCATAGCAGGAAATGCTGAGAACTCACATCTGAAAGCCCACACAGGCAGGAAGCAGAGAGAAGCTGAGCTGACAATGGTGTATAACTTTTGAAACCTCAAAGGCTACCCCCAGATGTAGACTACTTCTAGCAAGTCTACATCTCCTAAGCCTCTTCTGACAGCACCACCAACTGGGGACCACACAGTCAAATGCCCAAGACTGTGAGGGGCACCCCATTCGATCCATCACAGACATTAAACCTACAAACCAGTGTTTTCCTACAACTGCTACCGCCTGGACAGGAAAAGAGAATCTAGAAGTGTTTCTTCTTACTAACGATTGAAAGCGTATGGATGAAAGTGTATGCTAATCTTTCCTCTTGAATCTGAAGCAGCAATATATACAGCACGTGTTTCACAAAGTCAGGATTCTCAAAACAGAAAGAGAAAAAGAGCCTATTGTCTACCCGCTGATGTCATATTCATAAATACTATCACTAGATGCTTTGTTTTATTTTTACTTGTGTGCATGTATGTGAGTGTATGCCAAGTGTGTGCAGATACTCTCAGTGGCCAGAAAGGACTTTGGATTCCCTGAAGCTAGAGTTGTAAGCAGTTCTAAGCTACCAGATGGGGCTTTAATCTTCTGGAAAGGCAGGAAACCCTCTTTAGTCTACTGAGCCTCCTTTCCAGCTCCCACTAGTTAATCTTAATACAGAGCTATGTTCATAGCTCTGTGTTTAGACTGTTTTTATGTCTTTCACTTAACATTTTAAAGGATACCACCACCTCTTCCCAGGTCGTTAAATGTTTGTCATAAGGATGGACAGAAATAAGAACAAAAGTACAGTTATAGGTATGCATTTACATAAGTGTGTACATAAACATATAGATGTAAATTACACACAAGATATTATCTAACATCTGCATGGATAGTAAAGTCTGCACATTGCACATTAAAAGCAGACTTTCAAGTATTCAATAAATCGTTAATCTATTATAGCTTCTGCCTTGCTGTTGTGAATTAAATTCTAGGCAAATTTACAAAGTAGAATGACTACAGTTGTTTTCCTCTTCCATTGTCTGTACCTATCTCACTTTAATAACTTCCTTTAGTCCCTGCTGGGTGAAAGACACCATAGGTGTCACCAAGATGGATACATTCCCCAAGTCAGCTCCAAGAAATAAGTTGGACCATAAAGCATCCTGTATAATACAAGGGACATAAGCACTATCACCATGGTTCTGAGTCTAAGGAGCCGCAGCAATAAAGAATCATCTTATCTGATGCACAAAGGCGGGGTTGTGAAGAATTGGAAACAGAAGGAGGGAGATGTTGGCCTTAGGGAAAGACATGAGCAAAACCAAAGCAGCTCAGTGTCCCAGTGGGGGAGAGTCTGCCGGGAGCCTCCAGTTGATGGCTCCCAAACACTGGGTTAAAGCAGAGTTTCCAGAACTGAGGTTCTAGGTTGGCAATGACCATTCTTGGTTCATAAAAGAAAGTACTAAGACAAGTGCGATGGTGCATAGCTGTAATGGTAGTACTCAGGAGCCTGAGGCAGAAGGATTACTGTGAGTTTGGGGTCAGCCTGAGTCACATCGTAAGTATTGACCCAGTTTGTATTGGAACAGTTTGCTTGTGCCCACTTGGGTGTCATCTTCCACATCCCATACACAGGGGTCTGTATGAAGCAGCCCAGGAAGCTGACCCAGGCCATCCAGGAGGCCAGGGAGTGTGGTCTTCTCAGTTACCACATTCCCCAGGTTGAGCCCCGAGATGCCGACTTTCTTTCGTACTGTGCATGGAGCTGTCAGGGTGACGCCACCAGCCCCCACATTGTTGTCAGGTGAACCTTGGTACCCTACCCGTGGTGCAACTGGCAGCAGCAACCACCGGAGAGGGTGCTGTCTCACCTTCGCCGACTCTATCAAGGAAATCTCCTAGAAGAAAGTGGCCTGCCACCTGAGTCAATGTCTGAGATGCCCACTACACCACACCACCAGCAGAAGCCTCCACTGAGCAGACCGGCTCCCAGAGTGCTTAGAACTTGTGACCTGGGGAAGTCAGAATAAGGGAGTGGGTGTCTAGGGCTATGCGGTGTCCTGTGTTCTGCAAAGGGTTCTATCTTGTGACGGTGGCAGACCCTAAAGGGAATTGAAGAGAACAAGCACATTTGAAGTTGAGGAGGGATCTAGATGTATATGGGTAACTCTGGGGAGGGCTTACATATGAACTGAAGACCTGTGTGTGCGCTTGATAATGTGTCCCTATTTTAAATCTCCTGGCTCAGCTTTTATATAATAAAGCTGTGTCTCTTCACAAAAAAAAAAAAAAAAAAAAAAAAAAAAAAAAAAAAAAAGAACAAAAAAACAAAAACAAAACTCACATGTTGTTTCATAAATTCAAATTTTTTAGGTCACTAATTATAACTAATCCTGCATTTGAAACAAATTGAAACATATATATGTGTGTTTATATATACATGTATATAAATATATATAAATATGCATATTTAAGTGCTTTTGGAATCAATATATACTCTTTGGAATACACATAATATCATAATATCCATGTGTCCCTGCATATGTGTACATACTCTTTTTTCTTCTGGCATAAAGATTCATGGTACAGTATGAAGTCAGGCTATCTCTTGTAGAAAAGTCAGGGCAGGAAGAGGCTTGGCTGTGTGTGCTCTGAGGATCTGAATTCTGCTTGCAGGAATTCTCAAGTCACTAAGTCCGCTACAGAACTCTATTCCCTGTTTGGGAGCCAATTTGCTGCAGGGAAAATTAAGTTATGATTGCCCCTTGAATGTCAGCTGGCAGCCTCCATCTCTGGCTAATGCTGGTAATTGTACACACAGGCTCCTGAGCACAACCGTATGGCTGCTGCAGACAGCATTTACAGTTGTTAGAATAACACAGCGGTCAGCCGAGGAGCGCAACATCGGCACACCTCTAACCCGCAAGTGACCCGCTAATTAGCAGCTGTGTGAGGTTAACAGATCGAGCACCCCATATAGGGTGCTGTGTTATTAATGTAAACACGGACCCTGGTAAATGGGAAAATGTATGCCAGAAGGAGCATACTCATTTCCCGCCTGAGCTGGTCAAACAAATGGGAAAAGCACACATTCAACAGACAAAGCACATAAAATTAATAAAAGCCCAAGCATGGGGAATCTGGGGTCCTTTGCTCACGATCACTCCTACCATCCCTAAATCTCTAATCGCCAGGGTTCGGTGTTAAGGTTAACTGTCTGTTCCCAAGATGGAGCGCTCTGGCCTTGCTCCACTGCCGCCTTCTCGCCTCCTGTGGGATGATTTGGTTTAAGCCTGCCCTGAAGCTCCTTCGTATTTCCCGTTTGGAACTTTTGTTTTGTTTTCTGAGCTCAGAAGGCTGTTCCTATAGTCTCACGGTTATGGAGTCCCAGCGTTGGAAAGTTAACTGCCTCTTGAGAGTTCCTCCCTCAATCCTGCCCTGAAGCCCTGTGTGTCTGTTTTATCCAGCCCTGTCTCAGCCCAAATCTAAGTCTGGCTAGAACAGTGGTTCTCAAATGCTGGGACTCTACGATACAGTTTCTCATGCTGTGGTAAGCCCTCCAACCGTAACATTATTTCATTCCTACTTCATAACTGTAACTTTGCTACCATTATGAATAGTAATGTAAGTAAGTATCTACAATACAAACCTCAAAGGGGTTGCAACCTGCAGGTTGAGAACCTCTGTGCTGGAGTTAAATGATTTTTGTTTGTTTGTTTGTTCATTCTTCAGAAGTGAGACTTAATGACAGAAAGGGAACAAGCTTTCTCTAATCAAACAAGCAAACAGAATGCACCTGGAAGGTGGGTCCACACACGAATGCTGCTTTACTGTCTCCCTCTCAACTTGTCTCACTACAACAGGCACTGCCCCTTAGCCTTTCTTTGTAACAAAACCAGACAGCCTGTCACTCAGACTGTCAAAAAGGAAATGGAGACCAAATTAAGATGACCATGTATTACAGAATCTGATATTTATTGTACATAGATGTCCTTTAGAATGCCATCAAGACTGTGGCAACTTTGGTGATGTGCTGCAAGGCACTGCTCTGTGTTGTGGACTGTGCCTGTGTGTAATACCACTCTGGCTTCTTCTCTGCTCTAGGAAGTATCTGCCTTTGTTGTACCTGCTGTGCTTCAGAGTGTCCTTAAAAGCCCTGTTGTTCTGGATTGCTCTCCTGCCCATGATGCTTCAGAGAAATAGAAAGACCTTCAGGAGGTGGAGCTTAGAGGGAAGTCTTAGTCATTAAAGGGAAGCCCTTGGGCTATTTGGACCCAACCTCTTCCTTTCTCTCTTTTCCAAGTTCCAAATATGAGGTAAGAGGGATTTTTCACATTTGCCTTCTATAATTGGACCACCTTACCACAGACCCAAAGCAATGGTGGCCAAACAGTGGTGAGGGAAAGGGCTGAAATGCTGAGCAAAATAAGCCTACTTTTTAATAAGTTGATTACTTCAGGTATTTTTTTATTGAAGTAATAAAAACAATCTAACCATTTCATTTGCCTTTTATGACCTTAATTTAGTGTGTGCATGTATGTGTGTGTGCATGAGAGAGACAGACAGACAGACAGAGAGAGAGAGAGAGAGAGAGAGAGAGAGAGAGAGAGACTTCTGAGGTCAGAGGACAACTTCCTAGAGTTCATTATCTACTTCCACCATGTGATTCCCGGATATTAAACTTAAGTTGACAGTCTTCATGGTAAGCATTTTTACCCAAAGAGGCATCTCACCAACCCCAGAACATTGATTAAAAGTGTAAGAATTGGTGCTTAGAAAAAACCTTTACTTGCTCAGTATTTCACAATCAATCTGAAAGCCAAAATCTAAACTGGATTGACTTTTTTTCTAAAAATCCAAGAACTGGTCTCCAACTTCAAGAAATGCCTGTGTCTGGGCTCTTCTCATGTACTAACAAAATTATTTAGAGAGACCCCTTTAGGTCTATAAAATATCAGAATACTTAGAATATAAAATGAGACCACATCTATTCAGAAATTGGAAACTAAAAATAGTGTAAATAACGTGAATTATATTTTGTGGTTTCATATATCTTATTTACAAAGACAATTTTAGGTGATTTAAAGCTTGAGTTCAAGGCAACTCTCTCCTCCTCCTCCTCCTCCTCTTCCTCCTCCTCCACCTCCTCCTCCTCCTCCTCCTCCTCCTCCTCCTCCTTCTTCTTTTTCTTTCCAAAAGTTCAGTATGTTAGTCCAATTGTACAAGAAAATGAATTCAGGGATACACAGAGAAAGAAACTGGCCATCAAGGAGAGTCAACCAGCAGTCTTTTGGACTTCAGAAGTAGATATGAATGCCATAAGGAGGAGACTGAGAATTTCAACAGGAAGAAGTCCAGGGTAATGAAAGCCAGCCTTCTAGAGGAATCCTGTAGTGTTCTCAGGAGGTGCAGGTGGCAGATATCGCTGTCTGGAATGAGGCCAGACAGGGCAGCAGGGGTACATTTGAAGACTTAACCCACGAATAGCAGCTCCTCGTGCCCACTTTTACTGGAGATTAGGAAACCTAGTGTATCCAGCCTCTTTCCTAAATAAACAAACTTCCCAGAAAATTTATATTGGGACATCTGATTCTACACTTGGATGACCTTCGTGTTACAGGCATCTGCCACCATCCACTCTCTCTTACGGGAAATCAGGCTACCTGTCTCAGAAGTCTAAGGGCCAGGCAAACCTTGTGCACAGGAATCTAGCATAGGCCCCACACAGTCATCAGCAAGTTCATCCTCACATGTATGGCAATCAAAAACTATACAATGGGGCCAGTCCCACAACACCCAGAGGAAGCTCCACTCCCAGGCACTCTAACACACCCAGGATCAGAGGTGAGGAGGACACAACATCTGTCCCAACACTAGGAATAACTGGGACCAGCAGGACCCAGGCACATAGGAACTCCACCAGCCCAGTGCCATGGGCTCCTTCTGGTCTGTCTGGGCTGACTAGTGCCCTAAGCAGACCTTGGGCACAAACTCCACAGCCAGTCCCACAACACCCAGAGTAAGCTCCACTCCCAGGCACGCTAACAAGCCTGGGATCATAGGATACCAGAATCACAGGATCACAGAGACAGCTTGACTCCGAGGAGTTCTGACACAACCAGGATCACAGGAAGGACAGGCTCCCGTCAGATTTAGCCAGGGCAGGTAAACACTAGAGATAACCAGATGGCAGGGGGCAAATGTAAGAAAATAAGCAACACAAACCAAGGTTATTTGGCATCATCTGAACCCAATTCTCCCATCATAGCAAGTCCTAGACACACCATCACACCATAAAAGCAAGATTCAGATCTAAAATCACTTCTCATCATGATGATACAGGACTTTAAGAAAGACATAAATAATTCCCTCAAAGAAATACAGGAAAACACAGGTAAATAGCTAGAAGCCCTTAAAGAGAAAACACAAAATTCCCCCCTTAAAGAACTACAGGAAAACATAATCACACAGGTAAAGGAAATGAACAAAACCATCTGGAATCTACAAATGGGAATAGAAACAATAAAGAAATCAGAAAGAGAGAAAACCTTAGAGATAGAAAACCTAAGAAAGAAATCAGGAGTCATAGATGCAAGCATCACCAACAGAATACAACAGATAGAAGAGAGAATCTCAGGGGCAGAAGATACCATAGAAAACATTGACACAACAGTCAAAAAAATGCAAAAACCAAAAGCTCCCAACCCAGAACATCTGAGAAACACAGGATACAATGAGAAAACCAAACCTAAGGATAATAGGTATAGAAGAGAGTGAAGACTCCCAAGGTAATGGGCCAGTAAATATCTTCAACAAAGATATTTAGAAGAAAACTTCCCTAACCTAAAGAAAGAGATGCCCATGAACATACAAGAAGCCTACAGAATTCCAAATAGGCTGGACCACAAAAGAAATTCCTCCTGTCACATAAAAATCAAAACACCAAATGCACCAAACACAGAAGTAATTTTAAAAGCAGTAAAGGAAAAAAGTCAAGTAACATATAAATGCAGGCCTATCGGAATTACACTAGACTCTCACCAGAGACTATGAAAACTAGAAGATCCTGGGCAGATGTCATACAGACCCTAACAAGAATACAACTGCCAGCCCAGGCTACTATATCCAGCAAAACTCTCAATTACCATAGAGGAAGAAAACAAGATATTCCATGACAAAACAAAATTTACACAATATCTTTCCATAAATCCAGCCCTACAAAGGATAATAGATGGAGAACACCAACATAAGGAGCAAAACTACACCCTAGAAGAAGCAAGAAAGTAACCTTTCAACAAACCCACACAAACCTAATTCCACCTTTTACAAAAAAAAACAACAGGAAGTAATAATTACTTTTTCTTAATATCTTAATATGAAAATTAATATTACCAACATA
>NW_022196911.1:60038185-60084563 GCF_008632895.1 Mastomys coucha
GGGCTGAGAATAAAGTCACTCACTCAAGTCAAATAGCTTTGACCATAGCAGGAAGTCTGAATCCAAAAGTCGTGCCTACAATCCATTCCTTGGAGCAGCAGAACTGTCAACTCTCAGGTTAGCTACAGTGGAGGTAAAATCCTTTGGTGATGTGAGGGTCATTGAAGTACAGCCTTATTACAATGAACTCCAATGTCTAAAAATTGTTCTTATTTTAGGCTTGTACTACAATAAGAGCCAAGATTTTAAGCTCTACTAAATATAAAACAAACATACAAACAAACAAACAAAAAGACTTTATATATTTATGTCCATTTAAAAAATACTACTAGTAATGTATTATTTTAAAATATACAGTTAATATGTTTTTAATCATTTAAAATTTATATTGAGAAAAATGTATGTATTTTCAGTGTTGTTGTAGACAAGAATCTACATAAGACTGTTAAATTGATTGTTGGTTTATATCAAACAACTTTTATAATATTTATTTTTATTGTTATAATATTTTATAAATTTTAAGGAATATGACAAAAAAAGGTATGGCAGGTATTGAAGAGGGTCTCTGGGAGGGGTTGGGGTACAAAAGGGAAACAAGAATGTGATTTAATGCTATTTACTTAAAATATGTTTTTAAATGTTTACCAATTCAGATAAATGGAAATCATGTATTTTTTTCTCGTCATACTTAAATCAATAAAATAAATCAATAAAACTTAAATCAATAAAAAAAACGATACATCAAAAACTAGTAGCTAGAAAAAAAGTCACATACAAACAGAAATGACGCCGAAAGAATCGGGTTAACAACAGAGCAGTTAAGATCAATATATCTTATCCCCAATACATTTTGAGAGAAAGTGTATTGATTAAAAATTGGATACTAACAAGTGAAAGCTCAGGACATTAAAATCTTGGAAATAAAAGTAAGGTAACCAAAATAAGACAGGATGTCTAGAAGACAAAGCTAGGGATCAGAAAGGAAGGTTACAGAGTGAGGAATACAGGAACAAGCCACTCTACTTATCTTACTGAGAGAAATACCAAGGAAGCAGTCAGGAAAGGGGGGAACAACAGTCAAATACATAAAGAAAGAAACTGAAATGGAAAAACACGAAGTTCTTCAGAATAAAAGAGCTATCATGTGATGATTGATGATTAAGAAAAATGAAGGGAGGCCACATCTTCAAAACAGTGTCCTGAAACTGAAGAACAGCATGGTTTTAACAAAACAAAGAGAGTCTGAAAGCTTCCAGAAGAGGAGGAGAAAAAGACCACATCACCCACAAAGGAGCAACAATGTAATTTCCCATGAAGACCACTGGTTATTGGGCAGCATTGCCTTCTGGCTCTGAAGGTAGAATTTCAACATGGACTTCGTATATTTTAGAACTTTGGTAGATTTACAGAATGATTAAAAAGACAGTAGAGATAGTCATCAGAGACTCAACATTCACTTTCTATGATTACTGTCTTAAAATCTTGCACTAGTAGGGCACATTTACTGAAAACCCACTGACATATGAAATATATATGCATATATATACATATATATATATACATATTTCCTTAGTTTATACCACAAGTCACTCTTTTGTTTGCCCAACCTCCCATGGTGTGGCATTACACTGATATGTCATGTCCCCTTATATGCCTTGTTTGCAGTGCACTTGATAGTTTTGAGGAGAGCTGTTCAGATGTCTTGTAGAGTAACCCTATATTAATATGTCTAGTTTTCTCATGACTGGGATAAGCCTGTGGACCTGGGGAAGAAATGACAAAGAACCCCCATTCTCATAACATCCCACCTAGGGTTAGTCCTGTCAGCGTGATCTATCACTATTCATGTTGATCCTTGACCACCTGCCTAAATGATATTTGTCATATTTACATGGTAGAATTGTTCTTTTTGCCCCCATTCCAAGGGTGAAGTGTTTCACCTTCATGACAGTAGAGGGTCTGTATAAATTATTTGTGTTCCTTCTGTGCAATAGATTTGCCTCTTCTTCTCTTGAATGAATTATTTCTTCACATAAGTATGAACTTGTGGATATTGGTTTTTTTTACTTTATAATCAGCCCAATATTATTTTGGCCATAGGAGCCCCTTTGAGTCATCTCCCACGGGCCTGGGACATAGCTCCGTTGCTGGGTATTTGTTACTGTGCTAGTTAGTTTTGTCAACTTGACACAAACTGGAGTCACCTGAGAAGAACGAACCACAATTGAGTTATTCCCTCAATCAGCTTGGCCCATGGGCATGTCTGTGAGGCACTTTCTTTACTGATTGATGGGAGAGAGCCCAGCTCACTGTGGGCAGTGCAACTCCTGGGCAGGTGGTCCTGGATTGAGTAAGAAAGCAGGCTGAGGCAACACATAAGCTTGAAAGCAGTTTTCTTTCCTCTGTGGTCTCTGCTTCAGGTCCTGCCCTGGCTTTCGTTGATAGTCTGTGACCTGTGAGATGTAACAGACCCAATTGCACTGTTCATTCCTACATTGGTTTTGGTCATGGTTTATCACAGCAACAGAGAAGAAAGTGTCATTTCCTTTATTTTATTTTTGGTTTGGAGCACTTTCATACTTGTTATCATCGCCAAAAAGTTCACCAAGGGGTTCCCCCAAAGGGCTATTTCTTCAAGGAGCCCTGCTCCTCTAATGGAATGTTATCAGAAACCAAGAACTGAGGGCTAGCTGTGTTCATCATCACTTGGTTTTCTGAGCTGGCAAATCCACGAACAGTTCGTACATAAAGTAATGCACTTACATACACATTTGTACAAATACTCCTAGATATAAACATCAGGTTTCCAGTGTAAAGATCATGAATTCATGCTAATGTCTCCAATTATAATTTAATACCATGTATTTATCTCCTCCCCTGACTGATACAACTGTTCCTTTACATTTCCTGGGGCATGTTTTATGGTCCAGAATTTGATTCTTTAGTGAATATCCCCTGTGTCCTCGGGACGAATTTGTATTGTGCTGTGGTTGGATGCATTGGGTCTCAGAATTTGTTTGCTTCAGTTGCTTGGTGAAGCCTCTCTGATGGTGGCTATGACTTCTGTCTGCAAGTGTACCAGAAGATCATTAACAGTTTCAGGGCTGAGCTCTCTCTCATGGCACGAGTCTCAAGCTGGACCAGTCATTGATTGGCCATTCTCTCAATTTCTGCTCCATCTTTACCCCTGCATGTAGTGTATTCAAGAAAAAGTGTGGGTTGAAGATTTAATGGCTAGGTTGGTGTTCCAATCCCTCCACTGGAAGACTTGCCTAATTTCAGGAGATGCCAGGTTCAGGTTTCATAATCCTCATTGCTAGGACCCTTAGCCAGGGTCAACCTCATTTCTTTCTGGGCATTTCCATTGCCTTAGGTTTCTAGCTCACCCCAAAAATAAGACCCCATTCCAGTTGTCTCTCCCAGAACTCTCTCCCTCCACCTCTCCTTTACCTAGTCCCTCTTCTTCCTCCCCTTATTTTTAATTTATCTGATTCTTTACAAAGTTTTTGTAATTCAACACATAGTTAAACCCTACCTTTATGGTAATCCACTCTGTCAGTCTCAATCTCTTTCTACTGTTATATTGAAGTGCTCACACATACTACAGAAGTATTTAGATTAATATTGCAAAGTTTGTATGCATTTCTTTCCCCTCCTGCCTTCTCTAGGACTAGTTAATATGTTGCATCTTTTCTTTAATAGGACAGGCAGAGAGAAATCTCACAGCGCTCCACCCTTAGACAACTAGCAACTACTAGAAGAGGGGGAATTAGTCTTCCCAGAGAGTAGCAACTTTATTTATTGTTTATCCTAATTGCTTATCCAATATCTAAAGTGGTAAACCTTGAAATCATATAATGCAAACAGCACTAAATGGGGTTAGCAGGCTTTATACATGTATATTCTTATATATCATATAATTCTATATTTATTTATATATTTATTATATAATGTTTATATGATGTAATATGTTTTTAATTATTTAATTGATATTAACAATTTATATTTAATTATGTATTTATAATTTATGATTTATATAATTAATGTATTATATAATTTATATTTAATTATATATTTAAAATTTATAATATATGCTATAGACTATAATTATATGTTATATCATATATCTTATATTCATATATTGTCTACCATATATCAATAATATGTCATATAAATATGTATATATTTAAAGGAAAAGAGGTCATTAATTTTAGAGGAAATGAGGGAGAAAAAGTCATTTTCAGTGACCCCCCTCATGCTCACTATGAAGTGCTTTCTTCAGGGCATCAGTACCTAATGCATTTGCTGTCATCACTTTAAATGATGTTGTCTCGTGTCCTTTTCAGGTTTAAAAGTCAAGGATGTGATCTGATTGTCATTGTCTCTGACCTCTTCACATCACCCACAGCTCTGACCAGCACTTCTGTCCCCAAGCCCTCTGTGAACATCCCTGTAGGGAAGTTCCATGCGGGATCCTTTCATTTGCTACGGAAAGTCCTTATTCTCCTTGACTTTAAAGGGATGGTTAATGTCAGGCATAGACTCCAAGACTAACAGAGTTGATTTCCTCCAGTATGGTAACTATCTGTCTCCGTTCTCTTCTCAAGCTGTACTCTGTGAGGCAGTTCCATGTGTGTTCTGTCCCCAGTTCTTTCCCTAGTCTCCAGTTCTCTGCAGTTGACCGAGGATGTGCCTAGGGGTAAAGTGTAACAGTTTTAGGGATTTTGTGATTTGAAACTCTTTAAACGTCCAGAGTCTATAGCAGCAGTTCTCAGCCTATGGGGACCGCATATCAGAGTCAGCACATTAGATATTTCCATTGCAATTTATAATAGTGGCAAAATTAAGTTACGAAGTATTAACAAAATAATTTTATGGCTGGGGGGTCAGCACAACATTAGGAACTGCCCTAAAGGGCCACAGCATTAGGAAGGTTGAGAACCCTGCTCCATAGTATTCCATCTGCTGGTCATTTGGGAAAAGTGAAACTGATGTTATTTCAAGCTACCTCTTTTCCTACTGTGTCCCCTCTACTCATGGTATTCTTGTTGTATGTATTTTACACCTTTGCAACCGTTACATATTTTTTAGATTATTTTTCTTTGCATCTCACTTCAGGGAGCTGCTCCTGACCTGTCTTGAAGGTCATGGGTTCTTCCCTCACCTGAGTCTAGTCTGCAGAAGAGGCCACTCGGCGGCTGTTATTCTGCCACTCTGTTTTGCTGTCTAGCACTGAATTTGGACTCTTAGAGTCATTGTCTCTGTTTCCTCCTGGGTTCTTGCACACTGGCAACCATTTTGGTTGAGTATCTAACATGGTTATGTAACAAGGTTTATCTCCTCAGATGACACATGTCACCTGAGGGTCCGCTCTTGATGCGGTGGGTTTTTTTTATCTTCAGTACCTGTTTTCAGTTTGCCTTCTCTGTTCTGTTATATTTTTTGGTCTAACCTTTAGCATGCCTCATGAACGTCTTTATTATTATTAAACAGTTTTAAGCTTATGTACAATGGCTTACAGTTATACTGTCTTAACTCCCTCTGTCTCACTTAAACCCATTTTTTTCCCCAAAAGTTCCCTTCCTATCTCCACAACTCTTATGTGTGTGAGAGACTCCCTGCGTCTAAATAGGATTTCATGCATAAGCATGAGAGATTATTTACTAGAGTGTACCTGAGTGTTCCTCATATTTTTTTTTTTAACAGAAGTTTAACAAAATGTATCAAGTAATAGGAACTGGGGGGAAAGAAGCCTTTAGAGTGAGGTTTAGTGCAAAGGGTTAGACTGTTTAATGTTATTGTAAATGTGAGTGCCCGAGGCTTCAGATCCTTCTAGGTTCTTCTTTCTGTCTTTGCTGTTGTGTTTGAGCCTAAAACCTACTTAGTCAGAATCTGTGCCTGGAGCTCACATAGAGTGTTGTTTGTGTGGGTCCTTGTCTGTGCGGTGCCATATGATATAGAAGCTTCCTATAATCTTATTATTAAATCCAGTCTTCCTTCAGGCCAAGGTTCTCAAGCAGTGACTGTCACAGTGTTGTACAGGAGTTCTTTCTCGCCTCCATTTGAGCAAGCAGCAGGGAGAGGGAGCCAGCAAGCACAGACCCTTTTCCTTGATAATGTGAGACTGTGTCTTTCATTGCTGGTGGAGAACAGCTCTTCATGAGGGGAGCTCTCTGGACATTTGAAAAAGTTGACTTTTTTCTTTCCTCCTGCCAGAGCTATGCCACCAGACTCTTCCTGATTCTTTACTAAGAACCTGGTTGCCTACCTAAAAATAAACTTTGAGATTGAATCCACTATCTGGAAATTTTCACTTTCTGCTAGTACACAGGCAATCCCCAGTAGTTCAAGTAAATTATCATCCGTGAGTTCCTTTCAGTTTCAGACTCTACCAACACCTACCCCAGGCAAGAAGGCCTTGGCTTTCACTCCTGGGTTTCCCAGGAACTCCAGATCTGGGCTAAAAACTTAAGCTGAGATCTCTGTTCTCTCATGGACCTAAGAGAAGTGACAGGTGTTGCTGTGGGCAGCTCTTTTCTTTTAGGCCTGAGTGCTGAGCACCAAGCTCCCTAGATGCTGGAGCCATAACCACAAGTCCAGGTGATTCCTTTTCATTCCACGTTTAATAACCTTGGTAACCGTTAATCAAATTGGAGAGTGAAATGAAGACATGAAGGTGTGAATGGATTTAGAAATATGAAATAATTTCAAATCAATGAAATGAGGGAGGGATAAGATACAGAAATGAACAAAACACTAGACAGCATGCATGGCTAACCTGGTAGGTTGACCTCCTGGGTAAGGAAGGGAGGTGTCAGGATGACAGGTGACAGGTCCACTGTAGAATAAAAGAAGATTCAAGGATTCGAAGGAATGACTGTGTGGGAAATAGGTTCCATTTGGATAGAATGGACAATTTGAGAATATGGTAAAGACAGGCCATAGCATTCGCTTGTCAACAAGAAAAAAAGAAAGGCCATTCAGATGCCAGATGTTGGTGGTGATGACACTTGCCTTTAATCCCAGCACTTGGGAGGCAAAAGCAAATGGGTCTCTGCGTTTCAGGCCAGCCTGGTCTACAGAGTGAGTTCTAGGACGGCCAGGACTACACTGAGAAATTCTGCCTCAAAAACAACAAAACAAAACAAAAGTAAAAAGGCCATTTGGAATACTACGTACTGTACAGGCCTGGAAAAACTGAATAAGAAAAGCATTGTTGACTTTTAGCTCTGAGAAACCTCCCAGTAACAAAATATCAAAACCGATCATTTTACATGTGCAGCTGAGCTGGCTGTAAAATAAGGGACTCTCTCAGGAGGCCCAGTATGGCTAATCCGTGACTCTAGCAGAGGGAACTCCAGGGCTGCTAACTAGCCTAAGGGCCTCTATACTTACTTCTGTGACCCAAATCCTTACTTGTAACAACTGTCCAGGGAAGCAGAGATGGTGTCTAGGAATGTGTCTCCTTCCCAACAAAATGTCCTTCACACCAGATAAAGAGCTGGATACAAAACCTCCCATGGATCTAAAAATCCTCAGTAAAACAGAAAAACAGGGTGCGGCAGGGATGGGCAGGGGATAGGCTGGGAGCAGGAGGTGAGAGAAGCTTTTACTCCACAAAAGAAGGCAGCAAAGGCAATTTCCCATCACTATCCTGTCTTTGGGTGAAAAGAAAAGGATCCCTTTTCAAAACTGTAGCTATGGGCCTTTACTTTTTTGTTTGTTTCTTTGTTTGTTTTTGTTTTCATGCAGTTGATGTCTGAATGTATCCTGTGAATGTACTCTGTGTTCTTCAGTCAGAGTAAATGATAAATAAAACTAAGGTATTCATCTAAAGTAGCTCCAGGCGTTCTCCCGGCCTCTGAGCACAATCCCATGTAGTCCTAGCCAGAGAAGCTGCCCTGGCTGCAGAGCTCCAGGAATTCCTATCTCCCAACCAAGGAGTTCCAAGTGGCTACAGAGCAAACAAAAACAAGGTTGACCTACCTCACCTACAAAGCAAACAAAGGATACAAGGAAAACATAGAAACCCTGGGAGAATCCATCAAGGAAACAAAGAGCAGAAGTGCACTGCCAAGATTCAAGGGTTGTTGGTTTTTTAAGGAAAACACATATATGATTGCCTTGAATGATTCTAAGAATAAGTTAGAATCTAAAAATATGGGGCTGAAAAGGTGACTCAGAGGTTAAGAGTTTGTACTGGGTTTGTCGAGGACCCAAGTTCGTTTCCCATCAGGATCACAGGAAACATCTCAGTCCCTCCTGTAACTCCAGCTCCAAGGGGGATCCAATACCCAGTTCTCTCTCTGGGTACTGATTGATGTCTCTCAGTGCATGGTGGGAGCTGGGATCCAGAATTAGATGCTTTGCCTTCATCAATGGGACACAATGATTATTGAAAACCTGGTTTCTGGCTCTATCTGTCTCATGGTAGCTTTTCTTCATTTGGCCCCATGTTTCCCTATGGTCATGTGTCACAGGAGAAAAGTCCTAGACCCAGGTTTATTGTATGGGCCATTAGTGGGGCTAGTCTCTATTGGGTAACAAAGCAGACTGCCCTCCACTTACATGCTTTCTAGCTGGCTCTTTGTATGTTTTAAATCATATTCCTTTGGTTATTGTTATGAGAGAGAGAGAGGGGAGAGAGAGAGAGAGAGAGAGAGAGAGAGAGAGAGAGAGAGAGAGAGAGAGAGAGGTTAGCCAATATTCCTTTTCTCTTCATCCCTACTGATGTCAGGCATGACCCCATGTAGCCTCTGTGCCTCTGTAGAGGATCTGTTGGTCCATGTCCACCTTGGTTACCAAGCAACAGATGTAGATTAAACCTGATCAAGACAAAGTTTCATGGCCCCTTACTTATACCAGCCACATGGCAGGCCCAAGAAGAGTCCTTCCCATATGCCCCTACACATATATGTGTTTTTCAGAATTTACAAAAGTAAAAAGACTTTAGCCATATCTGGTAGAGACCGTTCTCCATTCCAGTTCCCTCTTGCCATGCCTTGGATCAGGACAGTAGAGGGCTGAGGATGCAGTTGTTGGGTTGTGGTAAGATACATGTGCATGGTTCACCTTCACCTTTGTAGATATATGTCACATACACAAAGACAGGAACCCATTCCAAGAGATACGTTAATGTAGATCAAACCTGTGCTTCCCAGATAGCATGGCCAATTACACACATCAGCTCTATGGATATCTTATGCTATGCTCCCACTAGTGCTTCCGGGGCCATGATGAACATCATGAGATTAAATCAAAAGTAAGAAAAAGGATGTAGTCAAGACACAACAATAAGCACAAGATGGGGATGCTGGTGCTCTAGACAGACTATTTTGCAGTAAACATTTTTATGAGCGGAAGTGCAGTCTAAAAGTTAGAAGTATGGTATAGTATATACACTAACTAGTAACAAAATCAAATTTCACCATTATCAGGGACTGTGTGCTGCACCCAATTTTCTGTGTAGTTTTATATGGCTGCCAGCCCAGTAGGTTTGTTTACACCAGAAACACCACACACATGTGTGCACTGTAATATCAATGATATTCTGCTGGCTACAGTGTCACCAGGTGATGGAAAATTTCCAGCTCTCATATAATCTCACAGGACCACCGAGATATATGTCGCTTGTGGTTGACTGAAATGTTGTTTCACAGCACAAAACTACAGCTGTCCCTCATTTCTCTCATCCAGGAATGAGACTCATGGGAATGCCCCTGTTGCTCACTGTGCATACCATCCTGGCATCTCCACACAGTGACCCAAAAGACAATTTAGATAATTAGATCCATCGGCTGAAAACGGATTTATGTTTGTATCTGCCCGAGAAAATTTGATACTCTGTGTTAAAACTTTATGAGTCACAGTGTACAAAATAACTTGAGACCTTTATTCAGAAACCTGCTGAACAGCAAGCTGCAGCTTTACATAACAAAACCCAAAAAAGCATAAAGAAGAAAGAAATGATTCTATACGAATCAATACAATTTCTATTGCCTGTGCTGGGGAAAAACTAAGTTATCTTTTTTTATTCGATTAACTGGAAATAATTTAAGAAAATTGTTGTCTTGGAAAGGCGTGAATGAAACAGTTTCATGTTATAAACACACTGGAGAATGTTCCGCATAACAACCCAGACCCTGTGTTCATTGAGTCTGCTGGATGCTCAATGTCATGATGATCCTCTGGGGCTTAAAAACTTGTAATTGGTTGTGCTTTCTTTCCTCATGCATTTTGAAAATGTACCACTTTTGTCTTAAGGAAGGCCCCCACATTATGTGTGCACCTGACCCGGTACAACTTGGGCCTACCACTGCTTCCAAGCAGAAGCTGCCCCTCTTACTTTCAGGATGCAAATTTCTTAGCATAGTATCTAGCAATCTCATGGTTACACTCTATCGGCATTCTAAGTTTACTGCTCCGCACTCCCTCAATTAGACACCTAGGTGCTCAGAGTTATAAAATGCACCAGGCCTTTGGTACTTATTTTGTTAACCTTTTTCACATTCATCGTCTGAAGGACTTTCTCTCATCCTTTCTGAAAAGTTGCTTTATGCTTTATACACAGCACCTCCTTCTCAAACCCCCTTCCCTCACCTGTTAAAATATCTGTAACATTCATAGACTTAGTACTTATTTGTTCTTGGGTTCATGTTCTTGTTGTGTTTCCTCCGTATCACAACTCTTTTAGCACTAGCCAGTGGGGGAGGGGCAGATATCGAGCAACCGAAGGGAATAGAGATGTGGGAAGAATGGAAGAGAGACACACAGATGTAGGTCTCAGGATTCTCCTGGCAGGCATCTGGCTGAAGGACAAGTCTGCACGACCTTCATGACGACATAACAGATGGCTCAAAGAGGAGACCAGGAGGTAGAGCCAAGGGTGTGAGACCCAGTTAAAGCATTTTTACATCAGCTTGGCTGAGTTCCAGAAGGATTGAAAACAGTAATTTCTCACCCATATTATGAGGGACAAAGCCCTGAGAAGACAGAATGTGGGATTTGAAGTACACCGCCCCCCCTCGTTCCTGTCCACCAAGAACTGTGACTACAGTATCATGGGCAACCTCGGGCAGAAAGACCTGGCTGGAGCATGCTCTGTTCACTGACCAAAAAAAAAGTGTGAGACAGAAAGTCTATTCATATGTGACACTTCTAAATCTTAGGGTCATCAGTTCTGTGGCAATAGAAAATTGACACAATTACCTAGCGAGAAGTCATAACTGTCCTTTCTGATACAGCAACGTTAAACTCTATAGCACAAAATGGAAATATGATGGAGAAACAAAAGTCTATTCTAACCCTTCCTCTCCATGCACATGTGCACATCCCTAGCTACATCCGCATAGCTTATAGGAGAAGCTATCATTTTCCTGCCCACATATCCCTGAGAGTATGTCAGTGTGGTAGACAACATGGCTGGACATGTAGGAGTCAGCTACAAGTATAGGAACATCTTACTATGGAACAAGAGGAGGAGTATAGGCTAAAAGTTCACTATCAGAAATGAAGAAAGGGTAGGTAAAGGAAGAGAGGGTGGGGGGACGTTCTGCTTATTATCAAGGACAGGAAATCCAAGAGCCAAAGTCAGCTTTGGAAGCACTTCCCTGGCTATTCTGAGCATCGAATGTATTAAATTGGTTTAACAGCCTTCCAGAGCACAGTGATGCTTAAGATTGTGTGGGGGCTTGACAGGTTCTAGAACTATTTAGGAGGCATACCTCAGGACACATCTGCCCTGCAAGGTGTCTATGAGGGATTGTTGTGATAGGGTTAACTAAGATGGGGACATATCCCCTAAAGCAGAGTGGCATTGCTCTGGGCTGGGGTCTTGGGCCATATATAATGGAGGAAGCCTGAGGACCAGAAGCATTCCTTCTCTGCGTTGGATGTAGCCTAGCCTCAAGCCCCTGCTACTGTAGCTTTTCAACATGATGGAGCTGAGAGTCAAAATAAACTCTTCCTTCCCTCCATTGCCTCTATCAGGTATTTTATCTCAGCAGCCAGGGAAGTAAAAGAGGGGGTGTGGTTTAAAGCAGTAGAGTGAAATTCTGAAAAGATCTGTTATCCCGTGGGTCCCCTCCCTGTACTGAGGCTCTGAATGTTTTGAAGCTGTCCTTAGGGACTAGCAAATGCAACTGTTGGGAAACACCTGGTGGGACAGTTAGTGTCACCGGGTTCACTGGACCAGTAAAGACTCCACGGTAAAGACAAGGCAATACAGCTACCAACAGGCACAGTTAACAAGGGAACCCTCTGAGTCAAGGGTCGAGCAAGGGAACGTGAAACAGAAAAGGAAACACAAGAGGCAAGCAACTAAAAATAGAACCTGAGTTGCTGACTAGACTAAGAAGGGAAAGTGACTGTAACTATGGAAAACATGGTGGTTAAAAGGGAAACATAAGCTCGTTTTCACGATCCCGTTGGTTTTTGAAGGGCAACTATGAGAGCTGAAGCTCTGGGGTTCGCAGATTGTTCATAGCAAAGACAGCAGCACTCTGATCAGAACTCAGCTAACAGTCGCTTCGCTTCGTTCTGTTATAAGCACAAAGAGACAGAAGCAGCCCTAGCTGTGTGGGAGAGACTTCCTCAGCAAAGCCCCCTGACACAAGGATCGGGATGCCGAGCCGGCTCCCAGCTTGTTGGTTCCCTCAGCCTTGGGGTTAGCAAGTTCTAAGCCACTGGATAGGCCAATGGCCCACTCAGATTACCTCCCATTTTGTTGCTTCTTCTAAACTGCCTGGGAGTGGGGAGGGGAGTTGTAAATACTGGTGTAGCAATTTGAGCCCTGGGAACTGTGTTCTTTGAGATTACCAAAAGTGAGAGTAAGACAAAAAGAGGAGGTAAAAGCTCTGCGGGGCTGGCTCTCCTACGCAGGCCGACCTTGAACTTGAGCTCAGTGTCAAAGAGCTTCACTTGTGAATTCTGACCACAGGAGATTTGGCCGACATTGAAGGCACCTTTGCTCAGCAATTCAATTTTATAAACTCATGCACAGAAATCCAAGTTTGATCTTCCTCACCACCTTTTCTTCTGTACTGGTTCATTTTTGAGTCAAAAATTAGATCTTTCTCCAGGTTCCTTTGCCCAAAGAAGCAGAAAAGGGAAAGCTAGCACATTCAAGAAATTTCCCATGAGCATCTTTGTGACAAAGTTCAGACTGTCGCTCACAGGACTGCTTGAGACTTGAGGGAATCCTCCTGTCTTCACATGAGCAGAACACCTCTCAAGGGAGAGGCTTCAGATCAGCCTTCCCCATGCTCCAGGTAGAAGCCTGCTTAATGTGACTACTGACAGGGACTTTCTACACAAACAAAGCAAACCCGCCTGGCATATTCTCTGAGGCCCACAGATCACAACTAATTATACCTACCAGGCCCTCACTCTGCATGCTCAAAGGCTTGCTCACCCCTGATGGTCCATTGTTTGCACAATCAAAGCCCTAACACAGAGCTAAAAACATAAGGAATTTACTGGGTAGGATTAAAACAGTAAAGGAAAAAAATGTAACAAAAACAGTCAAGTCTTAAAAGCCCAGTAAACATGATGGGTGGTGAAGTCAGGGGGGAATGAAGGAATGAGGAGAACCTTCTGGTGTTCCGCACAGAAAGGGATGTCACATGGGAGATAGCCTAGGCACATTTGTGAAAAACACCAAACGCAGGTTCAAATTAGATTCAAAACAGGATTCGTCTGACAGCTTTTTGCAGTAGGCAAAACATCATCAAGGAGATAGGGCAAAATGGCGTGTGTATGTGTATACAAAATGCAGATGTGCAGAAGAAAAATAAAAAAATCTGTCCTGAGCTGGCCTGCAGCCAGGTAAGCGTTTGACCTTCGGTCCTGCCTAATTTTAGCAGGCTGAAGTCTGGAAACACCATTAGCTATCTGCATGCAAGTGTTGCCACTCTGGGCCCCCAGGGGGATGGTGCAAGAGAAAGGAAGGCTCTTATATCCTAATT
This sequence comes from Mastomys coucha, assembly GCF_008632895.1. Lineage (NCBI taxonomy): Eukaryota > Metazoa > Chordata > Mammalia > Rodentia > Muridae > Mastomys > Mastomys coucha. The sequence continues at coordinate 60,052,150 of NW_022196911.1, forward strand.
AAAGGTCCAAGTTTTGCCCCGTGGAATGCAAAGCGCTTTTGGATGCAGGAAACTGTTCTTTATCCAGCTTGCCTCATAAAGCTGTCAATAAGTTGAGAAAGTGGCCTTGATGGTGTGAAAAAATCCACCTCTTTGAAAGCACTGACTGCTAATAAAAATCCTTTCTGTTCAGTGAAGTCCAACAAATCATCTAGGATCATATAAATAGCAAATTTAACAGCAAATTAGCAGGGCTTATAAAATATATGACCACTTAGGCAGCAAGGAAAGCCAAAAAATCAAGGCTGGAGAATTACTAAATTATAGTTAAAAGTATTTTTTTTTTAATGCTTTTCACTGGAAGCCTTTAAAAATGTATTTTGAATGACTAAGCTGGTTTTAAAGGGAGATATAATTAACGTAGCTGCATCAGGAGGGTCAGGGCTTCTAACATCAGATAACCACCAGAAATGCAGGTGGAATCTGCACAAGCACGGGCCATCTGGGGCCAGCCCTTACCTAGTAGAACATCTTTGGGCCACTGGGTAATAAATGGCTCTGTGCCTCTGTAAGAGACAGAGAGCAAGAGAAGAACCTTATATCTATGGGATCTTAGAGAAAACATAGGTTTTCCAGTTGCTTAAAAATTTCACCCCTGCAGTGAGTTTCTGATAGAGCCTGGGGCAGACGCTAGGTCCTTACTGCTTACAGAATACTAAGTAGTCAGTGACATCACTAGATGAATCTTTCAAGCCTTGGTTCTTTTCATCTTCTGTTGGGGAGATCCTCATTAGTGAGGCCCTAGAACACAGGTAGAGAGTTATGACTGAAATAGCACATTCCTGACATTTCGTAGATGGTTATTTGGACCCTTTATTAAACCAAACAGTCAGCACCAAGTAACATTGAAATAAAAGGTCCTTTTCACAAAATCTTGGCATATGCAGTCTCTACACAGCCCTGGAACGGTTTTTAGAAAACATAAAAGGTATTAAAAAAAATAATCCGCATTTTTGAATTTTCCACCTTAAATAAATACTAAAAGAGTTGACATGTTTAAGTTGGTTCTTTAAGATTATAATTATGGTGTACTGCCCTTGTTTGTGTTTGGAAAGACGCTGTTTCAAAGCCATCTGGAGGGATGGCAACTAGAAACGAACATTCACTTCTTTCTGTCTGTGCTCCCTATATCTTAAAATTTACAGAAAAGGATCATCAGAAACAAAAAGCTGGGGGGTGGCCTGTGCCCCTCCCAGCACTGACACCAGAAGAGAAGATGCACATTATTCTGGGGGCTTCATTGTCTGGAAGCTACTGTAGTGATAGGAATGGGCATTGGGGGTTTGGGGGAGGGGAGGCACTCCAGGGACCACAGCTACAGCAGCAGAGCTATCTGGCTGAGACACACAATTCACCATCACAAATATGAGGAACACTCACACATACACATACACACACACACACACACACACACAGAGAGAGAGAGAGAGAGAGAGAGAGAGAGAGAGAGAGAGAGAGAGAGGAGAATTTCAAACTTTCTCCATTTCCACAAAGGTAAAAGAAACTAATGAGATTAATTATCAATATTTTATTTACCAATATGACTAAAATTACTAGTTGAACATCCCTAATGAGAGAATTCAAAGTAAAAACACTATAACATTTGGAAGTTTTGAACACCAAAATATCACACGAGAACAGTTCTATAACTGAATTCACATGACAGGTTATTGCCAAAGTATAAGCAGGCTGGAAATATTGTATAAAGTCATTTTCTCTTAAGGAGGTTAAAAATGATCAGAATGTACATTTGAAACAAGTGAGTTCCATGATTAGAGCTTGGTATTTTAAGTTAATATGTCAATACACGTGAAACGATTCCAGAATCTGAAAAGAATCATTTGAACTCCAAGACACATCTCATCCCAAGCATCTCAGATACAGGACACTCAAACAATGTGCAATTACAACATGGGGTCAGCTCATAACAATTACTAAGATTTTGTAGTCTTTTAAGGTTTTCCATCTCCAAATTATCTGAACCTGGATGAGCCACAGTGTGAGCATTTCACTAGCCATGTTTGAATAAAGGCAAGCACAGCTTTCTGTTGTAGTGATAAACACCATGACTGAAAGCAATCTGGGGGTAGAAAGAGTTTCTTTCACCTCACACATTATAATCCATTACAGGGAGATGCCGAGGCTGGAATTCAGGTTAGGGACCTAGATGCAGGAACGGAAGCAGACCCAGAAGAATGCTGCTGCTTCCTCCCCTTCTCTCCAGACTGGAATTCTGTTATCTTTTATGTATCTCTCAGGACCTTCTGCTCAAACATAGTACCACCCACAGTGAGCTGGGGCCCTCCCACATCAATCCTGAATCAAGAAAATGTCTCACAGAACCTGTCTACAGGCCAATCTGATGGAGACATTTTCTCAAGTGAGGTTTCCTCTTCCTAGATGACCGTAATTTGTATCAAGTTGGAAAAAAATGAAATAAAAACCTACACAGTGTAATCGACTCTTTGTGGACTTGGCATACAACAATATCACTATTAAATCAATAACTTTTCCTTTCTGATTTATCCCCCCAAGATCTCATGTTAATATCAATATCACGATACAAAACTCATTCTAACATACGAAAGTCCCACATTCTATAAAATTTCAAGGAGTTTAGTGACCCCTTATATCCTGGGATTTCCAAGTCTGCACCTTCACCAATGACCTTTCCTGTCCTCTCACAAGGTCATCATGTCCTTTTGACCATTATGACAGTGCATCATGACCCCTTCAACACTATGACTCCATATTGACAAAACAGAACCACATGGGAGACTCTTACAAAAGGTTGGCTGCCAGCTTGAAATGTAGACTTGGCCACCTCTGGATTACAACTCTGTGTGGTAATCCTGAGAAATACTTCCCAGAAGATTTCACTTCAGTGATGCTGATCTCTTATTAATCCAACTGGCTCTTCAGTACCACCTAATGAGCACCAAGTGTCCCGGTAAAGCAAAGGTCTGATTTCAGTGGTTCTTGCCTCTTATGTGTCCCAGCAGATTCGTCAGCCCAGCTGACTAGATTTTTTAATTCAAATATGTGTCACATGAGTGGCCCTGGTTGAATTTTTTCTTTCCTCTGAAACTTCACAAGCAATGCTTTGATTGTTTACATTTCTCTCAACTTCTTATTTTTCAGTCTCGTATAGAACAGCCCATTAATCTTTGAACACTCTATAGCTTTTCCAAAGCAAACACTTCCACCATCCTCTCCCCTCCGAAAACATGCCCATTCTCAGATACTGGTTTCTGTTCTAGTTTGCCTCCATTTGCTCTGATAAACACCATGACCGAAAACAACTTGGGAGAACAGTGTTCGCCACCACATCTTGCAGGTTAGAGTCCATTATGAAGGCAAGCTGAGGCAGGAACCTGGAGGGCAAGATTGGAAGCAGAGTCCTAGAGGAGCATGCTAATTCACATGTTCCAGGCTCATAGTCAGCTACCTTTCTTATAGAATCCAGTACCATCTGTCCAGGAATGACACCGCCCACAGTGAGCCGGGCCCTCACACATCAACTACTGATCAAGAAAATGCTTCACAGACTTGCCTACAAGCAATTCATGGAGCCATTTTCTCAATTACTGTTTCCTCTTCCCAGAGGGCCTTAGCTAGTGTCAAGGGAGACATCTCAGGACTCAAGGCTTCTCTATAAAGCATCATTTCCCCTACCTACAACAGTTCATGTTTCTGAATTATTGGGGCTTTTTCTGTTTTATCAGAAGGTGCTCAAATCTTTAATATATACATTGAGAAGCTGAAGTCACATCATTTATTGAGTGGAGGGCAAATAGAAAATTGTTCCTTCCTACCTCCTCCTCTGATCATCCCTGAAAAGTCAAACAGTATCCTCATTTTAATAACTCAAAGAGAAAGTTTACAGCTAAGCCTCTCCAGGAATACTTATTGAGAAATAGTTCCTTTTCATTTTAAAATGTATTTAGCACACAAAGTAATGGATTCTGTGAGATTTTTGTAAATATGCATCACTACTTCTTACCCTTCTTTGTCCCTCCACACTCCCTTCTCCAGCCTTCCTTTTCTTCTTTCACTGGTCCCCTTCTTTCCTACAGAGAATCCCTCTTCTGCTGTCTTGTCGTGTGTGTGCACACATGCATGTGTCTGTGTATCTCTCTGTGTATGTGTGGTAGTTAAATCTAGATTATACATATGAAAGAAAACCTTTCCCTTAATTACATTCTCTTATTCTCTCTAGACCCCTTAGACAAGTATAGATACCTAAGTAAGTTATATATGTATATGATATACATATCATATATATATGTGTGTGTGTGATGTATATACACACATAATTACTCGACATGTCTACATGTGAGAGGAAAATACTTAAAATATAAGAGCACTATGTATAAAACATTTTTATCAATGCTTCCTTTGATGGACATCAAACCGTTTGTTCCAGTTCTTAACAACTGTGTATACAAATCACCTTGAATGTGCAGGCTTCCCTGTGCTGGTCTGACTTGGATTCCATTGTGCTTAGGAGTGGTATAGCTGGACCACACTGTGGTTCTATCTTTAGTTTTTTGAAGAACCTCCATATTGACTTCCATAGTTGCAGAACTAACCTAAATTCCCACTAGCATTGCCTAAGGATTCTTGTTTCTCTAGATTGACCAGTATTTGTCCTATTTGTCTGTCTGTTTGTCTTTCCATCTTCCTTCCATTCACACTTAGCCCTTTTGTTTTGATTTATATTTTAAAACAGGTTTTGATGACTCTGACTGGCCTCAGATTTGCTATGTAACCAAGGTTTGCTTTGAACTCCTGATCCTCTTTATTCTTTCATTTCCCAAGTGCTGGGACTCTGTGTGTGGCTATTTTTCTTGATGACCAACATTCTGAATATCTGAGTGTGAAATATTAAGGCAATTTGAATTTGCATTTCCCATGATTTAGGATGAAGAGTTTTCAAATAATTGTTTGAAGTTTGTATTCCTTCTTTTAAAAACTTTCTGTTAAATTCATTTGCCCATTTACTGAGTATGTAGATATATACAGATATATACATATATACATATATAACACCTGTCAGATATATTTCTCTCATTCTACAGGTGGTCTCTTTACCCTGCCAATTATTTCCTTTGATGCACCAAGAAATAATTTTTAATTTCATGAAATTTTATTTTTTAGTTGGTACCATTTTCTGGTGCAATCAGAGGGCTTTCCCACAACCCTCTGCTCATGCTTCTCCTGAATTCTTGGGTTTTGGACTCACAGTGTGCAGTCTTTTATCGACTATGAATTGTTAGTTTGGGGGTGAGAGATAGAGATGGCATATCTTGATTCTTAACCATGTATAAGTAAATATACAAACTGAGAATAGTAAGAGTCCCTGAAATGTATTAGGTGTTAAAGATATAAAAGAAATAAATGGAGGATGGGAAAATGGTTTCCCAGTTAAGAGCACATTTTGCTCTTAACCTATATCAGCAGCTGTCAAACTCCTGCAACTCCAGTTCCAGAGGATCTCATGCCCTCTTCTGCCCTCCTGGGGTACCTACACTCATATTTGCAAACACATACATGGACACAGACACATACACATAATTAAGAGAGAGAGAAAAAAGAAGAGAGAGAGGGGGAGGAGAGGGAGGAAGGAAAGGTGGGTTGGTGTTCTAGGAGATGTGTTCAATATGAAGATATATACAAATACATGAATAGCCAAATATAAAAATTAAGAACACGACTACCACTAAAATAAAGATACAAGTAGCCAGGATCACTACCAAGTTGGACGAGTCTCCTTGGATGATGGAGTCTTACTTCTGGTAGTGTTTGTGAGGTCAGAAATTTCCCAAAAGTATTCTCAGATTTAATAAATCACAAAAGGACATATGAACTTGGTAAGAAAGCTATTTAGAGACTCACAGTCATGGTTTATTAGAGAGAGGATGCAGAGGAAAATCAGCCAAGGAGGCCCAAATCCAGATCTTCTTCCCCATGGAGTCATGGAAGCTATAAACTCTTCTCCCTGCCTGTGGCATAATGCCTCCCATGTTCATGTCTCTCTTCATGAGAATCTTTGAGAATGCTGTCTGAGGTCAATGGCTAAATGAACTCTTTTACTACTTGGCCTACCTAAATGTGATTCTCACAATGCTTTATACCATGGTGCTACCAAGACTCCAGGCACCCATCTCTCTGTGCATACTAAGCAGTCACTTGCTGGTTCTTGAAAACACCCTTCCCTTGGCCTGTGCCATCTGACTTTCCTCAGGTCTCCCTGGGTTCCCCACCAGTGATTCCGTTTGCCTCACTTTTCATGTGTCCCCTGAATAAGCCATGCATTCCTGTGCCTCTCTCTTCCTTCTCATCTTCCTCAGGCTTGTGACACTCTCCATCAACTCTCTCTGCACATGTATCAGCATTTTTCACCTTCTACAAAGTCAGGATGCAAATGTACTACACATTCTTCTGCTTAGCTTGGCCTCATTCCCTTGGCTGCCCACAGCTAGTGCCTTCTTGCTGTGTGTCATGGGTGCATACTATTTTAATTATTAGTCTTATGAATTGTCTTTATGAGCATGCCTTCTGAGCCTGCATGCTGAATCTGGATGCTCTGATCCAGATTTTGGGGGACATGCTGTCCTTCAATCAAGCAATAACACCCTCTTCTTCTAATAATAACACTTTTACTGTTAAGTATTTCATTAAAAAACAAGAATTGAAAACAAAACCGTGCTTAGAGTCTCTTTAAAGAAGGCACAGTATGTAAGGGGGTTTCGTAAGTGAATGTCAACGGTTTGTTTGGTTTTCTGTGTGTATCTGTTTTGAACTTGAATTTTGCTTTGGTGTTTTATACCTAGAAATCTGGACACTGCCTGACACTGAGATATGTTATCATGAACGATCTTGTACTACTTTCTGTTTTAATAAATTTTACTATCTGTTCTTATCCTTCCTGTTCTATACAGGTATTTTTAAATTTTTTATTGATGTTATTCTGACATCCATTTTTATTACCCTTATCAAAGTACTAGTATTTGATTTACTTACCGATCACACTTTTTTAAGTTTTATTAATTTCTTTTTTATTACTCCATTCTTCCTCCTTGGGTTTATTCTGTTCTTTTGTTGTTTGTTTGTTTTTGTTTGTTTGTTCTTTTTCTAGGCTTTTGTTACTGTTAGTAAATGAGTGAGTTATTTTAATTCTTCTTGTTTAGTGAGAAAGTAAGATAGCATTAGTGTTTGCACAGTTCCTCATGCGCTGCTGCCTTGCTGTGCTGACATGGAATTTCCCCGTCCACTTTGAGCTGTATTCACTCATCTCCTTAGAGGTCATTAGGTACTGTTCAGAAGAAATTCAGGCAAAAAGACTGAAACAGAGAATGACGAAGAATGGGCATTCTGCTCTAACAGCCAAAAGGAGGACTTTGCAGCACGCCTCACTCTGTCTTGAGAAATATTGTTGTACTTGTCTTTTGTCCACACAGCAAATGTTTTCTTTCATTTTTACAGTCCTCAAGCTACAGAACATCACTGAGGGAAGTCAGAGCAGGAACTCAAGACAGGAACTAATGTAGAAGCCATGGGAAAGTGTTGCTTTACTGCCTGGCTCCCAGGCTCATGTTCAGCTTCCCTCCTATACATCCCAAACTTATCTGCCTAGGGGTGGCACCACCCATAGTGGGCTAATCCCTCCTCCATCAATGAACACTCATTCCAAATGTGCCAAGCTGATGACCAACATTAGCCATCACACCCATATCAGTCCTGGCACTTCTCGAGCTTGCTGATAAGATGATCTTGGTTTGCATGTGAAAATGAAATGGATTCCAGTGGTTTAAGGTGATCTAGGGTACAAGGGAAGAAGATAAGGGTAGCTGAGTGTGACTCCCATTGATAAAACAAGCACTGTTTCTCCTCTTAAGCTACTTCAGAAAATATCTTCACCTTTCTGCCTTTGTGGATTTTAGAGTGTCCCTTTTGCAGTTGTTTTCTAAGTTTATTGCAAAATGTTAAAAAAAAAATAATCAGTCCATAATGTTTTCTCAGAGCCTTTGTGATTTAGAACAGGGTAAGAATTTTTGGGGTTCTCTTTGCAGCTGTGGCTTTCACGTAATGCCCAAGGATTTTACTCCATGTTCAAATTAAGCAATGCTCTCTACGTGAAAACATTCTGGTCTCACATTAATTTCCCTACATTTTTGTGAGCTTATTATACCTACGGAGTTAATCTTACTTCTCTGACTCTTTTCTCTTCTAGGAAAAGTCAAGGACTTATGTTACATTTTGTAATGTGTTTAAAAAAATGTCTCTCTGTGTGTGTGTGTGTGTGTGTGTGTGTGTGTTTCTCAAGATGCCTTATTTCTCCTCGCTGTGAGCCTACATGCTAGACAGGGCCATTGGCATAGGTGGTAATGCAGACATTTTCAGGACACCACATCATCACAGCCATGAGCCATGGGTAAGAGCTGAGAAAGATGAAGGATGGAGTGGATCCATCAAGATGTAAAACTGAAACATTAAAAAAGAAAAAGACACCTGGGCAGTAGTGGCTCACGCCTTTAATCCCAGCACTTGGGAGGCAGAGGCAGGTGTATTTCTAAGTTTGAGGCCAGCCTGGTCTACAGAGTGAGTTCCAGGACAGCCAGGAAACCTTGTCTCGGAAAAAAAAAAAAAGACAAATACCTGGTCTAGTGTGCAGTTCCATAAGTATTTACTGAAGGGACTCTTCCAGCTCTGCCCTGACAGCGAGTGAGCAGGGAGAGGTGTGGAGAAGAGACTGTAGGACTTATCTATTGTGAGTCTACATTCAGAGCTTGAGCGTCTTTTGGGAAGCCAGGAAAACCCACACAAATGGACCAAGTAGGGGGAAAAAAGTTCTATTTCTATAAGACCTTGGAAATTTTCTATTGTTGGACATACACACTACTTATCTTTTTCTTTTGCCTTTGATCGGTACTAGACCAAGCTGTAGTTCTGGACAGACTGGACTTCTGTGCTGTCAATATTGTTTATCATCTTCTCATGAACAAACTTGAAGGCGACAGTGAAAGCTTAAGTGACCTTCACATTCTGAATGAAAGAACTGGTCTGCAGTAACCTCTCTGTTCGTGCTTCATCCTCTGCTGTTTGGCAGCCAACCTGGAGAGGTGATCATGGGTCTGCCTTAGGCAGCGGGGAGGGTGGTCCTCAGGAGCAGGGTTGAGGTCACTGAGGGGGCAGGGTGAGGGGTCAGCCATTTCCTGCCGCACCTGGAGGATATAAATGGGGATATTTTAGTCTCTCGCACAAGCCACTCCTTAGCCTGAGAGAGCACAAATATTTACAGAAGGAAAACCAAATAGGAGCGCTGTTGCATTGCGGGCTATGCTGCTGAACGTAATGAGGGGTTTCTTTCCCCCTATGGATTTCAAAGCAGCCCGAACTAAGGATACAAAAGCAAACAGCATATCTGAGATTTAATGGAAAAGAAAACACGTATGCAGGATAAGGGCTCCATTATTATTCCTTAGCACTTCATTGTGAGCAATGTGTGACAGTGAGTTTTTGATGGGCCATTCTGTCCCCTGCCTAGGAGGCAGATCAGCTCTTTGGGCAGAGACACAGTTGGATGGCATCTTCTTATAGCTTTAGCATCCAGAGGACCAGGAAGTAGCATTGTGCAGCTGTGTGAGTTGATTGATGAGGTGACCCCCCCATCAGCAGTACCAAGCAACAAACTCCAGAGACTGAGAGTACTCCAATAGGCAGCCACAGAACTGTGCCAGAGAAACAAGTGTGGACCCAAGAAGGAGTCACGGGGGTCAAGGACACCATAAGAAAACCTACAGGTTCAACTAACCTGACCCCAAAGGAGTCCACAGAGAGTGAGGTGCCAACCAGGGAACATGCATAGGACTGACCCAGGCCCTCTGCACATATGTAACCGTTGTGCAGCTTGGTCTTCGTGTGGGGTGCTTAACAGCAGGAACAGGAGCGTCTCTGACCTTGCTGCCTGTCTTTGGGACCACTTCCCCCTACTGAGCCTCTCTGGCAGCCTCAATAGGAGAAGTGCCTAACTTTCCTGCAACATGACAATGCCAAGGCTGGTTGATATCCATGGGAATCCTCTCATTTTCTGAAAAGAAAAGGAGGAGGGGTAGATGAGTGAGACAGGGAAGGGGGGGAAAGGACTGGGAGGAGAGGAGGGAGGGAAAACTTTGGTGGGGCTACAAAGTTCATTAATTAACTAATTAATTGTTTCATTAATTCATGGGCCTTCTCATTCAAACCACCACGAGATCAAACCTGTGGTTTAATTTTTTTTATTACATTTTATTTACTTATTTATTTAGTGTGAGGATCATGCCAGTGACACAGCATGCATGTGGAATTCAGAGAACTTGTGGGGGGTTGTTCTCTTCTTCCATCACTTGGGTCCCAGGAATCAAACTCAGGTCATCAGGCTTGACAGCAAGCACATGGACCTACTGAGCCATCTTGCTGGCCCCAAACAAGTTTTATCATTAAATAAATATGACCTAAATTCACCCATCGATTCAATATAACACATTTGGCTTAAATCAGAAAATAGTTCAGTCATAAATGTAAGAAAACCATTATCCAGAAATGCTGATTATTATGAACTGACCAATTTCAATGAAATAAAAAAAAATAGTCTCTTAAAAAAAATAAACAACTCATAACTGTTTAAACAGGATTTGAACAAGTATAATAGTGAATATACATGTCGAAGTAGCTGGGGGAAAGCCCACAAGATCCCAAATCTAAAACGAAGGATTAGAGGCGACCAAGGGATGCTGATGGCAAGAGGAAAGAGAACAGCAACTGGTTACCCAATACCAAATCATCAGCCATGAAAACAAACGCATAAGGAATGCGTGGACTGATACACACATATGTGTGTGTTCATATACATACATGTATATACAATAGCAATCAATGAGAAAAGAGGCCATGATTTTTAAAAGGAGCAAAGAGGTACATTTGGAAGGGTTTAGAGGGAAAAGGGGGAAGAGAGGAAAATGATATAATTATAACCCCAAAAATAAAAGAATATTTTTAAAAAATGAGTTACTTGCTAGAGCATTAGAAGATGAAATGATTATTTCCTAATTAGTGATTAAATGAAATACTCATGAGCTTGTCCCCAGTACAACTTCAGTGTTTATAAGACAGAAACGACTAGAAATATAAAATAGCAGAGCACTGTGAAGAGGAAGTCTTATGTCGCCTGTTTCAATCTGTAGAGAGAAAACCAAAATATAGAAAGAAACACTGAATTATTTCATTATTCACTGAACAAGAAAGGAGAAACTTGGTATAAAATGTAAGAGTTCACAGGACATTGTCATTCCAAAAGCAAACACCAGAACTTGTTTCACCTTAAAGCAGTATTTTCCAAAGTTGGCCTTTTATCAAGACCTGAGAAATACCAATACTTTTCAACAGAATATATGCAGAAATGAATACCAAACTATAAAGCAAAATGCTCTACCACTTAAAAATTAGAAAACCCTCACCAATTTTTTTAGACAAGCTGATCAGATTTGTAGAACTTGGAAAGACCAAAATGATAGAAACACTATATATAATATATTTGAAATGTAGTTTAAAGCAATGAAAAGAATATTTCATACAACTCAGTACATTTTAATTAAAATGATGATAAAGTAGACACTTACCTATGAAATTAGAAAGGTAATCACATGAAACTGAGAAAAATCAAAAAGAATAAATTAAGGTTTTTTTTTTTTTTTTGAGACAGGATTTATCTATGTGGCCTAGACTGTCTTGCAGACCAAGCTGGCCTTGAACTCATAGAGCTTCATCTGCCTGCCTCCCGAGTACTGGGATTAAAGATGTGCACCCTCACATCTAGCATAGATTATGATATTTTTAAAGTGTTGTGTTAGAAATCTCAAAAGAGAAAATTCATACATAATTTTAATATCTAAATTTCTTATTGCACTTATTGATTGATTGGCTGGTTGATCACATTTACTGATTGATAAGCTGGTTGATCATATTTATTGATTGATTGGCTTGGTCACAATTATTGATTGATTGGCTGATTGATCGCATTTATTGATTGATTAGCTGGTTAGTTGGTTGATTGATTGTGAGTCCTGGAGGGTGCATTCCACAGCGCTCATGCAGAGGGCAGAAGACAGCTTGTGGGAGGTGGTTCTCTCTGTACACCATGTGGCTCCCAGAGGTCAATCTCAGGTCATCAGCTGTAGCAGCCTTTACTCACTGAACCATCTCAATAACCTCAAACGGATTTTCTGAAAAGTTAAAATCTTCCTAAGGGGGGAAAAAACACACTGAACAAAATCAGAAACTATAACTAAAATCAGAAATCACAGAAAATGACATGAAGCCACTTTGTTCTACTTCTTGAAAATTCAAGTAAAATATTTTAAGGAAACGCAGCTGATTAAGATTGACTGTGGAAGGCATAACATGTAAACACACCGGTCGTTATAGAAGCTAACATGGTTTATAGCAAATCAAACACCCCGAGTTTGCTTCATGGGGAAGGAGTCCATACCTGCAAAGGACAGATAGTTGCACTTTTCTTAAAATCTATGGGGAAAAAAACCATAAAACTACTTCCAGGAAAAAAAAAGATAACTTGAGCTGCATATAAATGTTTAATTTATATGACAGAGGACCACAGGTAAGTAACAAACCAAAGTCCTTTTGACAACTATTATTAGTTGGATAACCTTAAGGATACTTTCACATTCATAAGAAAAAAAACATAATGAACAAATTGCCTAATTATGCACACACGGTCCATGAAAAGTCTACATGCTTCTGAAATGTATTCAGGTATTCCTAATTCCTCTCCTTATTATACTAGAACCAAAGTGCTTTATTCAGAATTGGACTGCAAACAATTCTGTAAGCTAGTTATTAGGCTGCTTGAATAATAGTGATGGCCCATTACAGGACCATTTGTTAACCTTGAGTTAATTTATATGTGTGTGCTTTAACTGCTAAAATAATCAGGTTCTGCACCAGACTGCAAGTGATGTACAAGGAAAGGCCCTTCCTAGAGATGGTCCTGCCTCTCACAAGTGGCTGAGCTGTGAGCTTCCAAAATGTTTCAACCATAGTCACACCTTCATCCAGCTATTCATTCTAAACTGCTTAGTTGGGGATTGGCTGTATACCAGGCAGTAAAGTTCCTCTGTAAATCTCAGTGGTTCCTCAGAATCCCTTTCAGAGTTTTCATTCTAGTTGTGCAAATAGTAATTTTAAAAAGAGAAAATACAAGAAACATAGATGAAGGCTGCGGTGTTTTGAGTAGGTATGGCCCAATAGGTTCATGTGTTTGAATGCTTGGCCCATGAGGAGTGGCACTATGAGGAGGTATGGCCTTGTTGGAATAGTGTGTCACTGTGGGGGCGCGATTTGAGGTCTCCTATGCTCAAGCTTTGCTCAGTGTGGAACACAGTCTCTCCATGGTGCCTATCCAATCAAGAGGTAAAACTCTCACCTTCTCCTTCACACTGTTGGCCTGCACACTGCTACGCTTCCCACTGTGATGATAATGGACTAAACCTCTGAAACTATAAACCAGCCCCAATGAAATGTTTTCTTTTACAAGAGTTGTTCTAGACATAGTGTCTCTTTCACAACCATGAAATCCTAACTATGATAATGGCAAATCTAAAAAGGAAGAAACATAAAATGATAGTGAAATGTAGATATTTAAGTTCAGTATATTGGTGCTGATAGATAAGAAATATTGATATTTGGGCATGTAACTGAGAACCCCTAGGTATGGTTTGAGAAACTGACTATGAGTCTCCTGGAAAGAGCCATACAGAAAGAAAGCAACAGGCTTTGTTAAAAAGAAATACAGGCTAGAGAGATGGCTCAGTGGTTAAGAACACTGACTACTCTTTCAGAGGTCCTGAGTTCAATTCCCAGCAACCACATGGTGGCTCACAACCACCTGTAATGAGATCTGATGCCCTCTTCTGGTTGTCTGAAGACAGCTACAGTGTACTCACATTAAATAAATAAATAAATCTTGAAAGAAAGAAAGAAAGAGAGAGAGAGAGAGAGAGGGGAAGAAAGGGAGGGAGGAAGGAAGGAAGGAAGGGAGGAAAGAAGGAAGGAAGGAAGAAGAAACTTGTAAGACACGGCACACCTAGTATACATGAGAGGTGTCCTGAGGGTTTGGTGTGGCAGGGCAGCAGCAGGAGGGGAGGTCTTCTGAGTTAGCATGAGGGTGCTTGCTCATGCAGAGATGAGATGACCTTGGAAGAAGAGAGATGGAAGAGCCTTTTAGAAAGAGCAGCTAGACTACCATGTTAACAACAGTTAGATGAAAAGGAACCCAGAAGTAGGCAGCTTTCTGAGGCCTCTCTGGGTCCCCTGTGAATGTTGCTCATGATTTGTAACTGTGTGGAAGCAAGGAAGGTGGCAGGAATAAGCTGGATTCCGGAAACCACTGGGAGGGAGAACAGGTGGGTGCATACACTTCCATCCTGTTTAATTCACAGCACAGGATGCCGTACTGCTCCGAACTGCCTTTGGGTTTCTGATGCTCCTTGTCAATTACCTGTACAAACAGAAAACTTTTCTACCATTCTTATGACTTACTTCACCTACACCACATTGGTGATGATTTAGTCTGCCCTCTGGGGACTCTGATCCGGCTAATTGTATGAATATAACTTTGTATGTGTGCCACATGGAGTGTTTGAGAAGATATTAGAATGAACTTATGAAAACAGAATTTTCTTGGTCAATGTATAAGTTTCTGATTTCTCCCCATGGGAGCTGTTGAAGATTTCACTTGCCACAATGGGTGTGGGTTCCTGGTTCCTTAGCCGACCTGAGGAAAATCACAGAGCAGGAATGTCAGGTCAGGTGAGATGGATCAGTGAGAAAAGGTGCTTACTATCAAACCTAAGGGCATGAGTCCCATCCCTGGGGCCCACGACTCCTGCAAATTGACCTCTGCGGTCTGCACACTTGCTAGAGCATGTGTGCACATGCATGCATACACACACATACACACACATACATGCATGCACACAATCAAACCCAAATGCACACATACACAATGAATAAAATCTAATAAGCCACAGGTGCCCTTCGGCGCTACCCTCAACAGCAGTTCAGCAGTGACTGGCTGGCTTCCTGTCTTTGAGGAAACTTGTCATTTGTGTGTTGGTACAGAGGATGTACCTGGATAGGCTCAGAAGTGGGGAAAGGTACTAATGCAGTTGGTTATAGAAGAACGCTAACATTTGATAAAAACCCATGGCCTCTTCCTGCTCAAAACAAACCAACATTCGGCCAAAGAGCACTCACCTCCTTAAACACAGGTCAACCTAAGAGTGGAACATCAGAGACATTCCCGCTAAAATCAGATGCCTGTCACTGTCCTTGTTCACTGTTCCGTTCTGCTCAGAAAGCCTATAGAAGAAATCTAATCATTTATAAACAGCACAAAAATCTGCCCAGAGGAAAACTTCTGGAATTCCCTTTTATCAGAAAAGAAAATGAAATGCCCAATATTCTTAATTCTACTGCAAATTAAATCTACAAGTTAACATTTTAATATAAAATTACTTTGCATTGATTTCTAGGGCATAAGTTGTAAGGGATCAGATTATCAGGTAAATAAGAAATCTGGGTTTGGTTGGGAGGCCCCCGTATGTATGGATGTTTGCCTGGTCACCTATGCTCTGTCCCAGGAACCCACATGAAGGCGGAGAGAAAGAATCAACTTCGCAATCGTCTGCTGCTCTCCACCCATGAGTGTGGCAAACCCCTCATGTGCACTGCACACAACCCATAACCATAATTTAGTAAATGAGTAGAATCTTGAGGTCAGTGCACTTCTTTCCTTCTGCAATGTGCCCATCACTTCAGAACGGAATCTGAAGTAGCTGTGAGGTTACAGTAATGGGGACATAGAAGCTGAGGAGTCATGGTTTACCTAGTCTAGATAATGGAAATAAATTCATAGAAAATATAAGTTACATTAAAAACTATACCTCTTAGAAAAATATTACGGGTATGATACTAGAGAAAAGTGCCAATGATATTGATTATGTCCATACAAGTCCAGATATTTATTCTGAGCTGAGCATAGCAGTTCACACTTTCTATCACAGTAGTGAGAATGAAGTAAGAGCATTCCCATGAGCTCTAGGCCAGGCTGGGACACAGAGCAAAACTCTTTCTCAAAAACCACAAACAAATGAAAAGACATTTTTTTGTTGGTGTTCAATTTAAGTAATTCATATTTTTTCTGGCCTCAGAAGTTTTCCTTTGACTCCTCTCCAAGACTAGTCAATCTAAAGTCTAAAATGTCTCTCTTCCAGAAACATGAATCCCTGTCCAGCCTGCCCACAACAACCTCTGTATTATTGGGAATGCAATTTTAAATTTCTAGAGTGGAATTCTTAACGTGAACAAGGGATCCACGTAGTTTTTTTTTCAAAAAAAAAAAATAGTCACACATGTTCAACAAGCACACAGAAGATGCCCTACACCATCTGTCATGGGGAAATGAGAAACAAAACCATGGCCAAACGTACTCCTTAGCCAGTAAGACCAAGTCTATCACAAAAATCAGATAAAAAGCAGAAAAAATATGAGCCTCCTGTTGAAATATAAAATGGTCTGGTTAATTTAGAAAATAATTTCTCAGGTTTTTAAATCACTAGTCATAGAATTATTATGTGATCATAAATTTAATCCCATTCATTATATAGGTTTTAATTCAAGATCATTATAATACCCAGATACAAAGAAGTTTTTTCAGACATTTATAGAAGTATTAGTCACAAGAGCCAACTATCCATCCAAGGATGAGTGGATAGACAAAATACAAATCCATGTAAAAGGGTGTAACAGGCACTTTTCTCTTGCTGCAATACAGTGTTCTGACAGAAAGCAATTAAGGGAAAGAGGTGTATTGGCCTGCAGTTCCAGAAGGATTTGGTCCTCATGGTGGAGAAAGCATGGCATCAGGAGCATATGGCTGTCCTGAGAGGAAGCACAGTGATCACATTTTGTCAGCACACAGGAAAGAAAAAGAGAAAACAGGAAGTAGAACTAGGCTATAACACCTCTAGGCCAACCCCTAGTGATGTACTTCCTCTAAGGAAGGTCTAGCTCCTAAATGTTTATAGTCTTCCCAAACAGCACCACCAACCTGTGACCAAGTGTTCAAATACACAAGTCTGTGAGGGCATTATTCACTCGAACCACAGCAAAGAATATTAGAAACCCACCTGGTTAGATTTGCATGGATTTTTAAGGATATTTGTATTTACTCTTCATACATATATACAGTATATATTGATAATCCCCACTGCAAATCTCCATTCTCACTTTCCTTACTCTCCCAACACTTCTACTCCCACCTTCATGACCTCTTTTCCCCCAATAATCTACTGAGTCCATTTGGTGCTATCTGTGCATAGGTGTGAGGCTACTTAGTAGAGCATAGACAACCTACCAGTAACCATATCAATCAATCCATCCATCAATCAATCAATCAATCAATAACTCACCCTGACTTCCCTAGAAGCCATCAATTGATAATAGCTCCTTAGCTAGGTATGGAGCCTGTGGTGGTTTGAATAGGAATCCCCCCCCCCATGGACTAATGTGTTTGAATGCTTGGCCCATGGGGAGTGGTACTAATAGGAGGAGTGGTCTTGTTGGAGTAGATGTGGCTTTGTTGGAGGAAGTATATTACTATGGGGGTGGGCTTTAAAGACTCCTATGCTCAAGCTCTGCCCATGTCTGCTTGCACACTGTCATTCTTCCTGCCATGATGATAATGGACTGAACCTCTGAAACTGTAAGCCAGCACCAATTAAATATTTTCCTTTATAAGAGTTGCTTTGGTCAGCTGGGCAGTGGTGGCACATGTCTTTAATCCCAGCACTTGGGAGACAGAGGCAGGTGGATTTCTGAGTTTGAGGCCAGCCAGAACTATACAGACAAACCCTGTCTTGAAAAACCAAACCAAAAAAAAAGAGTTGCCTTGGTCATGGTGTCTCTTCACAACAATGGTAACCCTAACTATGACAGACCCTCATGAATCACTCTACCATCTGTGATGGAGTCTTGGCTGACTTCAAGTTCAGGTGTGCAATGGCCATACCATGTCCAATAGACATTCACTACACTCCCTCCTATCTTCCAACTCTCACTGTCTTTATGTCCCCTCTTCTGTGAGTCTGTGCCTTGTAGGGTCAAGCTTGATGTAAACATCCCATTTACAGATTAACACTCCATGAGACACTGTTCATGAGGTGAACAAATTCTATAATTAGCAGGAATTTTTATTATGATGTAAATAACTAGATTTTAATTTTAAGTAATTTTTACATATCTTCTATTGTGCAAATATATTAATAATGGCATAAATTGACTATAACATAAGTATTCTAACATCTATAATATATACAACACATAGGTACTATTTTAAAGGCTGTTTTCTAAATTATATTCCTATGTCATTTGGTAGATAAAGTCCTATTAAAATGTTACATGAACTAGTTCATTCTGTAGTTCCAATCAATAGTTATTTTTTTTTAAATAGTCTCATCTGGTTTGTGATATTATTGGTTTTCCACACTCCATGTAATGAATCATTAAGTTTTTCTTAGTAAAGCTAATTTTAAAAAAAAAGTTTCTTTTATGTTATAGATTCCAATTTAATTAATCATCCCCCTTTTCCTCTCCTCCATCCACACCTTCTTTTATAGCCCTCTTTGCTCTCTTTCAAATTCATAATATTTATTTTTTATTGATTGTTGTTACACACATATATGTATATGTACCTACATATGTACTACTAAATATAACCTGCATGGACTGTATGTTACTTGTACATATGTTTTCAGGGCTGATCATTTAGAGTTGGATAATCAAACTGTATTTTTCTGGGGAAGCTTATTTCTGCCACTGTTTGCACTCCTTATTGTCTGTAGCTCTTGGTGTAAGATTGAGAATTCTGGGGCTTCCCCTCACACCTCCACCTATCTGTGGTAGCATGTATATAGTTGCTTATTCAGTACCTGCTTATGTACTCACATTGGTGAGATTTATATTAATCTTCTAAAAAAGCAAAACCTCAAAAATAATATAACCTCATTTACATTAGCTGCATACAAGTAGATAACCAAAAATAGTTAACAAACTTCCTAGATGTATATTTTACAAATTTGTAAATATAAAACTAGAAGAATATCATTATTTCTGGTTGCTGGGATTGTGGGCATAGTTAACAATACTCTTATCTGTACCATTGTGGTTTATCAACCACGAGAAAGGAATTCATGCAGTATTTATTTATGTAATTATTTCTATATGTAAACTCACATGTGTGAACACAAAATAGAACATTTAGAGGAAAAAACTGATATACAGACATATATGTGCACACACACACGCACACACACACACACACACACGTGATTTCTCCCATAATATTGTGTCTCCATTTTACTAGTGGGCGTGTCTTGCCAGTTGTTATTGTCACTCAAAGGGTTCATAGCTGAGTAAGGTTACTGATACTTTTCTTGCACAGAAGTGTAAATAAAACCTTCCAGATCTGTGAAAGCTAGCCAGTAGGGATAAAGTTTCCAGGTCATTACCTGTCTCTATGTCCTATTGCACAAATACATAGTGTCTTCAACAATCAGTTCATACCTCCAAGTTCGGGAGGGTAAAACAAGAGAAATAGCAACAGCCTATAATGTTTCCGAGCATCTATGAAATACCACTGACCAGCAATACAAAAAGAGGCAACACATTCCTAGCACTGAGCTGTCTTATTCCCCCAGGAAGCCTGGTAAGGAAGGCACTGGCCACTCATCGTAGGTAATTACATGTAAATACCTTTTGTATGTCTCTATGTATATATTATAGAAGGCTTCTGCGGTAATGAGTTTCCAAATGGAATTTCAAAGCTCTTTAGTGTTCGTTATTTCTTCCTATACCTCCGCCTCCACCTTGCCTTTCTTATCCCTCATCACATTTAACCCTTCCTGTTCCATTATTTCCCTTTCTGGTTACCTAAAAATGTTAGTTGGATAGTAGGGAACAGTCCATAAATAGAGTCTCCAGCGAAGTTTTAGAATGGCCAGGCCACTGTTAGTTACTGTTAATTGCACTGTTAGTCACAAATCGAATAGCATGAGCCCACACATCATGAAGAACTGACCATCACTTTGATTATCACAAGAGTTACTAGAGCTAACACGTCTACCTGACAGACGCCATGTCCTTCTTTCAGAAATCCTTCCATTCGCTGACCTCTCACTCACTGTGCTTAGAGCCCTGAAGTAATTAAAAATCTTAGTTAAGAAGAGACTCTAGCGAAGCACCCCTGTGTTTTTAATTACAAATCTACAATACCTGACAAGAATTGCCCTTAATAAAGTAATGCTTCCAGGGCCAGTGCTGAGTAAGCAGCACCTCGTACCATCAAGATGAGTGCCTTAGGGTTACATGGTGACAAAACACCATGACCAAAGATTAAGTTGTGGGGGTGGGGAGAGACAGGATTTACTCAGCTTACACTCCCACATTATTGAAGAGAGTTAGAACAGAAATTCAAGCAGGGCTGGAACCTGGAGGCAGGAGCTGATGCAGGGCACTAAGAGGTGCTACATAGTGGCTTGTTTTACATGCCTTGCTTAACCTGCCTTCTTATAGAACTCAGGACTACCAGCCCAGGGATATCACCTCCCACAATGGGCTCCCCCATTGATCACTAGTTGAGAAAATGCCTTACAGCCTGATTTTATGGAGGCCTTTCCTCGGCTGAGTCTCCTTCCTCTCTGATGACTCCAGCTTGTGCCTAGTTGACATATAAAACCAGCCAGTACAATGAATTAAAAAGTGATTGATTCCCTTCTCTGTGGATTGCTACAAGGCTAAGGATTGTAGTCCACGGTTTGTATCCAACACTGTCCACTATACTAGTGTGAATAGAGGAGCAAGTGAAGTCCACAGTGAACATATATTGCTTAATATGAGCTAGAAGACCTCATATTATGTCAAAGACCCCAATGCTTTACACACAAAACTTTCCCTAGGTGAGGCTTAAAGGATGGACAAAACCTTCCCTGGGTCTGTATGTGAATTTTGACACCGTATATAGAAAATGTCCACCGTAGATTTCTCCCTCAAGATGTTCACAGTGTGAAGACTGCTCCCTACAGAGACAGTTCATACCAAGATTGGCTAATGCCAGCTCCTGGTTCATCTGTATACAATAAGTGCCACATCCTTGTTTAGCTCTCTCTAATGTTCACTTCTATGTTCAGACACTGCCTCCCTGTTCAACTGTATATAATAAACACACTGAACTCCTGAAGTAATGCCTCTCTCCACTGGAGAGCCAAACCCACCTGATCCCCAGTTTTCCATACCTGTGTTGCTGTTGTTCCTTCATTCTTTCAGAGCTCCAGTCAGGTTGTGTCCCTGGAGCCACGCAGGACACTTTGAGTAACTACTGCATCCAATCATTTATTCTCTAGAAAGTGAGAGTTTCAACCAGCACTCCAGAAGATGCCCCAGGACTCTGTCCCTGGCTAAACTATCTACTGAGATGTCTGTAGTCACTTGGTCTTGATGCCCACTTGTGACACCAAGTCTGGACATTCAGAACTAAAAATAAAAATGTGTTTTCTGTACAAGTCTGTCTTGTATTTTTATCCATTCTGATTGGCTTATATTCTAGTATCTTCTATATGATAAAATATGACTACATACTAAGTGATTTAAAAGGTGGCTCTTTCAAAAAAAAAAATGTATAAAAGAGCCCGTTGGGAATGTGTGTAGCCCAGCATTACCTTCAAACTAACAAGAATGATCTTAAAGCCCCACTAGTCTGCCTTTACCTCCTAATTACTAAAACTTACTTCTCTCGGGGAGTCAAAGAGGGAAGCAAGTTAACTTACTTCAGAATTACTTTATTTTTAATATTTTATTTTATTATTTTATTTCATTATTTGATACATGTAAGTCTGTGCACTGTGGGCATGTCTGGTAGTTGCAGAGGCCATAAGAGGGCTTCACATCCCCTGAGAATGGAATTATAGACACTTGTCACCCTCCATGTAGGTTCTAGGACCCAAACAAGGGTCCCCTGGAAGAGTAGCCAGTGTTCATAATCACTGAGCCATCTCTCCAGTCCCAAGAACTATTTGGATTGTTAAAGCCTATATAAAATATGCTTCTTTAACATTAGCTAACAAAGTGTCCATAAACAATAAGAAATGAATGATTTTATTCAAAAAGTCCATAGTCCAGCTCCTAGGTATATGAGCTGTCTGCACTTCAAGTCTCCCTTGTAGAGCATATAACAAAATCTTTCTTAGACTTTTGAGAGCTGCTTTTGGCAGGCCTATGACGGACCTCTGTCTGAGTGAAAATGCACGGTGAGTTGGAAAAGGAATGGCTTACAACACAGCCACTCATTGAGAGATAAAGTAAAATCGAGCTCACTCAATGTATTAGTCAGAGTTTTCTAGAGTCACAAAACTTACGGTAGTCTCTATATAGTAAAGGAATTTGTTGATGACTTACAGTCTGTAGTCCAACTCCCAACAATGGTCAGCAGCAGCTGTGAATAAAAGTCCAAGGATCTAGCAGTTGCTCAGTCCCAGAAGGCAAGCAGGCAAAGGAGAGAGAGGGCCTTCCTTCTTCCAATGTCCTTATGTAGGTCTCCAGCAAAAGGTGCGGCCCATATTAAAGGTGTGCGCTACCACACCTTTAATCCCAGATGACCTTGAACTCAGAGATCATCCTGTCTTAATCTTCTAGGATTCATAGCCACTATGCCAAGATCCAGGTCAGAAACTTGTATCTCTCAGCCTCCAGATTAAGACCACAGGTGAGCCCTCCAATTCTGGATTGTAGTTCATTCCAGATATAGTCAAGTTGACAACCAGGAATAGCCGCTACACTCAAGAAACAGGGAAGAGAACGTGTTCCTTTCCTTTCAAAGGCTACAATAGATCCTTTCCCATTATGCCTGTCTGGATAAAGCGTCTTTACTGAAATAATAACCTAAAGAACATTGAACTATAATGGTGGAAACCAGGATCCAGAAGCCGGTAAGGGAGGCGGAGTTACCAAGCCAGGATACAAACAACTGCAGGGACCAGCATGAAGGTGCAGATCTACTGCTTTGCACAACAGCAAGCATTTTTATACAACCTTTAAACTAACACAGAATTAACAAGAGCTCTGGAGTAGCCGGTCATCTCACTGTCACTATGGGGATGTACCAGGCTGCCAGCACCCAAGGGGACTTCTGTAAAGACAGGCAAAGCAGCCACCACCCTATCCCAGGCCCATTCTGAGGCTCATTAGTTTGCTAGGATCAGTCATATGCCAGCAGACATGGGCACATCCTGCTATTAGGACTGTGTGGTAGCCTTCCTCACTTCCATCAGGCCCTGCTCAGGGGCCGAAGCACCCACATATAGCCTTTGATTGTACAAGCTAAATCTGATTACAGGTGTCCTTATAAAAGACAAGCCAAAGAGAAGACAGATTCAAATAAAGTGTCTTGTGAAGATGGTCACAAATGTCCACAAGCCAACAGATGGGTGGCATTAATGGAATCTAGGAGACATGACATTACACTTTCCTAGAGAGGTCAGAGGAGCACATCCCTGCCAGCAGCTTTGATCCTGGACTTCTGGCCTCCAGAACATGAGGAGAATAAATTCCTATCATCAGAAGCCACATTCTTTGAGAGAATTTCTTATGGCTGTATCATAAAACTCATAAAATTATCAATTTCAATTTTGACCCAATAACATATAATGATTATCTTCATTTACATTTAAAAAGCAAAGCAAGTCTGCCTTCACATTTGCGTGTATGGATATTCATGCATGTGGAGACCAGAGATCAACCTTAGTGTCTTTCCTCAGGGGCCATCCAGTCTGGATTTTTTTAAGATAGAGTCTCTCCCTGGGACCTAGAGCTTCCTTCATAACACAGGCTGAATGACCAGCAGGGCACAGGGCTCTTCCTGTCTCAGCCCTCTCAGCCCTGGGCTTAGGGCACAGCAGGTGCTAGAGGCTCCGTTTAGACCCTCTAGCTTGAGAAGCAAGCTCTTTGCTAACTGAGGGATCTCCTCATCCTTCTTACATTTTTACCTTAAAACTAACCCTGGCATTTGCTCTAAACCCAGAGTACACTTCATCAAAAAAAAGGAGATTTCTTCATTAATTTCCCAAACTGGATGCTGTCCAGCCAATTTCCCATGTATCGACCCAGGGCAACATCGTTACCAGGCTGAGTTCCAAATTCCAATAAATTTCCCTTCACACTGTGCCTTCCTTAATAGATTTTAATGGTTCCAAAGTGCATGTCCCCAGATTCTGACATGTGGACTTTGTATCAACTATGGTGACCCAAGGAGATCAGAATAAATGCAATGCCCAGTCACATCTCAGTGCATTTAGACCCTAGATTTTTATACTAACTTTTTTTTTTTTTTTTGGTTTTTCTAGTCAGGGTTTCTCTGTGTAGCCCTGGCTGTCCTGGAACTCACTCTATAGATCATAGGTCAGGCTGGCCTTGAACTTAGAAATCCACCTGCCTCTGCCTCCAAAGTGCTGGGACTAAAGGCATGCACTACCTCTGCCCAGTTAATTCTAGCTTTTCTTGAGAATGGAAATCCAAAACTTACTTATTTTTCTCAAAGATAAAAGATTATCCCCGGAATATCCTGGTCATTGTCTATATGCTTTATTGAGAGGAATTAAAAAAAAAAACCATGAAAATCATTGGTATTTATATAAAATGTGTCACTTAAGGAATTATCTAGCACACTTATAAGAAAAGGCAAGAAACCCACAATATAGTAAATTTAGCTTGAAAAAGTAAAATTTAGTAGCCACTGGATACAGGATGTTCTTGGGTCTGGAAGCTACTATGACTCATGCAAATTTTGAGAAATTCCTTTGTGTTTTTGCAACGCTGTAAAACAAAGTTCCTGGCATCTGCTTGGCAGGGTTGAGTAGGGTTCAGTAGGATGGAGGGCTCATGACAGGAGAGTTATATGCAATAGCCCTCTGACAATGACTAGTTTCCTTCCCAGAGCCTTCTGCCTCCACTGTTTTCTTCTTCCCCTCACCTTCAGGTTGCTGGTGGCAGCTCAGGGTTCTCTGGTTCCTGATTTAAAGTAAACATCATCACCGCACATAAAATACCCTTGTCCATGTCAAAGCTCTGTCATCATCACGGTTGGTATCAAGTGCATCCCAATGTAAAACTCCACCCCTGGAATTCTATGATGCCCCTCTGGGGGTACCTCTTAGCTCTGTGCAGCTCCTCAACTACCTTTGATCATTCTTCACTTCCTCACTATGGTATCCCAGATCCTGCCTTTTCCCACACTCCAGAGCTAGAAGACTTTCAGTTAGTTATTTCTCATTTCCTTGCTGGAAGATAGGATCAAGAGTACACTGACTAATTCAATTGTCTTCCTATGCATCAGAACATTTTCCGTCACTACCTAGATTGTGATGCAACAGTAACAGCCCATGTGATATTCAAAGCTGAAGAAGACACCGACCCTCCCCTTAAGGAACTTACAGTTAAAGTTGACTTTAACGGTAGGCTGCATTTGAAGATGTGACAGAGATGTTGGGAAGATTACTGTTGACTAAAGAATGGGGATCTTCTAAGTCAAGGGGAAAATGGGGGCCTCTGACAGCCTTAATATGCACCAAAAGGATGTTCAGCTAGGCCAGAAGATCAGCAAAGTCATAAACTGAGAGGCAGTAGAGATAATGAAAGAAGATATATACAAACATTTTTAAGGGTATGGACTAGAGTGGCTATTCTCAGCCACCTTGTAAACTAACGAAAAAGAAAGATACCAGTGCACTTTTTTTTTTTTTTTTTTTTTTTTTTGCCTCCACAAGACTTGAACATACAGTAATTTGTTGTTACTGCAGCAAAGAACTGGAAAAAATGCAAGAAGACATGGGGATGCAATGATCAATTACACTGGTTCATGTCAGGCGGGCTGAGAAACTATGTGGCCTTGGGCTTTCATCCTCAGATACCAAAGTCATGGCAGGCATCTCCAATCAATCACAGCAATCTTGCTCATTGGATTCAGATGTAGCTTTAGCTTTCTTGTCAACACAGTGCTCCGGGCAGAGAGGACAAAATCCATCAGAGCTGGTGTGTTAATTAAAACCTACATACCTTTGTGTATGTGTGTGTGCACGAGCGCATGCTCGTGTTAGGCTCTGAAGGCCATTCGACAGTTGTTTGGTTATTATTAAGCAAGCAACCAGATGTCACTAATGGCTTTTGAGGGAGCAGAGTGATGGGTGGTGGACATTAAGTTTGATAGGAATGTGGAACGGAGGCTGTAGGAGTCAGTGGCTCGAGGCAGGCAGATAAGTCAAAACATCAAGTTAGTTCATGATTTGATGGTTAGTAACTAGGGAAACAGACATTAGAGATGAATTCATAGGGCGAGCTCATTTTTTTTTTTTTTTTTGCCAAAGTCTCTCACCTTCATGACACCAAGCTACCAATTTGTTTCTGCATCAATTATGCAGATGAGATGGGGTCCGTTTCGAATCTGTTTACAGGAATGTAAGCTTAGCATGTTTCACAGGTTAATTCCAAATGGGCTCAATTATGCAAAAAGGAATCTGAGAAAGTCATCTTTGTTCAGCCTTGTATCCTTTTGAGCATCTCGCTGTTTATGCATTTTGTTGTCTTTTGTACTTTTGTAAATATTGTTCTCACTTTTCTTCCCTAGGGAACAGTCAAAAACAACCAGCATTGTAACAAGAAAGTTAGTAGGGCAAACAAGATTCTGGTTACAGTGAGCTATGATTTAAACACCCTTCCTCCAGAATTCAATTGTTGTCAGCAAGACGGCATTTAGAGGTAACTAAACAAGGAGGACCCCTTCTTTTAATGCAATCAAGGCTTTGCTGGTGGCATTCAGAAGGCGTTCTCTGCCTTCAGCAAGATGAGGCTGCAGCAAGATGAGGGTCTTCTCCTCATGAGACCACCAATGCCCCCATCTTGATCTTGGCCTCCCAACCTCCAGGCTGACAAATTAATTTCTGTTCTCTATATGAAGCCAGTCAGTGGCCTTCTGTTAGAGCAGCCTAAATGGACTACGAGGTGTCTCTTGTTTTCCTCCCAGCCCTCATATCCAACACAGTATGCCTGCTGCCCACAATCACAGTGGTTCCCTAAAGTGGTCTCCCTGGCCACCCAAATGAGACCTTGCTTTAAAAGATACTACTTGCAGAGAGGCAGAGTCTAGAACTGTGCCAGCAATTTGCAGGCATCAACTCTGGCTGTAAGCAAAGGTGGATCATTTACCTTCCTGTGTCTCTTAATGTATTCATAAAACAGCGCTTAAGTAGATATTCTCCTCAGTGCCTCCATTGTATTCTGGCTCTGATTCTTTGGGTGTTGCTGGGGCTGCAGAGGAGAGCATCCACTGGCTATCCACACAAGAAGAGGGAGCACTCTCGGTAGTGAAATAAGACCCTAACGATGAATGAACTCTGACAGTTCTGATCATTGGCCTGCTACGAAGGGCATGAGTTAGTTCTAAGATTCTGGCTCTGAGGTGAGAACTGGGTTATCTCGGGGCATTGAAGTAATAGTTTTTGTTCCCTCATTAACCATCCGTCACTAGAATGTGCCTATGCATCTCCTATCGTACTGAAATCAGGGACTGCTTGCCACAGGGACTTCAGCTTGATGAATGACGGTGCCTCAAACAATTTTCCAACTCTTTGGAGCTAGGCTTCATCCAGCCCTGCTCCATCACAAGAACCAAATCAGCACCACATGGTGATGAGACCCAGATTACAGAACAGAGGCCTGCCTTGAGGACATCTGGAAGTCCTTTAAAACACAGGCTCTGATTGACTTGAATGGATCATTGAATGGTCATGGGTCTGTGTGCCGGATATACCATTGCTGGGCTTTGTATGTTATGTAGTAGGTCTATATAGCTAACAAGAGGCCTTTCTTGCCCAAATAATGCTTCCATTTTGTCACTGTCACTGCTGTATCAAAAGAGCCTTCTTGTCTCCGCAATGTGTGATATTTATAAGGTAAACATTTGTGAATCCTCCCCAAACTCAAACAGTAAATGAGGCCCCTCTTACTGGTATGGATGGTCCACATCACCTCAAAGCTCCTGGTATTCCAATCATTCATTCTCAAATGCCTCATTAAAATATTTATATGGATAGTTTAAATGCATGTCTACAAAGAGAAGACAAAATTTTAAATAAACATTTATAAGGGACATTTTCCTAGAACCAAGAAAAATGTCACCACTGTTAGAACTTATACTAATCTGCTCATTAGATACCCTCTGTATATGCTATTTCTGGAATAAAACTATAGCATAAAATTATTTAAATTGAAGCAAAAGAAAATGTCTTCAGTAGGCAGTATAAAGCAGTCTCCTCTGAAATGAAAGAAGCTCCAGAGACAGGGAGCTCAAGAGACTTGAGAAATGAGCTTTACATGTCCCAGAAAGCTGAAATTGGAAAGACACATGAAGATGCCCTCCAGGGATTTAGAAGCAGGAAACAACTACTGGAGGAGGGGACTTGACTGGTCCCATTGCTTAGAGATTTCTCCAACCTGTTCAGCTGACTATAAGTCATGCAGCAGCCTGCTTTGTCTTTCTGGAACGTCCTCTGACAATCCAACCAATCCACCATCTTTCAATCAATCTCACCCTGGTCCTCAGTACACAGGCAAAATGAAGTCACATTCTTGGTCAAAATGTCACATGAAAAATCCTCAGGCTGACTCTCAACAGCACTCTTGCTACCTCATGATCCAGGCCCCCACTGCTCACATTTCTTACAGACTCATCTTCCCATAAACAGTTCCAAAGTCCTTAAAGACGCAAAGTCAGATGATCACAGCAAGAGGAAACAAAACTAAGACAGATTTCATTGTAGAATGGCCTCCCCAAAACATGGAGACCAAGAAGTCCTGTGATATACCATCTACATGACAGAGAACAATGACCACCAGAAGTGTGATTCAGTGTGAGTCTGAAGGTCTGAGAAGCAGGTAAGCTGCTGGCTCATCTTCCCATGAGAGACCAAAGGACTGAGAACCTAGAAGTATAGAGGGCATTTCTGGTGCAAGTACCAGAATTGAGGGCCCCAATCAAGGATCCCTGGTATCTTAGGGCAGGAGAAAGTGTATGTTCTATGTCATGGAGAATACATTCCCTTCCTCAGTCTCTATTCAAGCCTTATATAGATAGGATGTCACTGATCTATCCTGGCAAGGGCAGGTTGTCTGTAGTCTGCTCATTAAAGAGCTAATCTCTTCCAGAAAAATCCTCATTGAAATACTCAAAATAACACTTAAAGCTATCTGGGTTTCTCTTAGCCCAGACACACTGACACAAGAAAATTAGCTAGCACAAATGTAAAACATGTAAATATTCTACTATTTGTCATCGAATTATATCTATGAAGTAAAATAGATGTTATCTGAGTGTTGTCTTTGGTTAATAGTAAATGTATACTGCAAGATATAGAGGAACTACCAGAAAACGAAATCAGGGTCTGATTGATATGAAAAAACAAAAACAGAAACAAAAAACAACCATAACAAAAATGAACTCTGGACCAGGTGGTGGTGGTGCATGCCTTTAATCCCAGCACTTGGGAGGCAGAGGCGGGCGGATTTCTGAGTTCGAGGCCAGCCTGGTCTATAGAGTGAGTTCCAGGACAGCCAGGGCTATACAGAGAAACCCTGTCTTGGAAAAAAAAAAAAAAAAGAAAGAACTCAGACTACAACAGAACACTCAGAATCAAAGAGTGTAACACAAAAACAGGAGCATATGGCAAGAGTAATGATGAAAAGATCTTAAAACAGATGTAGTAGATATTTATCCAGGGGTATTAAGATTTCCTTTCCTTTTTGAGGTAGTTTTGTTTTGTTTGTTGGGTTTTTTGTTTTGGTCGTAGTGTTTTAGCATTTGTGTATAGGATATTTCTCTGTTGTTTTACACATACACACACACACACACACACACACACACACACACACACACACACATTGCAGGATGACCTGCTATTGACAGCAATCTTTTACCCTTCTAGTGTTAGGATTGTGGATGTGCTAACCTATACTCTGATGTCCTGCTAAAATTATTATCATTTTGTTTTTTGACTCAAAATCTCTCTGTAGCCCAGGCTAGCCTGGAACTTACAGTAAATTCCTGCCCAAGACTCCCATCACAACAGGCTAAAGCTAATATCTCTGTGCCTTCTCTCTCTCTCTCTCTCTCTCTCTCTCTCTCTCTCTCTCTCTCTCTCTCTCTCTCTCTCTCTCTCTCTCTCTCTCTCTCTCTCTCTCTGTCTCTACCATCCAAGCTTGACTAGAAGTAACTACATAGCTCAAGATGGCCTCCAACTAATAGCAATCCTCCTGCCTCATCTCCAAATGCTAGTTTATATCACCATTCTCAACTCAAAAATCACATTAAACATCAATGCTCTAAATACACCCCTTAAATTACATAAGTTATCAGTATGCATCAAAACAAAGACCCAACTATATTCGATCTATAAGAAATCCCCTTCAAATATGAAGAGACCCATAACTTGAAGGGGTAGGGAAATTAACATATTAATATTTTAACACCAATCAAAAGAAAGCCAGTATTGCTATAGTAATTTCAGATAGGACAGACTTGAAAGGAAACAGAGAAGGATATGGCATAATGATAGAAGATCAGCTCTGAGAAGTGAACACTCCTTAGTACATGCATACCTGACATCAAAGCACCAAAACACACAAAGAAAAAATAAATACCTCAAGGTGAAAATAGATGGATTCGCTATTACAGTTATAGGTTTCAATTCTCTCACCTCCCTGCCTCACCCCACCTCTGTGCTACCTACCATGTAGCATAAAATGAAGAGATGTGTGGCCAACTAAGAAGATCCAGCTGAACTCAACAGCACCACTAATCAACTGAATAACTGGCATCTATAGACTGGGGGGAGAGGGGATGACCACAAGGGCAGAGTGCATTCTTTGTAGGCTCACACTGATCAGCAAAGGTACACCCCATCCTGGGCCCTAACGCAGATCTCTAGAGGAAGAAAACCATACAAGATTTATTCCCAAAACATAGTGAACTCAAACTGGAAATCAGTAGCAGAAAGAGAAAAAGTTTGTATGGATTAAGATGAATGCTGCTGTGGCTAGAGAGATGGCCCAGTGATTGCTCCTTCAGAGGACACAGGTTTAATTCCTAGTACCCACATGGAGGCTCACAATTGTCTGTAACTCCAGTTCTAGGGAATCGACACCTCACACAGACATACATGCAGGTAAAACACCAATGCATGTAAAAAGGAATAAACTATTTTTTTAAAAAGAAGGAAACATGTTACTAGGTAGCACTTTGGCCAAAGAAGTAGATTAATGAAGATGAAAATACTGAAGATGAAATCAGAGCTTCAGGATGCACCAAAAAACATTTGGAGAGAAACTTAAAGTACAGATCCATGTGAAGAGAAGGAAGATCCCCCTGCTGGTATCCAAACTGCTGTCTTAGTAATGCAGAGTAAATTAATCACAAAGTAAACAGAAGAGAAAAAAAGGAAGCATAAATCAAGAAAATTTAGAATAGTAGAGAAACTCTGCAACCCAAAGTTCATCACTCCAATAAAATAAACATTATCCAAACTAGCTGGAAAAAAACAAAATATGGAAATCAATAACAAAAAAAGTAAAGATTACTACAGAGTCAATGGATGTTAAACGGAGAGGACACAAAGAGCTCTGATACACAAATATGATAATCTACATGAAACTGATATTTTCTTGAAAGACAATATCTATTAAAATTTACACAAGCAGTTGTAGGTTATCTGAGAAGGTCTGTGTGGATTTAAGAAATATTTTTATAATAAATAACCATTGGGACTGGGGAGAAGGCTCAGCAGTAAGAACACTTGTTTCATCTTGAAGAATACCCAAGTTCAGTTCTCAGCACCTACATCAGGTAGTTCACAGTCATCAGTAACTCATCTCCAGGGTATCTAACACTGTCTTTTGGCCTCCATAGGTAACTGCATTCACATGCACATGCCTACACAAACACATACACACATACTTTTAAAAACAAAAATAAGTCTTTTAAAAATAAATAGTATGTAATAATATTCTAAAACAGAAAGTTCAAGGCCCAAATGGATTGACTTAAAAATGTTTATAAAGATTTAAGGAATGTGTACTAAATCTTTTCAGTCTTCCAGAATATATAATCTAAATATATAGTCTCTCTCTCTCTCTCTCTCTCTCTCTCTCTCTCTCTCTCTCTC
>NW_022196911.1:60084633-60086019 GCF_008632895.1 Mastomys coucha
AACTCAGAAATCCACCCGTCTCTGCCTCCCAAGTGCTGGGATTAAAGGCATGCGCCACCACAGTCCGGCGAAATATATAGTTTCTTGATGTATATAGTAGTTTCTAATATATCTTGAAGTATATAGTAGTTTTCCAATCCATTATATAAGACAATAATACACTGAAACTGAGAATAGCAAAAATATTATATGAAGAAGAAGAGGAGAAGGAGGAAGAAGAGCAAGAGGAATACGAGGAAGAAGAGGAGGAGGAGGAAGTGGAGGAGGAAGAGAAGGAGAAGGAGGAGGAGGAAGAAGATGAGGA
Organism: Mastomys coucha; assembly: GCF_008632895.1. Lineage (NCBI taxonomy): Eukaryota > Metazoa > Chordata > Mammalia > Rodentia > Muridae > Mastomys > Mastomys coucha. Next base: position 60,084,938 of record NW_022196911.1, read on the forward strand.
AGAAGAAGAGGAAGAAGAAGAGGAAGAAGAAACAGTAGCAGCAGCAGCAGCAACTATAGACCAGTGTGGTGATGAACAGAATGGCCCCCCATAGGCTCATAGATGGGAATTCTTGGTAACAAGGGTGTGGTACTATTAAGAGGTGTGGCCTTGTTGAAGGAAGTATGTCACTGGGAGTGGGCTTTGAGATTTCTAATGCTTAAGCCAGGCCCAGTGCCACTTTCTTTTCTTGCTGCCTACCAATCTGGATGTACAATTTTCAGTTGCCTCTTTAGCATCATGTCTGCCTGTGCTTTGCTACTTACCATGATGATATATCTCTGAAGTGTAAGCCAGTCTCAATGAAGTGTTTTCCTTTCATGAGAGTTGTCATGGTTATAGTGTCTCTTCACAGCAATAGAACATTGACTAAGACCAACCAGCAGCAGTTGTGAACATGGCCCTAAAATCCTCAGGGAAGTATTTGCGACTTGAAAAATGAAAAAAAGGAGATTTAATCCAAGTATGAAAACTGATGCATTAATCTAAAGTTAAAATAACACATCATATCACCAACCCCCATGTATAACATAAATGCTCAGAGATAACTAGTAGAAGAGAATTTTCTCAACTCTATAAAAAAACTTTTAGAAAGGACACTTGCATCACTGACAGCTTACATAAGGACAAAACAAAGTTTCCAGGTGTTTAATTTTTTTCCCTTTGTTGTGATCAAATATTCTGAACAAAGCAACATGAGAGAAAAAGGTTTTTTTTTTCAGCACACGCAGTTCAAGGCACAGATCATCCTGGCAGGAAGACAAGGTAAAGGAAGTTTGAAGCATCTGATCACATGACATCCACAGTCAGGGAGCAGAAAGCAGGAAGTACTTGAATGTTAGTACTCAGCTTGATTTCTCCATTGTAGGTATAATGCTTTGTGTAGTCTACCCTTGTGTTATTCAAATTCTGATTTCTCTGCCCTCATATCTAGTTTCAATCCCGACCTGGCACTGTAATGCTTATACCAAGAATCTCTTTTAAGAAGGAATGAAATGTCCACCTTTTGGTCTTCCTTCTTCTTGAGTTCCTTGTGGAATGTG
>NW_022196911.1:60087177-60102157 GCF_008632895.1 Mastomys coucha
AAAGAAAATATCTAATAAAAAAGGAAAAAAAAAAAGAAAAAAACAAAACAAAACAACAAAAAAGAATCTCCTGTCTCAAGTTTGCAGAAACAATTCTTACCATGTATTCTCTTCCTTGTCAATAAATTCTGATCACTCAGTGACTGGGCAGAATAGAGAATAAGGCAGGATATCTGCCAGCCAGAGGACCGAGGGAGGGAGAAATGAAGATTCAGATCAGCCAGGAGGATGGAGGAATTGAAATCATGAAGAAAAGGTCTGGAGAGAGATCACAGAAACACACCTGAAGCCCAAAGAGCCAGATCAATAATAATACGTAAGTATCATGGGATGGGACTGGGAGGTAGCTAGATTAGCATCCAAAGTTAAGGTAGATCATTTAACTGCTCAGCTATTGGGGCGAAGTTTTAAATAAATCTTGTTTTATTCTGTGTGATTATTGGGAACTAGCACAAGGTAAAGATATACAGGCACCAAATTAATTCACTGCTTACACTTATATTAAAGATAATTCATTTACACTCCACTTTATGCAGCTTGAGTCCCTCTCCTCAGGGAATGGTCCCATATACAATTAAGATGAGTCTTCCCACCGGAATTAATGTAATCAAGATAATATTTCCACAAAATACCAAGAGACCCATTTTGCCAGGTGATTCTGTATTCTGTCAAACTGACAGTCACCACTAACCTTTATGAAAAGGAAGGGGAAAATCCTCTGTCCCCATATATTTTCAACCTTGTACCAAAAGTCAAAGTTAACATAATGACACAGAAAAAGAAAATAACAGTATACTGATAGATAAGATAGACTTGTTCAGAAATTATATGATTTGCAAAATGAAAAGGCATGAAAGTGGGAGAGGGCCATGTAGGAAGGAGGGATAATGATGCATGTGGAGAGGAGATAAGAGAGATAATGAGAGGTAAATTTTATGTCAGCATGGATGTATGAAACGGTAAAGGAATAAATTTAACTTTAAAAATTGTATCACTTTCCTATATAGAACACCCAAAAGAATCAACAACAAATGTTTGCAAGGTTGCAGGATTTAAGATTAATATACAGATGTATATTAATATAAATAAAAAGATTAATATACAAATATACACTAGCTTCCTACACATTAATGATGAACAACTACACGCAAATATATATATATTTATATACAGATATATTTATATATACAGATGTGTACATGAGCACACATACAGATACATACATATACATACACACACACATATACATACACACATATGCCACAAACACACAGGACACATACACACACATGCACACACATACACACACATACATACACATACACACCTACACATACACACACACACACACACACACAAAGGAGCAAAAGTAAAAACAAAGAAGAAAGCATTCAGATGACAAGTGTAGGAAAGGATGGCTCATATGATAAAGTCATTGGGTAACTGCTAATTCAAACAGTGAATGACAAAGTCTGAATGAAAGGTCCAAAATCAAATGCATAGCAGTGGGAGCCCATCCCTGCCAGTGCAAGCCAGAAGTGCTCCACCTACCTAGGAAGAAAGGTTCTTGAAAGCGAACATGCTCTGCTTGCATGGCCCAGAATTTAATCGCCTTAATACAGAAGCAAATCTATCAAGAGACAAACTTGTACATGGATCTTTATTAAAGCTTTTTTCTGATACGAAATTTTTGGAAGCAGCCAGAGTAGTCTTCAGTGGGTGGATGGATAAATAATATCTCTCTATGATGAACTATAACTCGGCACTAAAAAAGAATGTGATATTTTAAGCCATGCAAGAAATTCTAAGGCATATTACTAAGTGAAAGATGTCAATCCAAACAGTCCCTGTACTGTTTAATTTCAATTATGTAACATTTTGGTAAAGAAAAGCTATGGAGAAAGTAAGGGTCAGAGGTTGCTACAGGTTGGAAGGAAGGAGCAAGAAGAGCTTAATAGAGCTGGAGGTTTTAAAGCTACTTTGCATGGTGTTGTGATAGCAGATATGGCTTGTCATACACTTGCTGAACCTTCCAGAATGCACATCAGGAAGAGTGAACCCCAGGGTGCACCATGGTCATGTGGTGATGAAAATATTTCCTTGTATGTCTGCAAGCTACATCACATGCATCGATCTGATGGATTATCCTAATTATAGAGCAGACTATGAGGACAGTGATTATAGAGAAACTGCCTTTTATGCTTAATTATATGACCATGAGATCATTCCTCACTAAGGCTAAAAACATGTGTGAACTAGGAAGATATCAGAGCTGAGAAAGTGTTTGCCTCTGTAAGCACAAGGACCTGCGTTAGTCTCTAGAGGTTGCCAAAGATGCCAGGCAGGTGTGGGAACAGATGCTTATAATCATAGCACCCAAAGGCAGAGACAGGAGGATCCTGGGGCTTATTGACCAACTAGGCTAGCATTATTTGTGAGCTTTAGACCAAGGAGAGACTCTGCCTCAAGAAAGATGGTCGTCCTAAGGATAACACCAGAGATTATTCTCTAGCCTCCACAGGCACCCCAAACACACATTCATCACACACACACACACACACACACACACACACACACACACACACACACACATGGGGAAAGAGAGAGAGAGAGAGAGAGAGAGAGAGAGAGAGAGAGAGAGATTTATTTGATTCTTTTTATAATGTTGTATAGATATCAATGTGAATGGTCTTAAAAGTCATTCATTGAATTCCTTGCTTATTGGTTAATCAGCAAATGATACTGCAATGAAATATGCATAGCTTAGCTTCATTATGGCCAGATGTTAATGATTGTTCTGTATCTAAAAAATAATTCCCTTTCCTTCCTCCTCTGCTTCACTCCTAGCTTAATATACTTCAATATATTGACTTATTTTCAAATTTCCTAACAGCATACATGAGCATCTTGCTCATGATATACAATTTGAGAACATTTTTATTCAAATATTTTCATCTGGTTTTTCAAATTTATTTATTTTCTTTTATAAGTGTTTTTACCAGCATGGATGTATGTGGACCACATGCATTCCTTCAACTGTGGAAGCTAGAAGAGGACATTGAGTTCCTATACTGGAGTTACAGATGGCTGCAAGTCACCATGTAGGTGCTGGGAAGGAAACCCACACTCTGCAAGAACAAGAAGTCACTTTTAACCACTGAGACCTCTCTGGCTCTTCATCTGGTCTCATAAGAACAATAGGTCTGCCGGGCAGTGGTGGCGGGCAGTGGTGGTGCACGTCTTTAATCCCAGCACTTGGGAGGCAGAGGCAGGCGGATTTCTGAGTTCAAGGCCAGCCTGATCTACAGAGTGAGTTCCGGGGCAGCCAGGACTATATGGAGAAACCCTGTCTCAAAAAAACAAACAAATAAACAAAAAAACCAATAGGTCTAAATGTATATTTTGTTATAATTCTTTTTTTGGCCCTTGTTTCCAGTCATCTCATCATTATCCAACACAGTGTGTGTGATTAGTTTTATTTCTTACTTTAAGGCTCATATCATTTCTAAGACAAGACTTCTGTGAATGAATTTCCTATTTGGGACCCTTCTTCCCATTAAATGTCACTGTCTGGGTGCTTTCAGAATTTTCTATGCCTTCTCAGATAAGCTCTGATAATCTGAACATTTCAAAGATTTTTGACTCAGACCTCATATCACATAGAACAGAAAATGTAAGATAGCCAAGAAAGACTGTTTTGTAATCTCTGTAGACAGGTTAATACTGTCATGATCCAAGGACTTAACTATCCATAAGCAAAGGTAAAACTCACTCTGGTCCTTTACTTTTTCTGAAAAACTCTGCCTCACATTACCATTTTCTCAAAGATTTCATTTAAAATACGTATTGAGGGATGGAGACTACTGAACTGGAAACTTCTAGTTTCGTTGGAAAGTTAGTTATATCAAATGATATTTTGCTGGGGTACACAGGTGAGACTTTTTCCTGAAGTAGACAATTGAAAAGATGTTGTTGTTATTGTTGTTGTTTGGGGTTTTTTGGTTTTTGGTTTTTGGTTTTGGGTGTTTGGTTTTTGGTTTTTCAAGACAGGGTTTCTATATAGCCTTGGCTGTCCTGGCACTCACTTTGTAGACCAGGCTGGCCTGAAACTCAGAAATTCACTTGCCTCTGCCTCCCAAGTGCTGGGATTAAAGGCATGCACCACCACTGCCCAGCTTTTTTTCATTTTTGAAAAGATCTTTTAATATAGCAAACATATGAAAGGACGTGTGAAGGAGTATAAACATGACCCCACAGACAGTGGGACACAAGCACTGAGCATTGGTTTGATTTGCTTTACCTCGATATTCTTCGCTAATGACACACATCTTTGCTTCACCTTACAAAGCATTGTTGAGTTCAACTTGTGATAACATCACCTTTGAGAGAACCATGCCCAAGAACTGCTCCTGAGGTTCTTGCTGAAGTTTGCTGCTTCTGTGGCCTTGCCTCAAGCTAGTTGGTAAGCCTTGGAATTTCTTCAGGATTCAACTAAAGCTGCTGGTTCATGCCTGGTGTCTGCTTGTCTAGAGGACTGGACTAAAACTGCTGTTCATATGTGGCGTCTGCCTGCCTAGAGGACTGGTCTTCAGCTGCCGAGTTGTATCTGGTGTTTGATATGGGATCTAACTGCTGACAAAGAAGAGCTTACTCCCAAAGAACTATTGTTAACAGGTCCATTTTCCCCATACTCTAATAACCTTTCTCTTCCACTACTACTGCTGGGTGGTGGGCTAGAAGGAGAGGTTGAACCCTTATTAAAAGTAAGTTGCCTATAGACTACCAATTGAACTCAGAGTTTTGTATACTGGCATTGTAAGTACCCCACCACTAACATGTTCCCAGAACTCTTTTCACTTTTAGTTTGAGGTTAAACTCTCATTAAGCTCCCAGATCAGCCTTGAACTTGGGATCCTCTTGCCTCTGCTAGTACTACCCTGGATGGCTGGAAATACCTTTCTAATACTTCTAGATTTTTATCTATTACTTCCCAGAACAAATTATCTAACCTCATTAAGAACTGAATTACACTACATCTATGAGTTAATGGTTGTGGAGGCCCCAGAGAATTCCACACACCAGACAACACTGATCATTGCCATTCCCTTTGGTTGCCCACCATAATTAGATGGTAAGACCTCATTGCCGAAGACACCATAGAGCTTGGTGTCAGGACATAGAGAAATCAAGCTGTAAGTGACTTGAACACTTCCTCTTTAGTGGCTAGTACCATAGTCCTGGGAAATGCTATGGAGGCTTCTAGAGAAAAACAGGGAACAGTGGTCTTACCCATGTGTGAGCCATATCAATTTCAATGTCAATAAGCCAGGAAAGATGTGCTCACTTGTGTAATAGTGGCATAACTGTTATAGGGAGTAGACTGCTTGCAGACTGATTTTGAGGCCCACACCACACAGGAGGGAATGCATAAATGTTATAGTAAAAAGAACAGCTCACTCCCAAAGAACTCTTTGGGAGTGACTAGTCAAAAACTAGTCATAATCTTCAGAAGGGGGAATTCACTACTATTGTTTAGCTAAAATGACATGGTGCCAAACCGCCTTCTAAATTGTGTGTTTATAGCCAAAGACAAATTCTGCAGTCTGCCTCAGTAAAGCCTTTCTTTGTGGTGAGCAGCAATGAATACAGGGACTTGAGGATGCTCAAGGTTGTGAGAATAAAAAATGGTTGAGTACTCATTCTTAAATATGGCATTAACACAACCCTCGAAGGCTTAGGGAACAATGAAGAAGAGAGAACCGAAAGAATGTAGGAGCTGGAAGATGGGGAGAAAGGCTTTGGAATGCTGTCGTTTGGGTATAACTCAGCCATTGCAAAAATGACTCTAGAGTAGCTGCGATTTCCTGTGTACGGCCCACACAAGGTTGGATCTGTCAGCAGTCAGTCACGGATGAGGAAAGGGGGGCTACCCCTCCCTGTTGAACTTTCATACCCCACTCAGGAGTCAGAATCATGATGATCAGGATTTCAAAGCCAACCTGTGTTATATATAGACACCGTCTCAAAGGAAAATGATATAAATTCCTGATCACAGAGGAAGTGGCAAGATCTACTTAATGCTCAGTATGCAAGGCCTTGATTTTCATCCCCAGCACCAAAATTTAAATAGTATAAACCACAGTCTCCAGCTCGGTTAATACTGTGTGCTCATTCTCTGTTGCTCCTTCTGTACTCTCTCTGCCTCTCAGCCACGCTCCGTGTCATCTTCACAGTACTCCCCTGTACTGCTGTAGTGAGGACTCACTCTCATCAGCCCTGCACAGTCCACAGCTTGCCCAACTTACCTCTTCACTTTCCCTCCTTCGACGTCCAGGCTGCTGAGTAAGAAAGAAGGGCATTGCACAAGCCCATAAAGAAGTTCAGCCTCCTGTCTGGGGTGCCTTCTGTCTCCTGAGTTTGGGCACTCTGGGACAATGCTTGCGATCTCATCAGAGTTACCTTCTGTTTTTCATTGTGGGCATTTTGAGCATACATCCTTGGAAATCTCTGCCTTACAGCATTCCTTCTCCTTATCAGCAGAGAGCTGGTCTGCTTCACAATAAAATAGAAGCGAGGAGATGAAAACCCCTTTCCTGCCTCCACCTGCAAATTTATCAGTGTTCCCAAAGGTCACATTCAGCTTCCTAATGGAACCGTGGGAGACTGCTCTCCGCCGTGTAAATCTAACCCCCCTCTTAAACCCTGGATCTTAGTCCAAGATTCTGCAGAGATTTGATCCCATCAATTATCACCTTTTCCACTGATGATGTCATTGGCTTTTACCCATCCCCGTTTGAGTGTGCTTCGTTCTCTCCATCTCCCACAACCCCTGAATTTCATTCTTTCTTCTTTTTTTATTAACTTCTAAACCTTCCATGAACATCTGTCTCCTGCTATCTCAGTCTTGCTTCATGCTCTCTTAACAGATGTCCTTGTGGAGACTTGCCTGCAGTGACTGTCCACACAGTTCCTTAGGTCTTAAAGTCTGGCCAGCACTTGAGCTTTCACTCAAGTGAAACTTCTAGTCCCTTTATTCACGATTACCCATGACTGCTTGCTGCGGAATCCTGTGTGGACTTTTGTATCCCACAGAGAGCCTCAAAAAAGGAAAGAGTTTGAAAGGCAAGCTTGAGTGGGACTCTCAGGGTTAGCTTCAAGCAGAGGAAGATGCAATTTGCAGGAAAAAAAAATATGAAATAGACAAAGGGGACTCTTTTTATTCACATAGTTTAAGTTGCCAGACGACTTATAAATGATTTAGTCTTTACGTATGGAATTTCATGTATGGCTATAAAAGAAAAATATGAAGGCACCCAAACAACACTACTGCTATTGCTCTTGGATAAGCAGATGGTAAGAGCCTATTGTTGAAGACACCACACTCCTTGGTTTCAGGCAGGGAAAAATCTATTTGTAACTGACTAGGAAATTTGCTCCCTAGTGACTAAGTTTCACTGTGCTGGGAGCTGCACTGTAGGATAGGGGAGCGGGGAGTACCACCAGTCTTACCCAGCTATGAACTCCATAAACTATAATGCCAACCTGGTAGGTAGGGTGTACCCACTGGTGCTGCAGTGGCATGACTGTTACAAGGGAACCAGTTGTTCTAGGATTAGATTAGATGTAACACTTGGAGGGTTCCCTCCACGACACAGAAGGGAATCCATACCAGGTACTAGAAACTTTTCTTTGCAGTGAGCAGCTGTTAATAAAGAGACTCAGAACGGGTCAAAAACACTAAAAGTGAGTGACTGTTGAGGGCTCACACCTAAATGCCACATCTATGTTAACCCTAGTCCCAAGGCTCAGGGAACATTGTGGACGAAGGAACAGGAAGAAAGGAAGACGCAGAGGGTTCAGAGAGTTCTGTGAAATGTGGTTTTTCCAAGCATGATGTGGACATTGTACTCGTGAATTCACAGTAGCCTTGGTTCCCTACATGAGACCTAGAGAAAATAAGTCCAGCCAATAGTCAAGCATGGATGGGGACTTACAGAGCCAACCCTTCAATGAGGAGCTACTGGAAGCCCTTGGCTGTTGGGAGTAGGAGTTAAGATTCTTTTTGTTCACCGGGCATGGTGGTGCATGCCTTTAATCCCAGCACTTGGGAGGCAGAGGCAGGCAGATTTCTGAGTTCGAGGCCAGCCTGGTCTATAGAGTGAGTTCCGGGACAGCCAGGGCTACATAGAGAAACCCTACCCTGTCTTGAAAAACCAAAAAAAAAAAAAAAAAAAAAAAAAAAAAAAAAAGATTCTTTTTGTTCATAGGTTGCCCTGGTCCAGGGGAGAGACCCACATCTATTTGCATATGGGAACAATAGCTGGACTCAGTGGATTATAACAAATAGAAGAGGATGCTAAATCATGAGGGGTGATGTGCTGAGGGGAGCCAAGGGAAGGCATGAGGAGGATGAGCAGGAGAAGGAGAGTAGGGGGTATGTACACATGGATGCAGCTCTCAGCAAATAAATGCTTTTACTTTTAAACTCTATGTTAATACTTTTGTTTTTGTTTTTGTTTTTTTCAAGATAGGGTCTTTCCATGTAGCCCTGGCTGTCCTGGAACTCACCCCATAGACCAGGCTGGCCTCGAACTCAGAAATCTGCCTGCCTCTGCCTCCCAAGTGCTGGGATTAAAGGCGTGCTCCACCACTGCCCCACTTGTTAATACTGTTTTAACTAAGATATAGTTACATCATTCCTTCTTCCCTTTCCTCTTCCAACCTTTTCCATGCACCCTCATCTCTCTTGCTCAAATTGATGGCCTCTATTTCTTTAATTAATGTGCATTTGTGTGTGCGCGTGTGTTTCTAAGTATATAAACAACATTCTCAGTCCATAAATGCTACTTGTACATATATGATTTCAGAAATAACCACATAGTAGAAGCTACACACATGAAGTCTCATCAATGCAGCTACCTAAATATGTTCCAAAGAAGGATGACACCAACACACATGATAACTTGGAAGGGGGAAATCTCATAAGCATTTTACACTAGACAAAGAAGTATAGGCAACTAAAAAATGCTTTTAAAAAGGAAATCGTAGTGGTTTAAATATGCTTGGCCCAGGGAGTGGCACTATTTAGAAGGTATGGATGGCCTTGATGGAGGAAGTGTGTCACTTTAGGGGTAGGCTTGGAGACATTCCTCCTAGCTGCCTGGAAGCCAATCTTCTCCTGCTTGCCTTCAGAACAAGATGTAGAACTCTCAGCTCCTCCAATCCCATGCCTGTCAGCACAATGCCTGACATGACCTCCCACCCACCCACCCACCCCCGCCATGATGATAATGGGCTGAACCTCAGAACCTGTAAGCCAGCCCCCATTAAATGTTGTCCTTCATAAGAGTTGCCTTGGTCATGGTGTCTCTTCACAGATAATGGAAACCCTAATAAAGACAGAAGTTGTCAGGGCTGGAGAGATGGCTCATAAGTGAAGAGCACTGGCTCCTCATGCAGAGGTCCAGAGTTCCATTCTCTGAACTCACATAGCACCTCATGACCATCTGTACAAGGTGACCCAATGCTTTCTGGCCTCTATGGGCACTGCATACATAGGGTACACAGACACATACGCAGGCCAAACACTCACACATATAAAATAAAATAAATAAATATCTAAGAAAATTTAAAGTCAATTATCCCAAGCACTATAAAAAAAGAAAAGAAGAGAAAAGAAATGAAAAGAAGCTAAATAAATTCCCCAATAAAGACTAAAGATCCATACTACAGTCTTTAGCCATAGAGGGGGAAAAAAAACTTCTTTAGCTGGGCAGTGGTGGCGCACACTTTTAATCCCAGCACTTGGGAGGCAGGCGGATTTCTGAGTTCAAGGCCAGCCTGGTCTACAGAGTGAGTTCCAGGACACCCAGGGCCATACAGAGAAACCCTGTCTCAAAAAACAAAAACAAAAACAAAAACAAAAAACAAAAATGAAAATTCAACCAAATTATAAGACTAACCTACTGCCATTTTAACTATTGGTATAAAAGGGCAATAAAATTTCAAATCACAGTTTTTAGGAAATAACTGTGTACTGCTTAAACATCAATACTGAACTCTAGGAAAATTCACAAAGCTTTGTGGTTCATTCATATAGCCCCAGGCAGAGGTGGGAGGATTGCCACAAGTTCAAGGCCAGCTCTGTCTACATAGTGAGTTCAAGGCCACCTTGGACTATAGATTGAGACCCCATGTCTCTAAAATTAAAAAAGAAAACAAAAAACAAAGAAACAAAAAAAAAAAACCCCAAATTGTTTAATCAATGGCTGAAACAGAACCCAAAGAAATACTTTCTATGTGGCCCTTAGTTGTTTTCAGGGTATATGTTTAAAAGAGTTAGGAGGATGGTAGGCTCCACAGTCCCCAAACACAGAATTCAAATGTTATAAGGCCTGATTAATAAACACCAATGGTCCAGTGAAACGCAGCCTCAGCACTCGGGACTCTGCTGCAGTGCACTTGTCAGCAAGCGACTCCCTGACTGGAAGTGAGCTCCTCTCCACATTCTCCAGGTCTCTCAGCAGGTGCCTCTCACCAACTCTCCATCTTCCTGTGCTTTGGCAATGTCTTATTTCTGCTTTGTAATTTCATCCTCTTATTCATTTTCCTCTCCTGTTACATGGAACTGAGGAGAGGGCAGAATTATATAGTCTATTGCAATTAACTACATTTAAAGACACAATGACTTGTGTAAATCGAGTTCTGCATTTTTTTAATACAAATCTTAACGTTCGGCTAGTATTAGACATTTCTCTTTGGAAACACAAGGGTCCTCAAGATAGTTATGAAAATTGCAGTAATTAGTTTTCAAAAATTAGAATAAGAAAAAGTCAACAAGTCCCAAAGATGCCTCCATCCCCACCCAGGGCAAAACCCTGGAGCCATTAACCTGGAAAGAAGGTGATAAGAGATATAGTCATTTGGGGTTAAGAGCAGATGGGAAGAAGCTAAAGGAGAGTTGATATAGTAACACAGGACGAAGACCAAGACCCTCTGTGGGGCCAACTTTCTGTGGGAACCCCTAACAGAGCAGGGGAGCCTCAGAATCAGGCCCAGGACTAAGATCACAGAAACTCATCTTGAACCTGAAGGGAAATCAATATTAGGATTCCAAATTGAGACTGAATATTCAGAGGCAAGAGGAGTCCCCAAAAAGAAAGTCAGTGTCCCAGAACCACCAAGGTTAATGGCAGTATGCAAATGCAGTTGACCTTCCACAGGCATTCTGCATCCACAGATTCAGCCAAGGACTGATGCAAACAAAAGCAACTGAGAAAAAAAGAATGCAGCTCTTAATCTTACTTCAGGGAAGTGAAGGATTAGGCCAGTCAGTGCTTGTTACAGAAGGTTTACTTCATTTGCCTAGGATACAAGTTTGCCTTCTGAGTAAAGATTTGAAATACTGAGCAATTCTCACAACCCAATGCTTTAGGGTTTGACTGTGTGTGAATCTGAGCCTCAAAATAGTATCCGAGGATGTTTTTGAGGGGCTTTGATAGTAAGTAACTGAATCTATCCACTTTGCTTCTTGGTTGGTCCCTGTGGGCTTGTGTGTTTGAACCCTTGGCTCCCACTGTTTTGTTTCTGTTTCAAGATATGAGAAGCTTCTCGTATCAGAGCAGCACTCGGCCACATCACCATTCCATCCTGGCCATGAGGAACTTGGAGCCCCTCAAACTGTGAGCCCAGGTAAGTCCTTCTCCCCTTACATTGCTTCTAGTCAGGTACTTGGTCATAGTAATGAAAGAAGTAACTAACATGACAACTAAGAGGATCTTCTCTACTGGAATATTCTACAGACAGTTATACAATGCATGGTCATTCGAAGTTCTTTTCTCATGCATGGGGAGAGGAGAGAGAGATGTAGAAGGAAGAAAGAAAGGAAGAAAGAAAACTACATCAGAAAATAGTTTCTATTTGAGTCTCTGTGAGTCTGAGAACCTGCTGAAGAGCTAGCAACAACTACCCAACTAAAATCTCTGCATATTTTGCTTTCCTGGGTTCTCATTCTAAACCCCACCCACTGCAGATGCCAGGAGAGTGGAGAAGGAGTGAGTTTGCTCTCACCTCACCATGGCAACAACCAACAAACCAGGTTGCATTTCTTTTTTTCCTGCAATGCCTCCACCAGCAGCCTGAATAACTTGAAAAGAATATGTTTCTCAGAACCTAGACGTTAGGAGGTCACCACCGAGGCCATGACTGGCACAGGGCATTGATTTGAGGTGAGATATTGGCTGTCAAACTGCCACCAAAGGCAAGCAGAGAACTGCAGCTGGCCTTTGACATGAAAATCCGAAGGGTGAGATGCCTGTTGAAAGGCTTCCACAGACTCGGCTGACAAAGAGCAGAAGCAGATGCCCTGGCAGCCCTGGGCTGGCTCTAGGAGCACTGTGGGATCTGCCTTCTATAAGCTATTTCCTTTTGATTCTACTGACATCTACGGGTTGATACTCAGCTGCACTCTTCGCTTTTCTTTACCCACCTTTCACCCCAATCCTCATGATTTAAAGAGATTTTTGTACGTGGTTATATAAAAGGCAGTGCTGATTGCCTGCTCTCTATAAACATGGGACTCTGACAACTGCCAAAATCAGAGGCGAAGGAGCTGACTTGTCTTTCAAGACACCCCCTGTTTTGCTTCAGATACAACTGAGTAGGCTTGTATGATTAAACTACAGGTTTGCAGCACATCACCACCAGCCTAGCAGATTTAATCTACTATTGTCCAGGGTGAATGATACCCCATGTATTTGCAACATTACTGGAGACATTTGACAAGATTCCCCCCCTACCCTCAACAATTGCCACAGCTTGAGACTTAAATAAGAGCCTTTCAAATGCAGAAGAGATCAATCACCTAGGTTTTCCATTTTGAAACACTCTCTCTTCTTTTTATCCCTCTGTTCCCTTGTCTATTTTAGGTTTCTTCACAAACAAGCTCCCCACATACTTTTGCCATCTCCTCTCTTCTACCTCCTCTGACTTTTAATCCTTCTTGCTGCACATATGAGAGGATCCCTCACAGATTCCACTGCCCTCAGCCATCAGCTCAGTCCACAGGGTTATTCTCTGGCCCATTGTCCTCACATAGCCTTTAGAATCCATTGAGGCAGAACAGAAACCCAGGGAAGACTGAGAAGATGGGAACTAGGGAAAGAGTCTCTCACTCCAGAACCTGGTTGGCATGTCTTACCACCTCAACGTTAAGATTACAGTACAGTTAATTTGCTATGAAGAATGCCCACATAGAAATAATAGTCCTGGGGCAGAAGAGATGGCTCTATGGTTAAGAGCATTGGCTGATCTTCCAGAGGACCCCGGATCTTCCGGGTATTCTGAGCTTCTGGACAAATATCCACTTATCAGTGTGTGCAATACCATGTATGTTCTTTTGTGATTGGGTTACCTCACTCAGGATGACATCCTCCAGATCCATCCATTTCCCTAAGAATTTCATAAATTCATTGTTTTTTTTTTTTTTTTTTTTTTTTTTTTTTTTTTGGTTTTTTTTCGAGACAGGGTTTCTCTGTATAGCCCTGGCTGTCCTGGAACTCACTCTGGAGACCAGGCTGGCCTCGAACTCAGAAATCCGCCTGCCTCTGCCTCCCAAGTGCTGGGATTAAAGGCGTGCGCCACCACCGCCCGGCAAATTCATTGTTTTTAGTAGCTGAGTAGTACTCCATTATATAGATGTACCACATTTTTTGTATCCATTCCTCTATTGAGGGACATCTGGGTTGTTTCCAGTTTCTGGCTATTATAAATAAGGCTGCTATTAACATAGTGGAGCATGTGTCCTTATCATATGTTGGGGTATGGCATACTTTTTAATGCTTTCCTGGTAAAGTTCTGCATGTCATTTAGAACCAACTGAAAGTTGGCATCTCTCCTGATTCCTCTCTTCATACAAGTCCAACCAAGTGCTGGGCACCTGGCTAAATTCCTGGCATATACGAAGTACTCAGTGAGAGCCTACAGGGCTGAGCTGAGCTGAGCTGATGCATGGCCAAGGGAACCTCTTTGCAGCCTCACACTTGCTTGTGAATCTGCTGTCTCTCTACATAGCTACTTTGGTGCCAGAGGGCAGTCATCAGGCATCCTTTCAGCCTGTGCTTTTCCAAACTTTCCTTGCTAACCATTGGCTGTGCAAGTCATAGATCATCAGTCTTCCTTGGGGTACATGCCCTTTCATACACTTGGCCCACAGCCAGCTTCATGAAGTATGCTCGTGGGAAAGTGGCATAATCTCCACATGGGAGATGAGTTTACATTGGGGTTAGATTGATGGGTGACATGGCCCCAAAGTTGCCAAGCGGGGGGGGGGGGGGGGGGGGGGGGGGGGGGTCTGCAGCCCTGACTCAGAGGCTCATGGTTTATTTTGTTGTTTTGAGACAGGATCTCACCATGCAGTTCGGGCTGTTTTTCACCTTGCCATTTGCCAGTCTCAGCTTCTGACTTGAGTACTAAGATTGCAGATATGGGCCACTGTGTTCTTCCATGTTTTATATGGTATTACGTCTAGTTTCAATGCTTTATTATAAAGCTTCTTCAGGTCAGAAGGAACTCCGTTTCTCTTGCTGTGGCTCTGTAGTTTGTCATTGATGGAGGCTGAGGGAATTAATAAACCTGATTGGGACTGGCCCCAGTGGAACTGAGAAGGGCTAGAGAATGGGGGGATGCTACAGTATTTGCTGAGGGCTACTGGCTGCCAGACCTCTAGCACACAGTTCACTCCCTGCAGTCACTCTTGGTCTCTATTGGAAGTTGCTTCTGTGTCCATGGCTAGGGTAGACTCAGACCACCCAAAGGATTATCCTAAATGAGTGAGATTCAGACCATGCAACCTTAGTGATCTTCTTGGGTATGAGAATCACTTTATTTATCCAACGGAATGCTCAAGTGTAAGTCAAACTCATTGATTATTCTCAGCCTCTCCACGGTGAAATGTCAATAGGAATGGGATTCCTTTTTTTTT
>NW_022196911.1:60102167-60114850 GCF_008632895.1 Mastomys coucha
TTTTTTGTCTCCTTGTGTTGGTTTCTGTGAGTCTGGGCTTTGGTGTGTGACTTTCTCTTGTGCCTGCTTGTTTGGGAATGTCTTTTGAAATGTTTGTATTTTGTTGTTATTGTTGAGTGTTTGCATTGGGCTTGAGTACTGTGTTTGGTGTATGGGACAGGTTGTTCTCTGTGTGTGTTTGTAAAACGTGGTGTATTTGATATAAGCACGTAGGTGTTCCAGGGATTAGAGGTGTTGCGTGTGCTATCTTGTGTGTGTGGAGTAAGTGTGTTGAGCTGTGTTTTGTGTTTTGCTGTTTGTATTATACGTTTGTCTGTTGTGGCTTGTGTTATTTGGGGCTTGTGTTATGTTAGGCATGTGTCTTGCTGTGTAGGTGGGTATTAATTTGTTCTATGAGTTTTAAGTGTGTGTTATATATTTGGAATGTGCATTGAAAATTTACTGTTTTGTTGGATTGAGTGTGCTATACATCTATGTTGTGTCTGCATTTAGGGCGAGCATTTCATTGCATGTTGTGTTTGTGAAAAGATAATGTATGGGTGTGTACGTTGGCAGCTGAGGTGAATTTGTGGTAGGTGTGAGTATGTCTCTCTCTCTCTCTCTCTCTCTCTCTCTCTCTCTGTGTGTGTGTGTGTGTTTGTAGGAGCACTAGGGCCATTGAGAATCTCTAAATCCCTAATCTCTTCACCCAAGATTAAGCAAATAAAATTGTTGGTATGAAGAAGTCAGATTCTCGATGACTCCAAAGAGACATCTGCAAGTGAGCCAAGGAGCTTAGCTTCCTATCAGCTGGGTGATAAAGGGGCTTGGGCTCTGCATGACAGTTGGAGCAATATGCTCTAATCCGATTACCAAGAGACTCAGTGTCACTCCATATTAACGGCAGATTTTTTTTTAAACGGTGCTAAAGAGTTAGTGTTCATCATCCAAGACTTCAGTAATTGCTTAAAAAGAAAATAATGCTTATCTAAGACCCCAGGCTAAGGGACAGGAGGTGGTACAGCTGGAGCAAGGGAAAGGAGGCTCATAGCCCATAAGAGTCCCTTGTTCCCCGGGACTTCATCTGAGTTGTCAGCTTCTCCCCCCTCAGAAGAAAGGCTGGGGAGACTGTAGACCACAGTGTTATGGCCGAGTGAGGGGCCAAATCTAACACCCAGCAAATAACATTCAGATTTCTGTAGGTGTGCTTTCACTCCCATGGTGGGGGCAATTCTGCACTGTAAAGCTATGGGATTCAGCACCTTTAATGTTTAACTTACTTTGTAGGAAAAGATGTCAACATGGTGGGAAAGAACAGAAAAGCCTGATAATCGCTGGGGATGCCCATGGAGACGCCAGTGTGAGACAGGACATAAGGATACAATTTTCAGGTAACAAACACTCTTGAGGCCTGGATTACAACTACCTGGCTGTTTCCAATCCAAACCAGGCCTTTAAGGCCCGAGGCTCATTTCTCAGCAGCCAGGTCAATGATGTGTGCATTCACTTAGTGGAAGACTTATTCTTGGAGTATCCAGAAATTTAATGGGTTGGGTCATGCTTTGAATTTAACTTCATATGGAAATTGATTGGCAAATCATGTCACTATAAATACCCTTAGCTTGGGTATACCTAGTGAATTTGGGACACTGTTTGGATGCAGTCTTTAAAGAAAGGGCAGCCAACATTTGTGAAAGGATTGAGTTTGTTCACAGGCCTGGGCTGAAAAGTCAGCTACCTTACTGAGTAGCAATAAGTCACTTGTAGTTCTGGTTAGAAATCAAGATTATAGATTTCCAGAATCGCTTTATCTGGACATAGAAATGTGAGATGATCTTCCATTCCTATATCTCACTCTCATTTTAGCAACCTGGAGACACCAGGAACTCTTAGCTAAGTTTGTTAACCACTTTCTTCAGGAATCCTCAATTGTTGGTCCTACAGGGAATCAATAATCTCTGAATTGAGTAGGTCACTAGAATCCCTTTGGGCTTATCAACTGGCTATGTAGATTCCTAGCCCCACTCTAGAATCAATAAGAATTTCATAATCATAGCTCCCCATTGAAAACTGGTCATCTGCCAGGTTCATGAACTATTGATACTGGGCATTTTCAGGGAGATTTTGACCCATGAAACCATACCTGGAAACTGCTGGGTTTCCTTTTATCAAAAATCTCTTTGGGGGATACATAGAATTAGAAGTATAAAGAGTAAAAGTATAGACTTGCCTGAGTCAATTCTTGTTTCTGCTTTACAGCTGAGGAATAGAAGGGTTTGATAAAGAGAATGTCTTGCCCACATTCTCTGATTCATTGAGGGGCAGAACCAATTTTCAAACTTATTGTTGAACCCATAAACCCAACATTCCTCATCTGTATGAAACATACAAGAAAGGGGGAAATTTGTGGGTTATGCATCATGGCTCATCTCTTCTGGGTGGATTTTATCTAAATGTGTGCCTGCTTATCATGGTTACTCTCTATAACATGTCCCCCTATGGAAAAGGACCAACATCATCCATGAGACACATGCAAACTTAACTACCTGTGAACATGAGTCAGAAGTTCAAGCCTTGGAGTTAGCCCACTAGAGCTGCTCATTAACCTGAATACAAAAATTGGATTCACACTTAATGTAACTAAGGAAAGTTAGACTGAGTGAAAAAGAAAGCCTGCTTCTTCCCCAGGAAGCTGTGATTGACATAAGCGAAGGGATAGTCTGAATTTAAAAGTAGTGGAAGGTTTAAGTTAAAGCGCCAGGTGACTGTAGGTGCACATGCATCCTCTAGGCAGAGTTAAATAGAAATGATGACAGTGGTATTGGGGTAGAGCTGAAGACACAGCTCCAAAATGCTGTTGGCAGCAGCCTGAGACCAGTGAGCTCTTTTTAGAGATGCCCTCCCCCCACCTCAGGCAGGACCTGGATTACTGACTTTCCTGGAGAAAAGAATTTCAGGACCAGTTTTTATGGGACAGAGATAGAATTTGTTAAGAAAAAATTCTGACACAGATTTAAGAAAAAGCACCAAAAAGAAGACAGGCACTTCAGGAAAAACTCACTGTACCCACCTGCATGGGCGTGGGCTTCTCAAGAGAGTCTTGCTTAAAAGGAATCATTTTATAATTCCCAAAACCAAAATGTATAAAAAAAAAAAAAGAAAGAAAGAAAGAAAGAGAGAAAGAAAAGAAAAAGAAAGGAAGGAAGGAAAGAAGGAAGGAAGGAAGGAAGGAAGGAAGAAAAGAGAAAAGGAAGGAAGGAAGGAAGGAAGGAAGGAAGGAAGAAAAAAGCATTTTAGCACCAATGATTGTAGTGGCTTCTAAAGGAGTTCTTTTCCCCCTTTCTCCTTCCCCTCTAACTTTGATTAATGAGGTGCCCGCTTATCATGGTTACCCGAGATACAATTCACAAACTATAGGAAACTCCAAAAGGTTGACCAAAATGTGGATACAAAGTGTGGAGCAGAGACTGAAGGAAGGACAATCCAGAGACTGCCCCACCTGGGGATCCTTCCCATATACAATCACCAAACCCAGACACTATTGTGAATGCCAGCAAGTACAGGCTGACAGGGGGCTGATATAGCTGTCTCCTGAGAGGCTCTGCCAGTGCCTGACTAATACAGAAGTAGAGGCTCACAGCCATCCATTGGACTGAGCACAGGGTCCCTAATGAAGGAGCTAGAGAAAGGACCCAAGGAGCTGAAGGGTTTGCAGCCCCTTAGGACAAACAACAATATGAACTAACTAGTACCCCCAGACCTCCCAGGGACTAAACCTCCAACCAAAGAGTACACATGGTGGGACTCAGGGCGCCAGCTGCTTATGTAGCAGAAGATGGCCTAGATGGTCATCAATGGGAGGAAAGGCCCTTGGTCCTGGGAAGGCTCTATGCCCCAGTGTAGGGGAATGCCAGGGCCAGGAAGTAGGAGAGGGTAGGTTGGTGAACAGAGGGAAGGGGGGGGGGGAATAGTGTTTTTTTTCCCCCAGAGGGGAAACCAGGAAAGGGGAGAACATTTGAAATGTAAATAAAGAAAATATCTAATAAAAAAAATACGCCATAGAAGAAGCAGCAGTAGCCACACAGGTACAGAGTAAGAAAGAAGCTGTGGCTGGAGCAGTGGCCACACCTGTGCTGCATCAGAGGACAGGGGATGGGGGGGAGTGGGAGAGGGTGGTTTTTGGAGATGAGTACTCCAGAACAGCCTCATCCTGGTATGTGAAGATGCATCTCCTCAGTGAGACTGAGGAAAGAGGAGCAGACAGATTCAAGATTGTACGGGGTACAATCTACTGGGAAGTAAAATGTAGTAGGAGTGAGACCCAGTGAATGCCCATGATCTGGGTCAGAAGAAGAGGCTTGGGATAAATGTGACATCATCTAAGTTCCAGTACTTCTGCTTTTCCTCTAGCTCCCAGGCTAGTACACCTTCCTTTAGTATGTGCAGTTGCCCTGCTGGGAGCTGTACTTTCCCTGTTCCCTAGGCACAGACTGCCTCCAAAACCAAGAGTGGAAAGCTAGACATGCCGAATATGCTGATAGTTCCTCCCCACCACTCAGGCTTACAGGGTTACATCCCCCCAAGACTGCCCTGGATAAAAGCACATCAAAACATACACCCACACCTCCTCCTGGACAGCTCTGCTCTGGACCTTGGCTCTTCAAAGACATGAGATAATAGCTCTGAAGTTGGCTTGATAAACTGCCTCGCTCTCTCCTAAGCTCTTCTTACAGTCTCTTTGTCACTCAGCTGTCTACTTTCTTACCCCTGGCCCCAGTGTTTGACAGAAAATTAATCCTTATACCCTATAATTTCACATGGGCAGAAAGTGAGACTCTCAGTGACAAGGAGTGCCATAGAGGAGGGTGGGGACTAGAGATTGCATTCTATGGTGCTCAGGAGTATAAGGAGAGGCATCTCTGTGCCCTATCTGCAAGGAAGTTTTCATTTATAGAAATTGAGATATTTAGCCAGAAACAATCCAGTAATATTCTTCCTCATATCAAAATATTGAGAAATCTGTTGCTGTAGAGTGGTTATACTAGCTAGACATATCTTCAAGATCCACACTTCTATCTTTTATCCTCCACCCATGTCTTAACTAGACCCTTGGGATTAACTGCTCTTGATCACAAGTTGGCTGATGAACCTCCAGGTACCCTATCTTCAGAGAGAAGCATCCTTTATTTTGTTTTGTTTTGGATTTTTGGCCTTTCTGCTAATTCCCATGAGTTTATTGGTTTATCTTATCTATACTTGTAAATTATATGCACAAGGAAGGATCTGTTTGTGTGAATGCTGGTGTCCACAGGGGTCAGAGGTGTCAGCTGCCCCTGGAGCTGAAGATGGTTGTGAGACACCTGATGTATGTGCTGAGAATAGAAATCAAGTGCATTGAACCATCTTGTCTGTCTTGTTTCTCTTTGTTTATAGATAACATCTCACTGTGTAGTCCTAAATAGACTGAAACTCACTATATAAGCTAGTCTAGCCTTGAACTCAGAGATCTATCCCATGTGCATCCTGACCACAGAGATTAAAGACACATGTCATCATGCCCAGCCCAAGACTTTCTTTGTTAACTCCCCTACCACCAGTATCACATCATATACCCAAGCTGAGACTGCAAAGGCTAGAGAGACAAATATTTGTCATTATCACACTTTATGAATAACTAAATTTTGTCCAGTCAGGTTTCAAACAAAAGTGCATTGTCCTGGGGAACCATTAGTCTTGTGCAAACTGGTTAACAGGTCACCCATATGTTGTAGTGGCCATTAACAAGGTAGTCAAGAAGTAGAGCAGTAGGCAACAGGTGGCCAGAATACAAGTGACATCTGGTGGACACAAGAGGGGCTGTTGCTGTGAGAATCTTAATGGAAAGTGAGGAGGTCACAAGCTAGCATTTGGATGTGAAAGCTAGGGAGAGCTGAGAGTCACTGATGGCTCTGGGTTCAGCTGAAGTAACCTGAGCACCATATTGTCAAGCAGGCACAGCTTGAACCACAGAGTTTTCTGCTCTGGCTCTTAAAGGTATGACATCAGTGTCCAAGCTCTGGGAATTCTGTCAGCACTTTGATCCTAGTGGTTGTAGGATGGAACTTCCAGGTTCCATAGAGCCTGACCTTCATCCCCAAGCCAGCAGCACCACCATCCCCATCCTTTCTAGCCTTGAACCCCCGGCATTCCTGTGTTATCAGATAGAGAAAAGTGTTCTTGTTTTAAAGGCTTTAATGACTAGATGAGGCTCCTTTAACACCAACAGTCTAAGATTCTCTTTCTCTCTCTCTCTCTGCCTCTCTCTCTCTCTGTGTGTCTGTGTGTGTGTCTGTGTGTGTGTGTCTGTGTGTGTGTGTGTGTTTGAGTGTGTGTGTCTGTGTGTGTGTGTGTGTGTGTGTGTGTGTGTGTGTGTACATGTGGAGTTTGGGATCACATATGCTGTAGATCTCAAAGCCAGCTGATTAGCACCTTAAATTACACTCCAAAATCCCTGTTGTTGCACAATGCAGCACACTACCAGGAATAATACTTGGGGAGAATTTCCCAGGAACCTATACCTAGCCTAAGACAGTGCAGACAGAAAAGTCACTGGTGACGTTTTGTTATTATATAGAAGAAAAGGATCTAACAGTAAGAACTGGCTTACAGTTCTATGACCTTGTTTGCCTACCTCTAACCCCTGTACCTGAGAAAGAACTTAGAGTGGTCAGGAAGTGCTCCTGAAGAAGCAGCCACTAAGTTTCCACCAGCTCTGGCCTTCTTCGGTCACAGGATGTCAGCCTTCTGCCATCCTGCTGCCATCCTGCTGCCATCCTGCCACATGGAAGAAAGTGTGTTGGCTTCCTGCAAAGGCAGAGCCTTGCAGTCCGTGATCACACTCTTCCAGCACAGATGTTCCAGCTTTCTGTGTACAACCTGGTGAGAAACTTGAAAGTTAGGGCTTGCAGCAATCAAGCTTTCCTTTCCCATCTCATGGAGTTATTACTTCTGAAGAGGATGTGGAGCCATTTAGCGATGCCAGGGTATCGGTTCTCTTGGAGCAACCAGGTGATTGGACAGCATAATGAAACACTCCCCTGGAAAGGACTGTTTGAATAACTCGAATGCATACTTTGGGGGACCTTTCCCCTCTAAGTGACAGTCAGAGTGCTAGAAGTAGAAACAGACTGTGTGGCCCGAGACTGGGCTTTAATTGACAGTGAATGAGGGAAGGGGTCGCAGATGGGAGGAAGCTGAGAGGAGCAGGGATCAGAGATAGCAAGATTCTGCTATGGAGGAGGAAAATAACCACACGAGCCTAAAAGTCTGTGAGAGTGGGGATTTCACTAGATTATCTTCCTTACAAACAACCAGTAAGCCTTAAACCAACCAACAGTTAAGTCAACCCAAGTAGCCTTTAATGAGAAGCTGATAACCAAACTTTGGTATCCCCTACACTCAAACACCAGTACAAGGTGGAAAACAGTAAGTACTGCTGTGTACAAGTGCCTTTTGAATGCATTTCTCTACAAAGCAGTGGTTCTTAACCTCATGTTGTGGTGACCCCAAACATAAAATTATTTCATTGCTACTTCATAATTTTGTGCTGGACAGTAATTTTGCTAGTGTTATGAATGGTAGTGTAAATATCTGTGTTTCCTAATGGCCATAGGCGACCCTTGTGAATGAGTCATTTGATGCCCGAAGGGGCTTGTAACCCACAGGTTGATAGGCATTGCTATAGATAGGAGCTAGAGACGAGGCTACACATACAAAGGCAGGTACACTAATGGTCAGTCTGGAAAAAGTACAACCACTGATAATTAAGCTCAGACTCAGTTCCCAGAAGTTGTGGGGGAAGGGTTGATAGATAGGAGTACTGAAGGACTTTTGCCTTGAGGAAACCTGTCTGGTCCTCACAGTACTGAAGGATGTTTCTGTGTATCTGTGAAAATGAATTTATTTTACTGCTTGTAAAATTTTTCAAAAATCAGTTCAGAAACAAAGACGGCACAAGACAGAAAGTTCATCGCACAAAATACAGCACACTGTATGTTGTCAGTGGAAGCCATCACCATGAAGAAGATTGAGAAGAAAATCACCTTAATTAACTTTGGAAAGATGAATGGGACAGGACATTAAGAGCAAAGAATTAGGCATCAGGGATGGAGAGATTGCTCAGTAGTTAAAAACACTTGATTTTCTTCCAGAAGACCCAAGGTTCAGTTGCCAGCACCTGTATGGTGGCTCACGATTGTCATGATGCCCTCTGCTGGCTTCAATGCGCACTGTATGCATGTGGTGGATACACATACACAGAGGCAAACACTCACACACATAAAATAAAAGTAGACAGGTCTCTTTAAGAGCACAGGCATTGAATCTGTACTTGAGAGAGTAAAGCTCTTCTCACATGTATGGGTTAATAGTCCCTGACAACCTTCTGAATATTCTAGTGTTAAATAAGTAATCCCATGAGACAGAGGTGACAGACAAAGATAAATGGGGACACAATGAGTGACACCAGGCAGTTGTCTCTCTCTGCAGTCTTCCTTCTCGGGATTCCTGTTATCTATGTCTGACATAGATGAGAAGTATTAAGTCAAAAAGTATAGGAATAAATGGTTTGTAAAATTTAAGTAACGTATTGCAGCACACTGTTCTATGGATTCTGTTCTATTAGTAGTTTTGTTTTCTAATATTTGATTGTGCAGTTAATGTACGCACCAAACCTTTTCAACATATTCACTATACACATGCACACACATATCCTATACAGGGTCTGGCCTATATAGATTCAGGCATCTGGAAGAGGTCCTGTAATCAGCTAAGTAGGGATGGTTGTATTTGAGTTAGGGCTGCTGGTATCATGGAGAATTTTACAATAGATACACAGGTATGAATACATGAGCAGATGCTGTGTCTATGTGTGTTGGCAGGCACTTACGTACCATCAAGTTCTTTCCATGAAAATCATTATAAAACCTCAGCAGTGATGGTCACACCCAAAACCTAGGTAGGTATTCCTAAATGGTATTTTTTAATAAAGAGTTTTTTAGTTCATACTAACTACTCTAATAATTCCCATATGCCTGGCCTCCTTTGTCCATGGACAGCAAGCACATCTTAAGCTCCCAGTAAATTCCTGAAGCCATGGGCAGCTCATGTGGAAGATGGAACTAATGGCATACTAGGACAAGAAGAGCACAATATAAACGTTTAACACATTGCCCTCCAATATAAGAAAGTCCTGGGGGTGGAGAGAAAAGAAAACTTGGAGTATGTCAAAAAAAATAAATAAATAAAATAAACAAAGGTAAATGAAGAAGAGACAACCATCCCCTACAGAAGGGTTTCAGCTAATAAATACAAAGGAAATGAGACTAGAAGAGAACACGCAAGTCATTGTTGTAGACAAGGTCTGCTGACAGATCCCAAAGTTGCCTGGAGGCTTGAGAAAGAAGCATTTGAATAGTTTAAACTCCGGGTATTTGAATAGTGTAAGGGTGTTTCCTCAGCAGAGGACGAGGACGATGCAGAAGACGATGCCTTAGATTGGAGAAACTCAGTAGCCCTCACCCAAGTGGCAAGAGTTCACCTCAGCAACAGGATGGCACGTCAGCATCCCAGGCCCTCTGCCACTGTGCCCAGAAGGCATTGTGCCTGTATGGTAGTTACCATTTAAAACAAAACAAAGCAAAAGCAAATAAACAAACAAACAAAAAACAATATCACCTCCTGATTTAAGAAACCCAAGTTAAGGGACTATCTACAAAATAACTGGTCAGAACTTTGACATCATAGAGAACACATTAGTGTTCCTGCAACCTTTCTATAAACCTAAAATATGTGTATGCCTGAGAAAAAGTAAAGAGAAGTAATGCAAATTAAATTCAAAATAAAACACAGGCAAATTGGCATCTGAAACAGGGCTGTCGGCATTTGTTCCCATTTACAGCCATAAATAGCTTTGCTTAACTTTTAAAAAACACTGTATTTGAGTGTGTGTGTGTGTGTGTGTGTGTGTGTGTGTGTGTGTGTGTGTGTTATGTGCACCTGTACTCATGTGGAAGCCCCAAGTTGGCATGGTCTTCTTCAATCACCATCCTCTCTTATCTTTGAGACAGTTTCTTACTGAACGTGAAGGTCCTTGATTGGCTTAGGCTGGTGGGCTAGTGAGCTGAGAAACCTGCCTGTCTCTGCCCTCTGCCTTCTGCCTTCTGCCCTCTGACCTCTACCTCCAAGTCTGGGGTTACCAGCATGAGCTCCCATACTTAGCTTTTCACAGGACTTCTCGGGATCTGAACTCTGGTCCTTATGCTTAAAGGGCAAGCATTTTACCAACTGAGCTAACTTCCAGTTCCTGTATTTTTATTTTAATAAAATGGAAAATATTCTAGGAAGGCAAATTATGAAGACTAATATACCAAAGACAGGAGCCCTCTAAAGCCTCACCCTGGAAGGAGCAAACACTGCTGAAGGAATGTGCACACAACGACCCTTAGCACTAAGGCTGAGGCCGGGGCTGGGGCTCCCTTAGACACTGAAGGGTTATGGGAAATGTTGATTTTGAGGTCAATGAATCTTATTTTGAATCAGAAAAATAATAAAAATATTTTTTAAAAAAACTGCCTACCTGGATTCCAAAGTCAGGATGATTCTGAGGCACAGCTGGGGAAGAATTTGGGTTGGCACCCACCAGCACTCCACCCACCAGCACTCAACCCACCAGGACTCCTGAGGCTGAGGCTGGAGGAGTCCAAGTTCCAGAAAGTCTAGACTGCATTGCTAGATACTGTCTTTAAGGGAAAAAAATGGTTAGTAAAATTTAAATAGTAACACACATAATTACTTTTCATAGTTTCAATAGCCACTTTTAGGATTTGGAGCATTTATTTTTATCAAAACATAATGTTAATTATATTTTTAAAAAATATCCCTATAATATATTTTGATCATGTTCTCTCTTCTCTTCCAATTCATCCAAGATGCTACACACCTTCATACCCAGCCAATTTCATGCTATTTCTTTCTCTCAAAACCAAAAATCAATAAAACAAAACAAAACAAAACCCTAAGAAGACAAAGGGGCAGCAAATCACCACCACAACAAAAAGAACACACACACATAACTCACACACAAACCACATACATATAACACATATACACCACATACACACACACACATGCACACCACACACACATACCACACACACATACAACACATACACACCACATACACACACACACCACACCATACATACCACATATACACACTCACACCACACACACACAGACACACACCACATACATACGTAAACACCATATATATACACAAACACCATACACATGCACATATACACACACATGCACACATACCACATACACATACACACCACATACACACACACATGCACACTACACACACATACAACACATACACACCACATATACACACACACCACATACACATACATCTCACACACACACCACACCATACATACCATATATACACACTCACATCACACACACAGAGACACACACCATATACACACGTAAACACCATACACACACACAAACACCATACACACGCACATATACACACACATGCACACATACCACATACACATACATACCACATACACACACACACCACATATACACACATATACATCACACACACACCACACACACATACACACACACCACATACACACACACATGCACACACACCACATACACATACACACCACACACACACACACATACACCACATACCACACACACACACACAAACACACACACATACACACACCACACACACATACACAAACACACATACACATGCACACACTATGGAGTCCACTTTGTCTTGGAAAACTTGTGAGCACAAACAAGCCCTGCCCTGGTTTCTTTTTTGAAGGTAAATATAGAAAGCAAAACAGAACCACACACTTTTAAAACTTTTTTCCCTTCTGTGTCTCTTCCTTGCAATTCTTGCTCTAGCTGTGTCTTCTGGCTTCTTGTTTTTTGAGGCTGGGTATGGAACTCACAAACTCATTCACGCTAGTTAATCACTGTACCTGCTGATCTCCTCAAGTCCCAGGTACATCTTCAGAGGCACCCTGGGTCCTGTGCTTCTATTCTAGCCTCAGCACGTCCCTCTCCTCCTTGCCCCCACAGCCCAGCTCCAATCATCCTCTAAGTCCTGTCTCCAATTTTTTGTCCACCTTCTCTCAGATTGTGGATTAATCTGAAAGTCTAGCCACATTGATTTTGGAGACAGCTCCTTGTTTCTCCTTTACTGAAAATCGTCTGTAATTATATTTTAAAAATTTGTTAGGACATTTCCTATTTTGTGGGTGATTTTCCTTGCTAATAACTTCAGGTGGAGAATGATGGCTTCCTTCATTACCTATAGTTTTTGAGGATTGGCAACCTGGTGCCAAAGATCCAACCTGTGTCCCACCATTCCTGGCTATCTGAAGGGCAGCTTCTTCCTAAGGAGCTTGGAGGCTCCACCCTGTTCTACCCTGAGGCTCCACCCTGTTCTACCCCGAGGCTCCACTGAATTTTAGAGTGAAGTGTCCACCCACGCTGATTAAAAAGAAAAAAAAAAATAAGAGTTTTCCTGTAGTCACTTTTCAGAGGGCAGAGTCCCCAAATCTCAACCTTTTAAAAATTGAGGGAGGAAAGAGAGAGAGAGAGAGAGAGAGAGAGAGAGA
>NW_022196911.1:60114860-60126954 GCF_008632895.1 Mastomys coucha
AGAGAGAGAGAGAAAGAGAGATTTGTACTCCATGTTTCTTATGGACAATGCTAACCCAGCCTGGTAGCCATCCCTTACATGTGCACTGCAGAATTAAAAACAAAAACAAACAAACAAATAAAAATCAAAGACACTTTACACATTTCAAGAGTCAGATGTCCCTCAGCAGCTCTCCAACACAGCTGGATAAACTCAAGTGACTATTCAGTGCAGAATTCCAGAGTGTACTATAGGTACACTGTGGCATGAGGTACAAACAGATTCAGTTTCCACACTAGGCTCCTTAGAGCAGCTAAGGCCTGGCAGGGGTGAATGGCAGTGTCAAAGGGCCGTGTCTACTGACTTTTCTTTTCTTGTTGGCAGGGTTTCTCTAACTGTGTGCTCTGGAACTCGCTCTGTAGAACAGGCTGAGGTAGAGCCATCTGCTTCTGTCTCTCAAGTTCTGGGCTTAAAGGCATGCTCCACCATGTCCTGATTAATGCTTCTTAATAGAATGGCAATTGACCAAGCCCAAGCTAGTGGTAGAGGCAGCCACTGAGGTCCTGAAGCAAAGGCCAGCAAGTCACACACACACACACACACACACACACACACACACACACCACCACCACCACCACCACCACCACCACCACCACCACAAGTACATGTGTGCTCACGCACACACACGCATGCGCATGTACATGGTGCAGGGTGGAGAGATGACATATGCAGTACTGAATGTTAAAAATGAACTTTTAGTCACTTTAGCTAGACTGTTTCTCTAGCAAGCAAGATGGCTCAATGGGTAAAGACACCGCCACCAAACCTGGCAACCCCAGCTTTTCCAGCATGGTAGAAGGAGAGAACCAATTCCTGCACATTGTCCTCTGACTTTCACACCCACACAATTCCTCGACCCCCCCACACACATACATGCACATGCATGCACGTTCATATACAAAGAAAAATGTAACAAACATTAAACTTTGTAGAGTATAGCAATAAAACATTGCAGACAGAATACCCTTAGAACCCAATCTCTAGATGAAGGAGACGGCACACACATGCACACAGAAGCGACAGACTCCTCCCGTCTGCTGGTGGGTGGCACTGTGCCTCTCAAGTGTCTGGGCTGGTGCTGTGTAAACAAAGCTGTTGTGCTGCCAGGCCTGTGAAAACACAGCACGTGTGATTACACACAGTGGCCAACACTGCATAATGAAACCACAGCGAATCCCACACAGACAACACAAGGGACTCAGAAGTACAATCAGATGCTCATTGATGGCTGCAAACTACACCTTTCATTGTTAGCTAGAGGTTATTTCTCCTATTTTTACACGGTGCACCTTACAGCAGTGTGCTTTACCACGCTGTCGAGCACCTCCTGTGTCTCATGCCTAGCACGCCATTCCTCCATAAGAGCCATGGAGAGTTGTTGACCTGTGACATCCAGAGCCATGTGAATGCATTCTTGCATGTTTGCACAAAGGCAAAATTGCCAAGGGGCACATTTCCCAGAATGCATCTCTAATACTAAGCAATCATACCTATCTGACCACATGTATAATATTAATGCTTGTATTTTATTTTATTTTTTATTTTTTTTACCACGTGATCATTTTATTAGATGCTGAGAAAGCATTTGACAAAATCCAAATGTTTGTATTTTAGAAATCACACACAATATTAGTGTTCATAATTGTTATAAAATACTTGGTATAATTAATTTACAAGCAGAAAAGTTCTGCTTAATTCTAAGGCTTCAGTCTATGGAAAGGGTCCCTCTATTCTTTTCAAGGATAAGGACCAATGACCTTGCTTCTAGCCTTACTTTTTAAAAAGTAAGTCTTTAAAGATGTCACCACCTCCCAAAAACATCACAGGAGACCCAGCCTTCTATATATGGCCTTTGGGGGACATCACCTAAACCATAGTGCGCTCTCTCTCTCTCTCTCTCTCTCTCTCTCTCTCTCTCACACACACACACACACACACACACACACACACACACACACATACACACACACACACTTGAATGTGCCTTGTCAATAACGAACAGATGGTTATTATGGTCAGCCATTCAGTTATTGATATTTTTAAACACATGTAACAGAAGAGGCATCTGGTCTTTATATGTGGAAGCAGGAGAGGACCCAACATTGATTGATGGGTGACTTGCTTTTTGGTGCTATGAAGAAGTGCTGTTAATAGTGGAGATGAAATGTGACAGGATACCTTAACACAAGTATCAGAAGCTTACTGGTTTAAAAAAAGAAAGAAAAACAAATTGCAGATCTCAACAACAGCATGCTGAAAACACATAAATTTAAAAACGATACATTATTTTTTAGAGATAAAGGCATGGTGTTAAATTGGGGAGAAGGGACAGGAAATGAGAAAAGGGGGGCACTGCTGCTGGGGAGGAGGGCAATAAGGAGGAAATGCAAGGAAGCCAGTGTGGGTGCTCCCAAGGGACAGAGGCAGTACTCGCTGTGTCCATAGGCTCCGTGCACAGTATGCGTGTCACATCTGCGCTTTACAAATAACTTTCTTTAAGCCTGAAAACCTTTGCATATATACAATGAAATATGATCACATCTAATCTCTATTTCCTCTTCCAGCTTCCTCCACATATTTCTTCCAAGACAGGCCCCAATCCACTTGAAATATTGCTTTTTATTCTCCTCCTGTAAACCCAGCCAATATTCATTAGTAAGGGATGAAACCTGAGGGTACCTCCCTTACCTAAAGTGGTGGTTTACCTAGTTTGATCTGGTTCAGGTCCTATGCTGGTGACCACAGCTGGCATGTACCCATGAAGTCCACACCTTGCCCAGAAGACAGCATTTCACAGCTCTCCTGCCAACCCCAGCTCCTGCCTCCTATTCCACAGCGTTCCCTGAGATCAAAGCAAGAAGAACTGAAAAAGATGTTCTGTTTAGGGCTGGAATCTATTCTTTACTGTCAATATATGTGTGACCACTGGAGCTGTGCTATGCCAAAGTATTATAAAATGTGATATGTGTATACAAATTCAAAATATGCAACACAGCACTATGTGGTGCATGTATATAAAAGACATACATGTGATTTAATAATTCGTAATAATAAAAATCAATTTGAAGTGAGGCATAATTCTATTTTCTGAGGCAGAGCAGTTGCAATGGCCACATTTTTATTGTGTGGAAGAAATGTTAAGGCTGTATCCGTTTGAAGACCCACTCGTGAAAAGGGAATCATACATATGGCAAATGCATGCAAGGGACATACCCAGAAATTTTCACACAAACTCTGCCTTGCTCCCATGGGAACAGGACTGGAGGAGTAGGGCTTCTCCATATGCTTACACTTTTCTACAGGGAGGATTTATCGCATGACAACATGAAGGAGTGTAACACTAGTAATCTGGTGGCATTATAATCCTTCTCGGTCCTTATCCTGTTCTTCTGTTGGTACCAAAGAGCGGCAGCTGGCCGAAGAGCACAAGAGCTTTCCTAGATTTGAGGAACGATGAGATGTGGAGACAGATGCACTGGCCTTGACTTCCGGGCATGAACTGAAGTGTGGACCAACATAGCCTGGGTCCAAGCAGCTATCGTGGAATCCTGAGAGAAAGAGACCATCCTTGTCATCTGAGAGCACAGAACCGCTGCCTGAGTCACGGGGAATTCCGAGGTAGAGATGGCACAGAGAAGCAAGGGAGAGGGTTGAAGTGCGGAGCAAAGGTGGCAGACAGGGACATGGGCCTGCATGCACACGGAGGCTGCAGGGTCAACTTTGGAATGGACTGTAACCTGGAATGAGAAATCCGATGTTTTCTAATTTCTATAGGATTCTCTTGAAATTCCCTTCCGTAAACACGTTGGAAAAATCTCTGTCCGCTGTGTGTGGTCCCCACAGCACACATGCATGGAGGTCATAGCCAGGACCAGAAAGGAAAAGCCAGCCTAGAAAACCAGGTCTGCCAGGTACTGTAAAGCAGATATGCTTTCTGCCCTCTTATGGCCAGCTGGGGAACTACAACACCGAGGCTCCTGGCTCAAAAGGCTGTCACCGAGACAGCAAGCAAGCTTCTCCACCAGCAACAAGCCTGGAAACGCTCTATCCTCCTGGAACTCTCCTGGTGGGAAGAGGGTACAGATTTACTTCTATTGCTGGTTGAGGTCACGTTGCTGAGTTTGCAACGACCTTTTCAAGTTGTTATCTGGTGACCGTTTTGTGAAGCGCTCTTTCTTCCTCTTCTGAAGAAGAATGCAGGCCACAGGCACACAGACAGGGTGCGACATGCCACACGCCCTGACTTGACCCCCAGTCTCCTCTCCACTGTGCCAGCCCAAAGGCTGTAAGTCAGAAGGTCCCGACTACCAGTCAGACTCAAGCTGTCCGGTCCATCTGGGGAAGGCTGGGATCTCTTTAGGGACCGAAAGCCATTAACTCTGCCCTCTAGAAAGCTGTATCAGGAAGACAGAAAGAGAACAAGATCTTTCGTGTGGGAGATGATTATGGGATATCTCCCTCACACCCACACAGACCCATGTGTTCCCTCATTTTATAGCTTTCCTGGCAAGCTCATGATGATAGGAGGCTTTTCTTCTCCACCACAGGTTTTACGCTCACAATATAATAGAAGGAAGGGGTAGGGGGATGGGGGCTGTCTGTAAATTATCCTGATATCTCCAAGTTAAACTTTTGACACCAGTGTCACCCTGCCAGCCTGAACCCACCAGGCCAGACCAGAGTCAGCAAGGCAAGGTCAGTAGCCGATTAAGGAAAGCTCTCTTGTCTTACCCGAGCTGAGGTGCTGAGCCCCTTAGCACCTTGTCAAACACAAAATTTAATCCCGGTTTTATTTTCCAATTGCTTTTTAAAAATGCACTCCCCATTCAGCAATAGGGGGAAAAGGTCCTTTTAAAATGATTTATTACGTGTTAACAGCTAGAGAAAACCTAAACAATGTCACCATAAAGACCCAAGATCACGTTTTTAATTAAGAGCCACAACTTTTAATGGCAGGCATAATATGCCCATTCATTCCAGGGCACGGGCACCCTGGGTAACCCAGCAGTCAAATTCGGTGGAGGAATAACACCCTTCAGCTCACACCTCAAAGCCCCCTGTTAAAGAAAATAACAATAACGTAAGCCCCTTTTAAAACAAGCTTGACATTTTAACAGAAAGGACACATTCTGTTGGAGGGCAGGGGCGCCTGCTGCCACTGCTTCTTGGGCTGACAATGGTCCTCTCAGTGCCTACAAGCTCACCAACCTCCTAAACTGCATTGCACAGCTAAATCACTGTAAACAAGCTCTGTATGAGTTACCTGGTCAGTTCCTGCCCAAACTCGGGAGGGGGGGCTATGCCCCCAGAGTACAACCAGTTCCTGTCTCCTTCACAAACTGGCCCTTTACAAGCCTCTATTTTTTCTGCCAGGCTTATTCAAGATTAAAAGGTAAAGCTCTAAGTGGACAGGGTGCTGGGAACCCCGATTGTGTTAGGTGCCATTCATTCATTCATTCGTTCATTCATTCCTTGCTTCCTACAGACAGGGATGGCAATGCGGTGAGGTCAACAGGGCTGTTACCTACTAACCTAAAAGCCTTACTACTCAAGGATGAGAACACTGGGAAGTGGCGAATGAAGGATCCACCACTGTGATGACATGGCACAGACATTATGGGCTGAGAAGGGCAAGGCTGGGTGGTAGGGTGCAAGAGCTATACCCTCAAGATACCACACTGCAGCGCCTGAGAAAATAGCAGAAGCAGGATGGCTGGACACTCACCTCCTGGACCTGCTCCACTGGAGGGCATCGTAAGATCCCTGCCCTCTCTATGGTTGGACAAAGGAGCATCCTTATCTTGGATGACACTTGTCCCAGAGAAGAGCGTGATGAATGGAATGTTGCTTAAATTCCCCCAATTCATTCCATGCCTCTTAATCTAACTAAGCATTAAAATGGTACACACTGAAACTGTTTGGGAAGGGATCTTCATTTCTAAAGGCTTTTATCATATAAATTTACATGGAAATAAGTTATGTGTTCTCTTCTTATTCTGACTTATATTACAGGAACTTCAGCCATATGCTCTGTATTGGTTTGAAAGATGGGCAGGTCAGTCAGTCTTCCAAGGCAGAGAGGATGAGAGAGCAGTTCACATGGTAATGGACAAGGAGAGCCAGAGCGGCTGGTAGGGAGATCTTTCCTCCCTCCCTTTAATCAATGGCAGCCAGTGGTAGGTGCTGCCCCTATTCAGGGTAGGTCTTTCAGCTTCAGTTAATCCTTTCTGGAAATGGCTTCACAGACCTACCCAAAGCTGAGGTTTCTACTCTTCTAGGCAGTCCCTAGTGCAATCAAGTTGAAAACTACAAGTAGCTATCCCAGAAGGGCATCGCTTTTCCCTCTCCCTGGGGCCACATTGATGTACATGGGCCAAACTATTTCATGCCATTTATTGTTACCATGACATAGTATCTAGGGCTTGATAAAGCAAAGAGGTTGGTCCAGCTCACGGTTCATCAGCAGTTAGGGACCTGATGATGACCTCACAATGGCAGAGACACACAAGAGAGTTGTGAGCTGTGAAGAGGGACTTGGGGGAGGTCTGCATATAATAACATACTCTTGGGGGGAACCAATCTAGTGTCATGTGACTGACCTCATTCCAGAGATGCAGAATTAATGTCCACGTGAGAACGGAGCCCTCAAGAATGAATGACCTTTCACTCAGCCCCACCTCTCTGGGTTTCCACTGATCCAGTGCCATTGAACCAGAACCAAGTGAGATTCCAGCACGTCATTTTTTGGGAACAAATCAAGCTACATTATCACACCATGCACATTTTAGAACTTGGGGGAAAAAGATGTGGGCACATAACTGGCCATACATCATGACAGCGATCAGAACCCAGGGGGGACACATAGGACAGACAACACTGCCCAGGAAGGTTCAAAGAGAGCATATGTTCTGAAATTTAAAAGAGAGGGAAACTCAGTCTTGACCTTGAACAGCCTTCAGAGCAGCCTGAAATAGAGGGAGGTCAATAGACAGGGTGAATGGCAAGAGCACCAGTGGCTGCCTTGGCTCTTTGTGCCTCCTACTAGGTCTCTGCTGTAACATATCCACATTTGGACACATCAAGTGCCACATTTCCACATGAGCACTAGGCTAGTACTACACAATATTCTTCTGAAGTCATAATAACTTAATTTTTAAAAAAAGTGACATTGCTGGGCATGGAAGAGCATACCTTTAATCCCAGCATTCTAGACTCAGAGACAATTGGCTCTCTATGAGTATGAAACCAGGCTGATCTATATAATGAGGCCCTGTTTCAAACACAAAAACAAAGTTGAGGACTTAATACCTAAGGCTACAGCTCAGTGGCACAGTTCTTGGGAGCATATACTCAGCCTACAGTTCTGCTCCAACATGCCTGCCCCCAAGCCCTGCTACCAAATATCTTTAAAGGAAACTTCACATTAATCTTGTCATTTGAAAACTAAACTTTAGCCCAAAGTAATAAGAATCTACAAGTTGTTCAGAAGACATACCCGAATTTAAAAATGAAATTCACAAGTATTTCCAGAACCACACTTGAAATGAGAACCCTTCACCCAGATGTGACTTAGTAACTGAAATGAGAACCCTTCACCCGGATGTGGCTTAGTGACTGAACACACACTTCACATGTGTGACACCCAGAGTTCAATCTCCAGCACACCACCCCCCACCAAATAAGGGAAGACACCCAAAATGCAGCGGTTTTGATGCCTGTTTCTTAGAGGCTCAGTCTGATGGTCACATCACAGGCCTGAGATTTCTTCAGCTCACCAAGGTATTGTGGGTAGGGACCAGAGTTGTAAATGTAGTCCAAGGCCGGGCCTATGGTCTTCTCAGTGGGGAGCCATGGTTACCTGCTCCAGAGCAGGTACAGAGACAGGTAACCTTAGGAAGTGACTCTCCTCCTGCCATTCCAAATTCTCTGAGATTCCGGGGGTTTGAGCTCATACAACCTTGCCAGTTCTTATGCCTGTCTGGAAGCTCAGTGCCATGTGCCCTACACCTCTCTGCCCTTATTCAATTCTCTCTGGAAGCACCATCACAAATACAGTCAGAGTTGAGTTTTATAAATCTTCTAGGTACATCTCAATTTAGATTACCCTAAGTGGCCAATCAGGATGTACTCTTGCATCCTGTATGTTGCTACACTTAAAAAAAAAAAAAAAAAAAAAAAAAAAAAAAAGAGGATCAAAGATAAAAAGGAAGGAAGACTATGAGCATCCAGATTTGTGTGTCCCCAAGGAACATTATGATTGAGGCTCACTGAGAGGGAAACACCCGGACCAAATGCATTTCCCTGGAACGTTTTGTGTTGTGTATTAGAGAGCATGCAGCTGTGGGATGGCTCTGTCCAAGCACAGGTGACCAGAGTGACAGTCCACCCCCATGCTCATTTACGAGATGATCCCTGCTTGCTGCACACTTCCTGTCTGGAACCATCTGTGTTCTGCACCTTCCCCAGCTTTCCCATTCCAACATTCAGCCCCTTGCTTCTCTTTCAGTAGAACACCCCTGTGCCTTAGCTGTCTCACACAATTTGTGTGTTCTTTTCCCTATTCTTAACCTGATCTGTGGGATAAAAGCATGGATTTTGGAGGACAAAGAATAAATCTAAAACTCCCCTTGATGTTTCTATATCATCATGCTTAAGACTTAGGAAGGAGGACTGGGGCTTCTGGGCAGAGAGCGTGTAAAGCAAGAGACATAACTCTTCCAACTAACCATCTTGAACATATTGGCTGGGGCTCGTGGAACAAAGGCATTATTAAGGAAAAGGCGTACTCACCTATTTCATCTGCTTTATATGACACAAGAGCCTTCATAAGGAAATGAAGACCCAAAGAAGCATAAAAGCCGGGGTTTGACAGCAGATGTGAAGGAGGCTCGTGGAGAAAGACGATATGGCAAAGACATCATAAATGTTATCACCGGGGGATGCTGAGGGGATCCAGCAAGGCCTGGATCCTCAAATTCCTCTTTGTGTGCTTGGGAGAAAAGGATGTTGACTCCTGGTATGTGGAGCATGCCTTTTATAAAAGATCTTTTGGCCTGTCTTGGATGATGGTTAGAAAACCCCTTCATGAAAGGTTCTCTCCCAAGTCTCTTCAAAGTAAAAGCCCATGACAAATAAAAGGCCTATACCAAAGTGCCGTAATTGAGGGTAATATGTCCTGAGCCCCCATCTTATATGAACAGGAAAAATATAATAACAGAGGTAATATGAAGTGGAAATTTCTGGTTTCTTTGGAGACTCAGTTGCGTTATGTGATATTTTTCTAGAAACCATATTATTAAAGGATGCTTTGCTAAGAACAGACATGTGGTGTTTTTCTAGAGGCAGCCTAGAGAAAAGATATGGGATGTTTTGCTAGAGCAGATGCCTGAGAAAACACCTGATGTTTTAAAAACATATAAACATCGCCCAACAGACAGTAGATGGTAGTAAATGATATTGCTACACCTTGGCATTCTTTGCTGGTCATCTTTGCTGATGCTGGTCTTCACTGAAAGATACTGGGTGATATTGATACACGTATGATTCTTTGTTGGTAATCATTTGTCATGATTTCATAGAAAAAAGCACACACACACACACACACACACACCAAAAATCTTGTGGTGGTGTTCCAGCGGCTTCTCACCGCTTCTGCGGACTCAGTCCAATTGACAGAACCTTACGATTTCTTCTGGATTGACCTGCCCTTGCTAATTCATAAATGGTATTTACAAGTCCTCCTGTTACTGATTCATAAATGGTGTTTATGATAGTAAATCAAGCTGCCACTTCTAATTCGTATAAACGAAACTGCTGATATCTTGACAACACAAATTAGATTTACTCCAAAGAAATATTTCTAAACAGGTCCACATCCTCCTTTAGTCTACCAACCTTTCCTTTCCACTACCTCTGGTGGATAATATAATAAAAAGAAAACATTAAAACATTTTTTAAAACCCTTAATAAAAATAGGTTTTAAAAATTTAAGCCTACGGTTATTTATTAAGGTTTGCCACGCAGAATTAAACGTGGGGTTCTCTTCCCTTCCATGTGTCAGAGCTTTAAGAGGTTTAATTATGGTAAAGGGGAAGCAACATCTTTTATTTTTCCCAATGAAAGTTGCCTTTATAAAAGGAAAATAAGGGAGGGGGGAAGGAGATGGCTCAGTCCATAAAGTACTTACTCTACTAGCACTGAGGACCAGCATTCGGATCTCCCAACCCACATAAAGTCTAAGTATACTGATACATTTATCATTCCAATGCCAGGGGGCGGTTCTACAGAGGTGGGCTGCACTCTGGAGTTCACTGGCCTGTCAATCTAGCCAAGCCATAAGATCCTGTCTCCAAACGGAAGATGGAGAAGATGAAGAGTGATTGAGGAAGACACTGGACAGCAACTTCTGGCCTCCACACATGCATTCACTCATGCATACACTTGAACATGTGTGTGCTTCTCAAAATAATCCTGGCTTGAAAATAACCCACATGCTGAAGACACATATATTGGGGGAGGGAGGTAATACATTCAAAGGAGTACACACCTTTTAGGTCCCAACATGACCATCTAAACTACGTAGAAACCTTCTATCCAGTAGATTGCCCACCCCTCCTCTGTGTCAACAGCTTCTGATCCAGTCCATGCTGAAGTCTCCATCTTCCCCTCAGTACTTGGACCTGCCTTTGAATCTACCACAGTGCTTGCTGATGCCTTTCATCAACCAGGTTCAGGCTCTTTGTCTGGCCTGTTCTCATTGGATCGGCCACAGTAATCATTGTCCATGTGTGTGAGCTTTGTCCAGGCCATGGGTACTGATACAGGTCAGGAAATGGTGCCCTGATCCTCTGCTACACTGATTTATTTTAGAGATCAGCCTTTGGCCATCAACAATTCCTGAAGAAGCTTCACTGTGATATTTCTAATCAGAAACCTGATCCCACAGGTCACCTTTGTTGCTCTCCCTGACATTTCATGCACTCACATTCTAGAAAGGAAAACTGAAGAATATTGGTATAGTTGGACAGGTGTGTCATTGGCCATTATCTCCTCAGGCTCTGAACTTCTGAAGGTAATCATTTATAAACTGTCATTTATGAATGCTCTGGACCCATTCAGTTTTCTTAAAATTCATTCATCACCCTTCGAAACTGCCTACAGTCCCATTTTCTTCCTGCCTGTAGAGAAGGGCATATGTGCACCCCAGCTATACTGGGCTCCGAGAGACAGTCTTAGAATGCTCATGCATGGAAGTAAACTTGCATGATTGCAGTGAGTCTATTGCTTGTAGGTTCATTTCAACCAGACTTACTGGGAATAGAGAGGGGTCCTCCTTGTCAAAGCCTCTTCTACTCCACATTGTTGGATTCTGTGTGTGCATCGTCAATACAAAGGGTATTACCTTTCCACTTCTCTGTTCAACTTGTAAAACACTGACTCCAGCCCAGATGCTTCAGGGCCATTGTAAAGTGCCTCCACAGTAAAACTGAAATGTTGGGAAATCATCATGCCTCAAGCAACTAAAAGAAAAGAAGAGGCAATCTCTTTTATTTGCAACATTTTTAATAATACAAACATATGTCTTGGGCTGAGTCCAGAGTGTTTCTATCTATCTATGATGAGGCCTAGGCCTGGAAGCTTCTAGCCTCCATACAATCTAATCTTCTGCAAATGATGGCTTCAGATTCCAGCTTCTGTCAGCTAATCTAGGCCTAGAATTAGCTGCTAAGACTGACTGATGAATAAACTCACCCTTTCTGGCTTGTTTTGAATTCTGACTGACTGGTTCAACTTAGCTGTTCTGGCTCAAACTCCTCTCCAAGCTGACTGATTCAATCTGCCTTCTCTCAACTTCTCACTGAATTGCTTTGTTTTGCCTCAAGCTTAGTCTGGCAACTTGTTCTAATCTTCAGGCTTCTTATTACCCACTTTCAACTGCCTCTGCTGGCCTGCACTGAACTGAATGAATTAATGAACAAACTCAACTCTACTGTACTGCATTACACTCCTGCACTATCCTGCACTGACTCCCAACTCTCTCTCTCTCTCTCTCTCT
>NW_022196911.1:60126964-60142629 GCF_008632895.1 Mastomys coucha
TCTCTCTCTCTCTCTCTCTCTCTCTCTCTCCTCCCTCTCCTCCCTTGTATTGCTCTCTGTGCTGTTCTCATGTGAGTTGGGCATATGCTATCTCTAACTGATACTTTCAAATCTTTCTCTGATTCATCACTGTCTTCCTTCAATTAACATAACTACTTCTTACCTGGCAGTGGTGGTGCACACCTTTAATCCCAGCACTTGGGAAGCAGAGGCAGTTGGATTTCTGAGTTCGAGGCCAGCCTGGTCTACAGAGTGAGTTCCAGGACAGCCGGGACAAATAAACCCTGTCTTGAACCCCCCTCAAAACAAACAAACAAACCAAAACACTCCCAGGAATGTCATTTATCAGCCTGTGCTGGTAGGCAGTGCCTGACAGATGATGGTTTGTGGATCCACCATAGGCTGCAATCACTATCCTCCACAATCAAGTCAATTGCTGCTTACAAAAGAGTATTCTAGAGCGAGGCACTGCCTGAGAAACTAATGTTTTATCCATATGGAAGAGCTTAGAGCAGGGCACAGGCTGATCACACAGGCCTGTTGTGGCCTTGTTTGAACAGGTGTGTCACTGTAGGCATGGGCTTTACTACTCTAGTCCTAGCTGCCTGGAAGTGACTATTTTCCTAGCAACCTACGGATGAAGATGTAGAACTCTCAGCTCTTCCTGTACCATGCCTGCCTGGACACTGCCATGCTCTCACTTTAATGATAAGGGACTGAACCTCTGAACCTGTAAGCCAGCCCCAATTAAATGTCCTTATAAAAGTTGCCTTGGTTATGGTGTCTGTTCACAGCAGTAAAACCCTAACTAAGACAGCCTGTAAAAGTAGATGTTGACTGCTGACTCAAGTAAGTATTGGTGATTAAAAGTCATCATCTTCTTGACAGAATACTTTCCATCTTTTAATGTCTCCAAGAAATTAGCAGTTCAGTGTGAGAATCTGCCTCACCAAAACTTAGTGGGATCCTAAGCCTCCAGGCCCTATCCTGGAAAACCCCAGTTCAGCAAAGAGTCCTCCTGCATCAGTTCAGCCAGGCCCACCCTGCTGTCAGGCCAACCGTCCACTAGACTCCTCTCCCCAATCCCCTTACACTTGGCCCTTGTGATATCTGGTCACCCTGACACATCTTCAGCAATATTTTCTTTGGTTCTGTTGGCCAGTTTCTCCTTTATTGTTATGAGTTTCTCTTGGCCATTTTCCACTGACTCCCAGGTCCTGCCCCTTGACTATAGAGGGTCTCTCTGCAGTGGTCCCTATGGCCTCTCCCCAGACTTAACGAAATTCTTCTTCATCGTGTGTTGAAGTGTAGTATTGGAATTTTTTCTTTAAAAGTATCCTAATAAAAGCAGGTCTCCAGAGCCATGTGACAACGAGGAGAGTCCCATTTCTGAGAGGCGAACTTGAAGATTGAGAACTCCTTTACCCTTAAGTCTCTGCTTGTAAAAATCAAGATGAAGATAGCACTTATCCCCAGGGAGAAGGAACAAATGAACCCCCACAGGTGCCACACTTAAAATCTCAGCATCAAATCTGCACATGCAGATAGACGCAAGTCTGAGCAAGAAGGATGCCAGAGAGCACTCGGCCCCCATGTATAGTAGCTGGGTAACCAAATTTTCAGAGAACTACTGGAAACCAGGTCAATTTCAAGCTGGGTTTCCATTCACACCTAGCTGAGGTTCTCCTGAACGTAAGAATCATTTCCAGAGTGGGAGGGGAGATTATTCTCTGGGTTCCTTAAAGGCTGTCCTGAAAGAACTGCTTTTGACAACTGATTTCAAATGTCCTGGAGAACAGGACACACATGCATCTCTTCCCCAGAGCTGCCTTGAGGAGCAAGATTGGGAGCCAAAAAAAAAGAAAGCTGTGGGTTGCTGAATGTCACAAATTTACCAGGGTCTGGACCTATGTGCAAGTCAAGTCTGGTGTCAGTGTCCCAACAGTGCCACGGGGCTGTCAAGAAGGGTTCTGGCTTCCTACTGACCTTTTTACAAGCACACTTCTGAAGTGCACTAATAGAGTACCCATGTCCCTACCAGCACAACATGCTGACCCCAGGAGCGAGTCCAGCAGCAGCCATCGTTGCAGTGTCTCCGATAGGGTTACTATTGATGTGATGAAACACCATGCCCAGAAGTAAGTTTAGGAGAAACGGGTTTATTTGGTTTCTACTTTCACATCATAGTTCATCATCAAAGGAAGTCAAG
Source organism: Mastomys coucha (assembly GCF_008632895.1). Classification (NCBI taxonomy): domain Eukaryota; kingdom Metazoa; phylum Chordata; class Mammalia; order Rodentia; family Muridae; genus Mastomys; species Mastomys coucha. The sequence continues at coordinate 60,129,174 of NW_022196911.1, forward strand.
ACAGGAACTTAATCATGGCAAGAACCTGGGGGCAAGGGCTGATACAGAGACCATGGAGGAGTACTGCTTACTGGCTTCCTTCCTCTGTCTTGCTCAGCCTACTTTCCTATGAAAACAAGGATCACCAGTCCAGGTAGTCCAGGGGTGATCCCACCCACAATGGGACTTTCTCAGACCTAGGGACTGAGGGACCTTCTCATGTCTTAGATTGACATGATGAGTCTCACCGTAAATGTGAGTATCACCATGGGCTGCAATAGATTGGACAAAGACCGGAAGGCAGGTTGAGTGGCCACATTCATCTCTGCCTCCATCACTGTAATGCAGTGATACTAATTCTCTCACCTACCACTCCTTTAACACCATAACATACTGTACCCTTGAACTGTGAGCCAAATAAATCCTTTTTTCCTTACATTGTTTTTTTTTGTTTGTTTGTTTGTTTGTTTGGTTTGGTTTGGTTTTTTTGGTTTTTTTTTTTTTTTTTTTTTTTTTTTTTTTTTTTTTTTTTTTTTTTTTTGGTTTTTCGAGACAGGGTTTCTCTGTATAGTGCTGGCTGTCCTGGAACTCCCTCTGTATACCAGGCTGGCCTCAAACTCAGAGATGTGTCTGCCTCTGCCTCCCAAGTGCTGGGATTAAAGGCGCGTGCCACCACTGCCTGGCTCCTTACAGTGTTTTGTCAGGCATTTTATCACAGCATCAGAAGAACAAATACCTAAAGCAGGCCCTCCAGTTCAGGGTACATATACAGAGAGAAAAAGGTAGCATTGGAGCCTCTGGTCTACCCTATGCACAGAACACACCAGTTGCTACTTTCTGACCACAAAAGTCATTCCTTTTAACACTAAGCAAAGTCAATATTCCTCTCATGTCAGTAGGAGATCTCAATGCTATTACTTTTAAGAAGAGCTGTTAATAAAGCAAGCAAACATATAACTATTTCTTAGCAAATTCATTGACAAGAATGTGAGCACCAGAGGCACCAGCATCTGTTTGCTTTGACTGTTCTTATTCTGCACGGGGTTCACGTGAGAGACACAGGCTCATCCCATGGTACAAAGTGCAGCACGGCTGGTTTTCACCTCTGTCGTAACTGAACTGTCATACACAGAGATGGTCTAGTCACACAGACTGGTAATCAGGGCTAAGAGGTTCTAGAAAATAGAGGAAACCCAACTGGGACTTGCTCTTACTGGTTCTTCTTTCCATACAACACCAGCACCTCCTAAACATGCATGGGGAGTAGCAATGTGAAGGTGGCAAAAGCATCAACAGCACAGTGATTTTGTTTTGCTTCTCCTTTGAGACAAGGTCTCTTTTTGTAACTTATTCTAGCTCTGCACTTATAGTCCTCACGTCTCGGTCTTTCTGGTGGTCCAGCCTGTTCAGCTTCAAAATGGCTTCATCTGAGAAATGTCTGAGGGACTACTTGTAAGAAGCTAATATGTACTGGTAATCAGTGTCTCACCTGCTGATCAGTGAAAAAGTTCTGCTGGAACATATATGCATATATACAAACATACATATACATTATGTATTAATGTATAATATATTATATATAAAACACACATATATATAGCCATGAATTTGTATCAGAATACATGTATATGTACAGACACGCTTGGTGCTTTGAATTACCTGACTATGGATTAAATCCATCTTTCCAGAAATCCCTGAAGTCTCACAGGCCTGTGGTGATTTGATTGAACTTTACAGAACGAGCATCACTAATCCAAATACCTAAAATCCATCCAGGCATCACGATGTCTGCCTGTCATCCCAACATTCAGGAAGTAGGATGATCATAGTTCAAAGTCAGCTTGGGTGACACTGAGATAGCCTAACTCAAAAATGATAAAAACAAAAATCTAAGATGTAAAATTATAAATGTATTAACGTCAGTGCTAAAACAAGTTTCAAACTCTGGGATTAGACTTCATTATATTTTATTTTATTCAGACTTTAGAATTTTTTGATTAGTGATGTTTAATTTCATATCACAAAGCCATATGTAAACCAGCAGATGTGTTGCTTCTGATGGGGTCCAGCACCTGCTACTGCAGAGAGCAGGGCCTTTTGGGTAAAGAGCAGGAGGTCCCTCTCATCATCTCCCACCCCTTCCCTCTGAAGCACATATAAAAAGACCCTCATTGCCAGGGTATCCTCCTTATACCCAAAGGCAAAGAACATGCTTATGTCTGGAAGAATCTGTACCAGCAGGCTTTGAAAAGTCCCCAGTTTATTTCTATATCACTTCCTCTGTCTCTTCATGGTCCTCTATAGCTGTCATTCATCTCCAATGTAACATAAACATATATGTGCTTTACTGTTTTTTGAGGAATTTAGATCTTTAAGAAGGCCTCTGTGAGAGTTAAAACACATACTAAATTTCTATACCTTTCTCATGTTATATAGCCATAAAAGCTAGAAATAAGTGAAAGGTACCTTTTATATATTAAGCATCATATATTAAAATAAACTTAAATATACTAGAAAAAAACTTCTGTTAAAAAATTGAGATCCACAGATCCCACATGAATGAATAAAAGACTGAGGGTGTGCCTTCTTTCCCCCAAATCTCCTGCCCCACAGGGTCTGAGTATAAGCCAATTAACTAGATCCGATGCACTGCATGGGTGGTTACTGGCACTGGCTGGCTCTGCCTTAAACTAGATAAGTGACCTTGGATAGGAGACTCAAGACTCAGGTGCCTGAATTTCCTCAGCCACCACCTGGTGACCGCCATAGTACTTATCCTATAAGGTAAGATGCGTAAGAGCTGAATTCCTCCACATATGCACAACATGAACAACAATACCTGGCATTTATGGAACCTTGGAAGAAACAAAATCCTGCAGTAGGTTCCACTCTGTACATAGAATATGCTGAAAGGGGCATAAGCTCTCGAAGGATGGGGACATCAGAAGGGATGCCCACCACCCACCTGCACTGTGCAGTGTGCAACAGTGACTGTGCTGGCTGGCTAGTTTTATGTCAACTGGCCAAAAGCTAGCATCATCAAAGAGAAGGGAGCCTCAGTTGAGAAAATGCCTCCATATGATTGACTTGCTGGCATGCCTGGAAAGCATTTTCTTAACTAGTAATCGATGGGGGAGGGCCTGGTCCATTGTGGGTGGGGCCAATCCTGGCTTGGTGGTCCTGGGTGCAACAAGAAAACAGGCCGATCAAACCATGATGAGCAAGCCAGTAGGTGTCACTCTTCCATGGAACAGCCCTGCCTCTAGGTTGGTTCCTGCCTTATTTGAGTTCCTGTCCTGACTTCCTCCAATGGCAAACCCTTTCCTCCTCAAGTTGTTTTAATCATAGTGTTTTCTCATAGCAATAGAAACCCTAACTATGACAGTCATCCATTCCTCTGCACACAATTTTCCATTTAAAAAAAAAAAAAGCAAAAGAAAATCCTTGGCACAACTCAGAGCCCTTGTCCCTCGAGCTTTGTGCAGGGAATGGCGTGTGATGACTAATCTGATATCGGGGTGGCTTGACAGCCAAAGCCTTAATTTATGAAGTGTTTAGTACATTCCTGACAAAAGTCAGCTCCAAAATATGGAAGTGCACTCATTCATGGCTTATGGTTCCCAGCTGTATCACAATGGGGCCATAAACGCTCCTTGGAAACTGATGGGGCAGAGCTGTACTTCCAGGTGACATTTCTTCTGTGCTGGCCAGAGAGCAAAGTTCCCAATACCTGGAGGCTTAGAAGACAGAAGCACCAACAGGCCCTGTGGGTGGAAGTAGCATTGAAGACCAGGATTTGACTGTAGTAAGAGCTAGGCACCTCTCCTCTCCTCCTAGCCACCATCCTAACAATTGTAAAGCAAGGGGCAGAAGAGACTGGTCCTCAACCCTGTCCATAGGTGAAAACAGGGACTTCGTGAGTTTGTTTAATAAAAAGCATCAATCATTTTATAAAGACAATAAAAAAGCAAGGATAACATCATGACATAAGGGTTGAGGAAGAGCCGAGGTTGAGTGCCTGGCTCATGAGTGCTGGTACCTGAATGAGTCACTGACATTGCTTTACTCTGGAGTGGAACCAGAAACTAAAAGATGACCTTTGAGATGCCCCATGAATGGCCTTCTGTCATGTTCAGCTCAGGACTTGCTACACCAGAATTACCCAGAGGGTTCCCATTAAAACCACTCACCCAGGTCCTGCAAAGGGTTATCAAATGTGACTGTAGAATGGGGTTGATGGTGGGTAGGTGCACCTATGGCAAACTCTCTAGGCAATCCTGATTAAGTATTGACTTTTTCAACTGGTGTACCAGGTTCCCCCCAACCTCAGCCCCCACTCTGACATTGCTGGCCCTTTAACCCAGTAGTGGAGATGATGTTTGTCTAGAGGCACATTCTATGGGACTCAAGTGTGCAAGAATGCTAGCCAGAGGTGCCACATCCTCTTGTTGTTCCCAGAACTCCTTCTACCAGTGCACTTCCTGAAGAGGTGCAATTAGTGTGGTTTTCTTCACAACCACTGTGAGCCTCAGATATCTACTTTGTCTACCTGAGGTTGAGTTTATTCATCCAGCTCCAATGGTTTCAGGAGGGTGAAAACACACAGATAATACACAGGAAGACTCTGTGACAGTGTGACACTTTGATGAAGCTTGGGTAGCCAAGGATGGTAGTATAATCCTGTAACCTCAGCACTTGGGAGGCAGAGGCAAGAGGATAAAGGTTATGTAGCAAGACTGAATGAAGCAAGGCTGAAATACAATAAAGATCTGAAGCTGTCACTCAGTGCTAGAGCATTTACCTAACACATTCAAGCCTTGGGTTTGATGGTCTAATCCCCAGCATTGAATCTGCAAAAGACTGGAGAGCAAATAAGTGGGTCTCTGAGTATCCTCTGCCTATTATGAGCTTTTCTCTCATTGTCTCTTCATTATTTTTTTTCTGCTTACCATTGTCTCTCTACTGCTTCTATTACCCTCATCCTTCTAGAACTTTCCTCCTATTATCTTTCCTCATTCTGTAGTCTTCAACTTTCTCTTAGCATAAGACCTACCTAAGATAATCAACTCATCAAGTGGGAAAGGTATCATTTGGCTCATAGTTTGAGATGTGAGACCACAGTGGTTGGCTCTGTTGTTTAGGGATATATCACGGTGGGAAAAACACGATGCAAAAGCTGCTTATGTCAAGACTAGGCCAAGAAGGAATGAGAAGAAAATGGAAGCCGTCCCCTTCAAAGGCACATGTCCCATGGCCTAAAGCACTTCCTTCCAGGCTTCACCTTCTAATGTCTCTACCACCTCACAACAGTGCCCAACTAAAGATGGGTCTCCCACATGCTTATCTGAGGGGCATGCCAGATTCCAGTCACAGTACCACTCCTCATTTCTTTGCTATAATATAAAACTAACTTGTGTATAGTTTGTTTCTTTCCTTAGTTTACAAGGCAGTGTGGCATGTTTACTTATATACAGTATTGTTAGTCTCCTCATTATTGACACAAAACACTTGACAGAAAGCATCTTTTGTGAAGAAGGTTTTCTCTCTGGCTCCCAGTCTCTGGGAATACCGTCCATTGCAGCAGAAGGGGAAAGAAAGAGTGGATGGGACTGGAGCAGTCACTCTGCCTCAGCATTTGGTGGACAGGAAACAGAAAGCTCAGGCATGAGCAGAGTTAGATATAAACTCCAAGGCTCAACATCAGTGAGCCACTTGTACTAGGAAGGCCGGGCTCAAAGGTTCCACAGCCTTCTAAGAGAACACCACGAGCTGGGAGCCAGTTGTTCAAGAGGCTGTAGAAAAATTCCACATTCAAATCATAGAGTTTATTTCCCTGAAACTCATCTTTTTTTGGACATTTTTTGGTTCCAACATGATTCTTAAGGCTGGGGGTGTGGCTCAGTGGTTAGTGTCTTCTATATAAACACAGGTATCTTAATCAGGTTTTCTTTTTCCTGTGAAGAGACATCATGGTGACAGAAACACTTATATAGAAAAATATTTCATTGGGGCTGGCTTAAAATTTCAGAGATTCGGTTCATTATCATCATGGCAAGAAGCATGGCAATGTGCCAACAGACATGATGGTGGGAAAGTTCTACATTTTGATCCACAGGCAGCATAAGAAGATTGTGAGCCACACTGGGCATAGCGTGAGCATATGAGACCTCAAAGCCCATCTCCTACAGTGACGTACATCCTGCAACAAGGCCACACCTACCCCAACAAGGCCACCCCTCCTAATAATGCTACTCCCTATGGGCCAAGCATTAAACCACATGAGTCTGTGGGGGCCCTTCAAGCCACAACAAGGATCTGAGTTTGGGTCCCCAGAACTTACTTAAAAATTCTGGTATGATGGTGTGCTAGGGTGGGGGGTAGGCAAAGACTGAAGTAGTTGTATCCCCAAGATCTCACAAGCCAACCTGCCTGGCTAACAAATCAGTGACTTCCTCCTTTTCAATGAGGAGATGCTGCCACAACTATATGGTAAGACACCAACTGGAAAACCCTTCCCTACTGGCCAGCTTTCATAGTACTGGAAGGTGCTATGCAGGCTAATGGGAGAGAAAAGACATCAGTTATCTTACCCAATACTAACCCTTGTGTACTATATAATACCAACCCACCAGGCAAGATGGGCTCACTGGTGTGATGCTGGGTTCACTGTTTTGGGATAAGTCACTAATTTCTGAGTGGACTTGAAGACTACTCCACAGGATGGAATTTCAAGTCTTCTACTGTAATTCTTGTCAAAAGCCCATAGCTGTGGAGGTCACAGGCTCTAGAATACAACTTACAATTGTTATTCTGCTCAATAGTTATGATGTCAAATTATTATCTAAATATTTGTGTTTATATGCATAGACATGGGCTACTCTTAGCCTTGCATGCATATATATATATATATATATATATATGTGTGTGTGTGTGTGTGTGTGTGTGTGCAGAGAATACAATGAATATGTCCTCTGTACAGAAATCAAGCCAGTCAACTTTCAGCATACACAGATGCTGCAAGCCCCACCCCTTCCTAAGGAGTTTCCAACAGTAGATAGCCACCAGGGAAGACAGACTTAGTCTTCTTTAAGGGTGTGGTAGCTACTGGTAGATTTCCCATCTTCTATGGATCATCCACACCCATTAATTAGATTTAGTGAATTACAAAGAAAGAAAGAAAGAAAGAAAGAAAGAAAAGAGAGAGAGAGAAAGAGAGAAAGGAAGGAAGAAAAGAAAAGAAAGGAAAACCTATGAAAGGAAAAAGGAGATCCTGGGAGAATATGGAGAATGTTGGGGGAGAAATAAGTGATAGATAGTGTTATATTTCATATGTGAGATTCTCAAAGAATGTTTTAAATCTATGAAAGCAACACACATGGATTTCTGGCCTCCACATGTGCATATCTGTATGAATACCTGTATATACATGCCCATTGTACAAAGGTATACACATATATACACCATACACACAAACCAAAACGATAGAAACTTTTAAAACAATAAAGTATTTTTTATGTATGGCCATGGATCTTTGAGATTTCAATTTATTTTTACCCAGACACTACTGGGCATGAGGAAGAAAAAAAAGCTTTTTCACGCACCCCGATTTATATTTATTCTCTCTCTCTCTCTCTCTCTCTCTCTCTCTCTCTCTCTCTCTCTCTCTCTCACACACACACACACACACACACACACACACTTTTAGACTTATCAAACTATTTCCGTATCACCCATGCTATAATGTCATAAGTAACCAATGGACTCTCATGTGTTGGACCCTGTGTGTGCTAGCAATTATGGTTTTACCCATTGGCTGTTTGGTTTGGTTCTTACAATCCAGTTTGTTTAAGTGTCCATAATACCTTATGTGTATTAAGGTGTGTTGGACTACATGGTCCAACAGATGACTGAGTCAAACCCCAAAATAACTGGATGTTGCTTTTAAGTCACCCATCTACCCCATGGAAGGAGAACGGGCTCATACAACAGCAGCAGCATCACATCTAAAGTGTGCCTCCTCTGGCTGGAAGGGAAAATTCTATGAGCTTGAAGCTTGCTTTAAGCAAGGTGACATCATTCAGAAAATGTCTGTTTGATTATAGGTCTCTTCACATGAAAGCCTATAAATTAATAAGGATTCGAAGGGAAAGGGGATCTGGATGGAGCACTGAGGGTGAGTCCTTATGGCCAAGAGGAACGAGGGCTGAGTCTTGGATGATTTCCAGATTATAAAATAAGAACTGAACCAGGAGGACTTCAAACATCACAGCTGGCCTAGGGCCAATGCTGCAAGATACGGAAATAATCAAGAACCCAGACCAGATGAGGGATTCCCAAGACCTATTGCTTAACCCTGAAGGATATCAATGGACAGGTCCACTTTATAGGGAGGAAAACTGAGGCTTAGAGATGATGATGGGAACTACTGGTGGGTGTCTCTATGGATTTAGATTTATGGGCTAAATATAGAAGTTACAAGTTTCGGAGCCTTATTAGTCAGTTTATAAGCAATGAAAATACTTCCCAACAGCTGGGGAACTGAAAGGTGTGGGGATCATGGGAGGGAGGTGCTGGAGCCAATTTGAATAGGGAGGCGATACCACCTGCGGCATCTCTAGCTTCTGCCAAGCAGTTCCTTAGTCCAGATCTTACCATGAGTTACACTACACAGACCTTGCTGCTGGGCCTCCTTCCTTCCGCTGTACGGGGAAGCAGCTGTCAGGCATGAGGGCAATATGCACAGACAAGCTGTGATTCCATGTCTACCACAACAAACCAGGAGTGAAGGGAGAAACCTGTGACACAGAGCTTGTCTTGCCACACAGGTACCAAGAGGAAAAAGGAGCAATGGTTTTAATATCATACACTCAGTTCAGCCCTCAAGACCACATTGAGAGCACACTTTCACACACCCACAAGAACACACACATATATAAACACACTCACAGAGACATAGGTGAATACTCATAAACACATGCACAAACATGTTCAGGAACACACATGCATGGATATACATGCACATACATTAGCACATGCACAAACATATACATGGACACACATAAACATACACACAAACATACACATGCATGAATACATACATACATGAATACACACTCATGAACACACATGTACACACATACATAACCACACAAATGCATAAACACATGCATAAACCCAAACATTGACATGACAACACATGAGTATATACTCACTGTTCAAACATTCAGGATGTTTAGGAAGTGAAAACTGGAAGCATAAAAGATCAATATGGAGTTGAGTTCACATGTCATCTTGTTCTATATGAGCACTGTACAAATTAAAAAGAGACACACCACATCCGACCCTACCCTACCCTATCCCTGGGAGATGCATGGCTTGGTGAGTAGTCATAGTCCTCTTACAACGGCGCATATGTTCTTTCCTCCAGTGAACATGACCTTTGCCATAGTTTCTGGTGTGTAGACACAAATATTTTGCAGCCTACTTTTAATAAAAGTTCAACCTCTCCTCCAGCCCACTATCTAGCAGAGGTAGTAAAGGAGAAAAGTTATTAGGATATGGGGAAGTAGACCTGTTCAGCAGTAGTTCTTTGGTGGCACACTAGATCTTCTTTGCCAGCAGTTCAGTCCTGTAGCAAACACCAAATACGACTCAGCAGCTGCAGACCAGTCCTCGAGGCAGGCAGACTCCAGGCATGAACCAGCAGCTGTATTTCAATCCTGAAGGAACCACAAAGCTCACCAATTAGCCTGAGTTGAGGCCGTGGAAGCAGAAAGCTGCCATAGGAACCTCACAGCAGTTCTTGGGAGAATTTCTCTCAATGGCAGCATTTCCACAAGTTGAACTCAAAAGATATGTAAGGTGAACCAGTATATGCTTGTCTTTAGCGAAGAATAGTGAGCTGGAGTAAACCAAACCAGTGTTCAATACTTGTGTCCCAAGTATGGGGTCATACTTATACTCCTCCACCATGGGTTCTTTCACGTGTTTGCTATATTAAAACATCCTTTTACGTGTGTCTGCTTCAGGAAAACATTCTTTCATGTACGTACTTTAGCAAGACATACGTTCACCTGTGTGCCCCAACAAAATATCATTTAACATAAGTAACTTTCCAAAGAAACTATAAGCTTCCACTTCACTGGTGTGTCAAGAATTGGGTAGACAAGGGCTGGGGACTCCCTCAGTGAGAGAACATCTGCCTGGTGCACAGGCACTACTGGCTTCCTTTCCCTGCCCTGGAAAAAAGACATGACTTTTATAAGCTAAATTTGTCTTTATGTGCATTCCTGCAGATTGAGCCTGGGCCTCTGGAAGATGATAGGATGCTCTGTCACTTGGTCTACACTCCCAGACCATATGGCTTGACATCAACCCTAACTCACCCTCCACAGTCACAGAAACTCCCAACCTCACAGCCACATGGGAGCTTCACCTATCCCAGAGCCAAGCTCACCTCACCTGCTTCCCTGCCCTTGTCCTTCATCATCTTTCTGTTTCCCAATGGGCTTCCCTGTAACTCTCCAGCTTTAACTAACCCCCATCTGAAACCAGGGCAGGCTTTCATCTATTGTTTTTAACAAGCCTAGACCTCACTGCATGCAATAATTGGCAGGCATCTAATAAAGAAAAGATTTATCTAGCCCTGCTGCTTCACTGTGAAATTCTCCAATGTTCCAGTGTAGCTAGAAGCTAAGCTGTGAGCATTCCTGTGTGTGCACACCAGCACATTCCTGTGTGTGTACACCAATGGGCCAAGTCTTGGTCAGTCAGTTATTTGATCAACAAATATTTATCAGGTCTCCTAGATGTATGCAAGGGGGTACTGTACTGAAACTGCTAAGATGACCACTCCATTATTAGGGGGAGGGTTTTTATTGTGAATTAAAACAAACAAACAAACAAAAAGAGGCATCTAGAGAATTCAGAGCAGAGGGAAAAGAAAGCAGACTTGACATAGCCGGGGCTGAGGAAAGAGGAAGAGTGGAAGTTAGCAGAGATTGTCAGAAATAGGGGGAGATGGAGGGATAGCAGAGGTAGAGAGTGGGGAGTGAACAAGATTCAGGCATTATAAGGAGGAGAAGTAGCTGTTAGGGAGGGAAGGGCCAGAACTGGCATGAACTTTGAAATACATAACAGGTCCTTGTGAAACTGAGGAGCCTGGAGGCCAGCATGGGCTTCGATGGGCTGATAGGTTCCACAGATAAGCACATCCCTTCTGCCAGAGGGAATGGAAATGACTCCTTGTAGAAGATGCAAATATGTTTCACAAGTTCCTGAGGGATGCTGGCTCTTGTCTAACCAGAGGAACCCTTCTGTGGTCCATGTTCAGCTCATTTCTAGGTAGCTGGACTATACTACATACACTTGGTGCTATGGCACCCAGCATGGAAAGAATGAGATGCTTGCATTATCCCTGCCCTGAAAATTGACTTCAATCCTACAGTGAACTAAAGACTGCTTCTATATTCTGGACAAAAGTGAGTCAGTATTATCTACCCTAGAGTGATGACTGGCCTGGATGCTCCCTGGAATCCCACAAGCCAGCTACTGAGGTTTTCTTTGCCAAATCATTCCCTACCCATACTAGCACAGCTTAAGTGAAGAGGCTGCAGATGGTCCAGGTGGGCCCAAGAGTGCAATGGTGTGGGAAGATGTGGGAAGGCTTTCTACCAAGCTTCAGGAATGTTCCTAAGCCAGAAAAGATGGTAGAGCCCTGGGGCCTTCAATCTAATGTGGTACAGTGAACCCACATAAAAAGAGAGGAAAATTTTTTTCCCTTAAATCCAAGTTAGAGATGACTCAAAAATCCACCCCTCTCTCTCTTCTCTCTCTCTCTGTTTCTCTTTGTGTCTGTTTCTCTGTCTGTCTGTCTGTCTGTCTGTTTCTCTCTCTCTCTCTCTCTCTCTCTCTCTCTCTCTCTCTCTCTCTCTCTCTCTCTCTCTCTCTCATTTTGAGCAAAGCTAAATTCTGCTCAAATTAAAAACACACCTGAGAGGGACACCAAGGATATACCAAGGAAAGTATGCGTGTCCCTGCCTAGTGCCAGTTAGATCTGGCCCTGTCTCTGGATGTAGCTGGGCTTCAGGGTCTCTCTGGTCTGCCTACTGCCTGCTACTGGTCACTAATGTTCACACGCATGGCAGTAGAGTCTTCTGAAAACAGTAGCCGGGACTAGAAAATAGTACACAGGGCTTCCTGTCCCCTTCTTTCCACCATTTAAGCCTCACACTATGAAGATACGAGCTCTGCTCCTTCATCTTCTCCCAGGCCTTCCCCACAAATGCAACATGGTACTGTGCCTAGATACCCCAACCTTCTGTGAACATGCTGGCACTAGGGCTAACTTGTGATGGAAAGTATGTCTGCAGAAGTGAGTGCTCTACTCCCTCATATCTCATTATGGCACACTGACTTGAGGCAGACAGCCCTGGAGGAAGGCCAGGGGAGAAGTCTGAGAGGAAGGCATGGCTGCCAGTACTAGGAATAGCTTCCTTGCTTCCCTCCCATATTCCTGTCTCCTCTAGACGCTGGTCTCTGGGACTGAAGAAAAGTTGACAGAATATACTGGATGTCTCCTATCCCTTGGTACTGCTCTGCCCACTGTGACATGTAGGCTTCAGTTGCTGTCCCTAAGATTAGTTTCAACTCTGGGACTTAAGGGTCTATTAGTACCTAAGATTTGTAAAATTGACTTAAAGCCCTTTTGCATATTAAAGAAATAGATCCCTTAAGTCTACACCTACAACTGTATTCTTAAGTAGTAATCTAGCCTCTCTGCCCAGTGGATAAGGTGGAGAATGTTCATCAAGTGTCGCTTAGGACAGCAAAGAGCAGAAGAGCTTGGTATTCAGCAATAAAGGATCCCTCACCCCAGGCTCCTACAAATGGACTCAATGATATAAATGGGTGTCACTGGGATGTGGTTAAAAGTTTTGAGAAATCCATAATGAAAACATTAAAGGAGTTCTGCTTTCAACAAAGAAAAAATGAAATATTTTACTATAGATGCCACTGGCTTTTTGTGCAGCATAAATATCAATAAGTAAAATTTGTTGCAGAATGGAAAAATGAAGGACTATTTCTAGCTTGTTTTTTTTTTAATAGCTTCCTGTTTATTTTGTTGGTGGCAATGGAGATTAAATCTAGGTTTTTCTCAAACGCTAAGAAAAATCTTGACCACTGAGCTATATCTCCAATCTTCTTATTTAATTTTTAGGTTTTGAAACTGTATCTCACTAAGTTGTTAAAGCAGGCACTGAACTCTTTCTGTAGCCCAGGCAGGTTTGGAACTTGGAACGTTCTCATGCAAGCCTCCTAGGCTGCTGGACTGCTGAACCACGAGGCCTGGCTTCTGGTTTAGTTTTTAAAGTCATGGTGCACAATACCTAATATGGTCTTCAGAGAACATCAAATAAGGTTATATATTCATTACTGCTTTTCTTTGTTTTAAACTTTTTTTTCCTGGGGGGGGGGG
>NW_022196911.1:60142681-60261594 GCF_008632895.1 Mastomys coucha
GAGGGAAACGTTAAGACTAGGGAGCTGAGTTGTAGCTTAGAAAGTTCCTGGCAATCAGGAGATGTGCTATCCTGATGCCTGGATCTAGAGTACAGGCAGACAGGACAAAAGTGATCCCAGCACCTTTGCAACTCCCCCCCCACCAACCTCCTCTGCTTTGTAGAAAACAACTAGTTTACTAGTTTACTACTATTTATTAATTTGGGCTCCCAGATCTCCAGGTCCTCAGTACCAGTAGCAGAGAAATAGGGCCTTTCTTTTTGTTTTTGTTTTTGTTTTTGTTTTTGTTTTGTTTTGTTTTTGAGACAGGGTTTCTCTGTGTAGCCCTGTCTGTCCTGGAACCCCTTTCTAAAGAAGATGGTGCTCCAGTTACTCCGAACCTTTCCCACTGAGCTCTTCTCAAGTGAGATTCCCCTGGAGCTGAGCCACATGCAGATTACAAGGGAGTCCTGCTCCTGGCCTAAGGCTTTAGGTAAAAAAACGAAACACATTACATGCCATAATTGAGAGTTTATGGGCACCTTAACAAGCCGGACTCTAAGACCCAAAGCAAAGAGCCGTTGGGTAAAACCATAAACACTAGCATACACAGTCCATAGCACTGGTTTGGGGTTCTTTTTAGCTTATGGTGTGAGTTCCCTTGTCTTCCCTTTCTTTTTGTTGAGGAAAACTAGAGAACAGAGAAGTGCAGAGACTTAGCAATGGTGACACAGCCAACACCAGGACCCAGTTGTCCATCTATTGAATCTGAATTCTTGCCCATCACATGATTCTCTCCTAAAGTAACCCTCAATTATTTACAACAAAGAAGGAAGCAAACAGCATGCTCTGTTGAAATACAGGCAGGTGCTCTTTGATTTGGGGCTTGTGTCCAGATTCCCTGCTGCAAGGCACACAGGCTGTAAGTTTCAAGTTCATTTACTACTTTGAAAGTTCATCATAAAGCTCAAACATTGGAAGTTGGGGACTGTCCGTGTTACAGGCTTACAATACAGCTTGATGGAATTCTGCCAAGTGGTTACCCTAGTTAGCTACTGCCTAAGAGAACGTCTGTCCCAGGGGGTGGCCTTCCTGGCCACCCACTGTCCAAAGAGAACTATGTTAGTGTTTATTGTTATCAGTTAGTTTTTGTATGGTTTGTACCTTTCTATGAGTGGAATCCCAAAGCACACAGCACTTCTTGCCTGGGTTTTCTTCCCCTTTAGTCACCCACCTGCTGAGTGTGGCAGCCATCATTCTCTTCTCCTTTATCTGTTTCTGTAGGACTTTCTACCTCTATTATCTTGGGTCTTTTCATGGGAAAAAAAAGGATGAAAATAAGCCAAAGCAGGACTTTATAAATGGCTTACCATTAAGACTGGTTTTTATATTTTTCAATGGTTAAAATAAATCAAAAGAAGAAGAATATTTTGTGATATGGCAATTATATAGAACCAAATTTTATTGTCCATAAATAGAATTTCAGGGGTATAACCATGCTTGTTGGCTTATGTACTGCCCCTGGCTGTATTCACATAGCTGCAGAGATAGCTTATGGTGGTAAGGGTTGTATGTGCCCAAAGTCCCTTAAAATAATGTTTAGTGGTCAGCCTTTTATGGAAAAAGAAACTTTATCAAACCCTGCTTACTAGTGTTCTGTCCTATGAATTAACTGTAAGATAGCATCCATTCACTTGTCGATTGCCATTTAAGCTATGTCTAAAAGAAAACTTCTAGGATTTGAATGTGTGCCTTTAAATTCATGTGTTGAGTGGTTAGACAAATGGTTTAGTGGCTAAGAGTACATAGTGGCCTTGCAGAGGACCTGAGCTCAAATTCCAGTACCCACACTGGGCAGCTCACCGGTACCTCCAAATACGGAAAAATAAACTGCTTTTGATTTCTGTGGGGACGCTCACACATGTGTACCTACCTACACACAAACACACAGACATGCATGCAATTCAAAATAGAAGACATAATTTGTTAAGAAAATCGTGTGTTGAAATTTGATTGCCATTGATTCAGTAGCAAACAAATGGGAAGTATGACAGAAATTTATGCTGATGGCACGTGGAGGTGACTTTTAGGAAGTAACTTCAGTAAGATGAGGTGTCACATAGGGGTGGCCTCCGTGGTGAGAGGCCTTGATACGGAGACTTGAGCTAGCTTCAGCTCACCATGTAAGTTCCTCCACCACGTTAAAATGCAGGGGATAGACTCTTACCAGAGGCCAACCCAATGCACTTAGACTCCCTAGCCACTGGCTGACCAAAATACACTTTCTCAATTATGGAGTGTGTGGTATAGCAAAGAAAATGGGCTGAGGTGGAGGGTACAATAAGCCCTTTTTTTGCACACATATTTGCACATATTTTTAGTACATATGTACACATTTTGTTTGATATAGTAAAATGTGAAGCTGCTGCCTTACAGAATGAATATTCATGTTTTTCAAAGTGGATGCACAAGTTCATGTTGTCACCCATAATGTAGCCAGCGACTTAGTCATGCATGAAGGGAACAAACCTGGCGTCAATTTCTAATTAACATTACTTCATCGGTTTATCTACCTTTATATTAGTAACATGCAATCTTATTGGCTATAGCTTTATGAAACACCTTAAAATTTTTTGTTATCTTATTCTTAGCTCTTTGCATTTCTACATAAATTCTATAAATAAGTAAATCTTCAAATAAATTTTTGTGCATTTTTTTCTAGTCCTTACTACCAAAAAAAAAAAAAAATGTGGAGATACATGTCCATCTGTTTATTCTGTAGTTTTCTGAGAATAAGCTTTGAATATCTTTCCCGATGTCTAATGACTTTGATGCTCTGTTGAGTTACATCTCTGCATGGATTCTTCTGCTAGCCAAGAAGCTAAATTAATTGGCCTGGATTGACTTTAAAACATAACTTCTGTCAGGCAGTGGTGGCGCATGCCTTTAATTCCAGCACTTGGGAGGCAGAGGCAGGTGGATTTCTGAGTTCGAGGCCACTCTGGTCTACAGAGTGAGTTCCAGGACAGCCAGGGCTATACAGAGAAACCTTGTCTTGAAAAACAAAAACAAACAAACCCAAACCAAAACAAAACAAAACTCATAACTTCTTCAAGTCTTCATCAAATGTCTCTCTTCTGAGATTCTTCTTTCTACCTGCCACATCCCAATTATATTTAAAATTCCAAAAAGCATCACATCCCTTGCTTGAAATTACCTTAAACACATGAACTCCTGCAATCATACCCTAATGCTCCTCACTCCCACCCCCACTGCCACCCCACCCCCTGCAGGGGACTGATACCTGTTATCTGTGATGTCACACAGTGGTCTTCTGATGCTTTTGCATCTGATGCATCTCTTAGGAGTCAATCACTAAGGATATTTTCTTTTTTTTCTCTTTAAAGATTTATTTATTTTTATTTATATGAGTACACAGTAGCTGTCTTCAGACATACCCAGAAGAGGGCATCCATTGCAGATGGTTGTGAGCCACCATGTGGTTGCTGGGACTTGAACTCAGAACCTCTGAAAGAGCAGTCAGTGCTCTTAACAGCTGAGCCATCTCTTCAGCCCCACTAAGAACATTTTCAATGGAGATACATGGTCTTTGATGTCTCATCTCCCCAAAATATGCTACACAGTCCCTGAGGATGGGTGGGAGGATATTATTTTTCACTTTAAGTATTTCTCAGGCATCTTTGGAGAGTAAGCAGCTCTGAAAGGATTTCATGCTGACTCCTTCTTTGGCTGAATTCTAAATTCATTTCTCTGAAGAGTCTAACTGGAGATTGATGCAAACCTCTCAGCAGTCTTGTATTCCTTCTGTAACCGACCCATCGATCATACACACAATAATCAATGCATTTAGAGTATTTTAATGTTTTTAAACTAAGTGTTTCAGTGAATCAAGAGAATTAAATATACATTCTCTTTTCTATCTTTTTTAGAGGATAAAGTAGGCAGCTAGTTCAAAAAGAGCATTGAGAAGAAGAAAAAAAATCCGCTATCATTTGGCCTTTTTTTTTTTTCTTTTCACTCACTAAACCCCACTGAATGAGACCTTGAAATGCTGTAAGATGCAAATCTGTTATCCGCAGTTTGCAGTTGTTGACATGCAAGACCCCATGTGCATTCATAAGCCAGTTTTCCAAGTGCCAAACAACATTGGGGGGGGGCTCATAAATAGCAGCGGTTGTCTGTGTGACCCAAATAATGTTTCCTCAATCGGAAAGCACTGGGATGTAACCAGGAGAGTTTAGAAAGAAGAAAAGCAAAGATATAGAAAGAAGAAAGAGAGAAATGGCCAGACCGGGGCTGGAGCTGGCAGGGATGGTTGGGATCAGGCCAAGGAGAGAGAATAAAAATTAGAAAGATTGAGTCTTTGACAAAGGAGACTTCATGGAAAGAGTCTATACAAGAATCAATTGGGGCTTATGTTTTGTTCAGAAAAAATCACCCCACAACAGCCAGCCTGATCCCTCCAAATGCTGCTCGCAGCTGCTTGCTGAGATAAGGAAGAGGCGCTTCACAGCCTATTACTAATCGCATTGGGGCATTTCAAGTTAGATTGGACGAGACTTTTTTTCTTTCTTTCATAACATTTATTTTTAAGTTCAAAGCAAGTGCTTGTTATATATGTGAACGATCCTGTTGAATCTAAAATACAAAACAGAGGGAGAGGAGGGAGGAAGCTGCTTGAGGCAAGGGATGGGAGGGAACTGGAGCAGAATTATGCTTCTTTCCAGAAGAACCCAGTCATTAATACTGGAATTCCTATAAACAACCAGAATGTCCCAGATAATACCCACATGAGGGTGGAGGCGGCTGCCAAGGCTGCCAGCCCTCTGGACTGGGGGAATGCAGTTTAATGATCAGTAATATAATGGACTGCTGTAGGCTGTCACAAAAAGGAGGGTTCCCAGTGGAGAGGACTCACTCGTATGGAGCAACTTGATTCCTTCAGCCAGCAATGCTGAGCTTCCAGTCAATATACTTCTCCGTGGAACACCACTAGGAAAGTGATTCAGGGGTGCCAGGGACAATCTACCATTGATGACAATGAGACCCTGATACAAAGACATCCTAGTATATCCCAAAGTTCTTGTAGTATTCTTTAACTTTTGTTTTTTTTTTTTTCTTTTTTTAAATTAAACTGGCTTTGGACTCAAAATACTCTCCCATCCTCACATTAGATAAATATGCAGGTAGCCAGCAGCATTTTATCATTTTTAATTTTTAATTAACATAGCAACTGTACATATTTATAGGGAATAATGTGAAATTTCATTAATATACACAGCATGCAATAATCAGATCATGGTAGTTTGTGTTTCTATCACTTTAAATCGTTATCATTATTTATATCAAGGACTTTCAAAACCTTCTCTACCTGTCATTTGAAAATATTTAATTAGTTATTATGTGAATAAAATTTGTGGAAAAAAAAACACACCTTCCATTGAACCTTTTGTAAAGCTGGTTAAATTGTTAGAATTTTGGTGACTGTAGAGAGGTTGGGATGTTGAAAGTTCAAAACAAATTATTTTGGGTCAACTTTAGCCCCAGGTAGCTGTTTATAACCTCTTCTGTAGGTGACCATTAGGTAAATCCTTTGGAATGCAGGAACAGAAGCCACATTTCCACTAACCAAACAGCTTAGAATATCACCAGAGAGCATCTGAGGCTTCCAGCTGAGGTCTTTGCCCAGACCACCCACTTGGCTTGAACCACCCACATAATTGTGCTGGTTGGTTTTGCTCAACTTGACACAAACCTAGCTGCATCCCAGAGGAGGGAATCCGAACTGAGAATATGCCTCCCTAAGGTTGGCCTGTAGTCAAGTTGTGGAAGTATTGCCCTGATTAATGATTGATGAGGGAGGGCCCAGACAATGTCGGAGATACCATCCCTGGGACTGTGGTCCTCACTGGGTTAAGAACAAAGCAGGCTGAAAAGGCCAGTCAGCAGTATTCCTCCGGAACCTTGGCATGAGTTCCGGTCTCCAGGTTCCTGCTTTGAGTTCCTGCCCCGCCTCTCCTCAGTGATGGACTGTTGCATAAAACTGTAAGCTGAAATAAACCCAAGCCTCCCATGGTTACATTGGGAATGGTGTTTTGTCACAGCACCAGGAAAGGAACTAAGATAGAAACATGCCCACCAGTGTATGTTAAAAGTGCTTTGGTTTGTGACTTCCTCTGCTTTGTTCCTTGAAAAACCTTCATTGAACTGTCATTACATTGCATTGTGGAATTTAGGCAGAGTCTGTGTTCCTGGGGGCATGGTCACTCACTCCTGTTTGGCTCCAGAGTAAACTATTTCTCGTTTCCATTGAGACACGAGTTGTGTTTTTAAGTTGACAGTTGTCAGACGCACACTGCTATCTCGTAGAGTGCCCATGGTCCTGCTAGCTATCCAGGTACATTTTGCTTATGAGAAAATGTATTTTTCTTTCTGAACATGATTTATTTCGCGTAGCATAATGGTTCCAATTACATTGATGCAAATGACAAACTTTCATTCCTTCATGGGGGAGTATTCCACTGTGTTTATGGCACATTTTATTATCCATTTATCCATTCTTCCATTGATGGACACCTAAGTTGGCTCTGTCATATAGCTATTGTGGACAGTGATGCAGTGAATGTGAATTCCTCCAGACATACAGATTATATTTCCTCTGGCTGTGTATCAGAAGTGTGATCACTGGTCATTTGGCAACTCTATTTCAAGGTTTCTTTTTAAAGGCACTTCATACTGCTTCCCACACGGCTATCCTAACTTATATTCTAAGCAGCCATGTCTGAGCATCCTCCTTCTCCTCATCCTTACCAGTGCTTGCTGTTTTTGTCTTGGAAAAAGTCATTCAGGCTGGGTGAAGTGGTATTTCACTACAGTTGTAGTTGTAATGTCTACACTAGGTTGCAGTATGATCATGTTCCTGAACTTCTTGCCATTGGGAATCTTCTGGGTCTTTCGCTCATTTGCAGACTAGAGTATGTGCCTTTAGTGAGTTGTTTCTTTGGAATCTGAATGTCCATTCCTTGTTAGGTAGATGGTTTGCTATTATTTTACAAAGTCTGTTGGCTTTCTCTGTATTCTGAGGCGGATTTTCTTTGCTGTACAGTAGACTTGGTTAAATTTGCTCCTTCTTGCCTGTGTTTTTGGATCATGTGTGCCTGGGAAGAACTGCCCGAATTTTGACAAGCTATCCAGAAATTGTGGCACATGAAAAGGGGGCACATTGAATGGTTTACTTTTACACTAGGAGTACAGGCAGAGAGCTGAGACTCTGAGGTAATCTGATGTAGAGAGAAGCCTTGTGTGACTTAGATATCATCTGGAGAGTCTATCCTAAGTCAACAGCTAAGGTTAAAATTAACTGGAATTTCCAGTTGATACCTGGAGAAGCACAGAGTGGGTATAGAGGTAGAGAAAACCCCGCCACCCTACACATTTCTTATCAGGAGCACTGTGGGCCTCAGGTTTCATAGGAAATGAGCAAGCATGGCCTGTGGACCTCAGTAGCTCCCTGAGTCAGAGACTTTAACACCACCATCTCAGGAAGAGACAGGTTAAAGAGAAGAAGAAGGAACCCTAGGCTTACTCTGAGTTAATAGGCCACTGGTCTGGGAGTCAAAGCACAGCCTCTCCTACTCCAATGTGAAGGCTTCTTCAAAACTTTGTGTGCACCTGGTAGGGAATCATGCCCAGGTTTTCTTATTCCTACTGGGATGGCCTGTGATCTACAGTGGGCTTCACAGAAAGGCAGGACCCACACAGAGGCAGGGCCTTGCTTATTTATATAATCTGGGATGGTACTTATTCTCTGGAGGGGAAGCCTGTAGACCTTTACACTTTATATATTTCAGAGCAGAAGGCTTCTGGATTAAGGGGAATACTTTTACAGCCCTGGGATTTGCTTTACAGGACAAAAAAACTACTGCATATCAAAGGCCCTGGCAAGTACCCATTTAATAGTGCAATCTCTCCCTGTAGAATGATCAGAAGAAAGGATGTATAGACACTTAATGTCCTTCTAGGGGTTCACTATATCTGAAAGTCTCAATTACAGCCAAGAATCCCTGTATTGTTCAGCAAAAGCTCTAGACCAGAAGGTTTCAAAAGCACAGTTGAGTCTTTTTCTGTCACTCGCTAGCAATGTGGCCTTTTGCCAGTTACCTAGACTGTTTGTGTGCCAGTTACTGCATCTTTAATATGTAGCTAATAATCCTTGCCTTACATTGTTTAAACACGGCAGTGGCTTCTAATTGCAAGGAATTATTCAAATGTAAGTAATTGCTATCATTAACATTATTAGAATCAGAACAACGTGAAGGAAGAGATAACTAGATGGGACACAAGCCAATCCAGGCATCAAGTAAACTGGGCATGCGTGAGCTGATCAGCTGAGCTCTTTGTTCCATGCCCTCCATGTCCAAGTGGAAACATGACAGCAAGATTTCTCCAAGTCCCTCTGGGCTTATGAATTTGAATTTCTGTCACCGAACAATCCCTCTTGGCATATGTGGCAGCCCAACTAAAGTGCCTTTGCTGGACCTGTGGCATGAATGCATTTTATATCCCTTTATTTTTAGCTCTGGTGGTGTTTCTGATGTGTTGCCTTCCATAGATGCACATGTTAGGAGGCGTTTTTGTATCCTGGGCCTGGCTGTCTAATTAAAAGAACACCCTGAGGAACTGGGGCAGGACTCAATTGCAGAGTGCATGCTTAGCATGCATGGGGTCCTGGGTCCCATCTCTAGCACTGCATAAAATAGTAGAAGAGTATGCTAAGCATGTATTCATTTCTGTAGCCTCTGTTTTAGCCACTCAATGCATGTGCTTATGTTGGGGAAAGTAGAGATGTCATCCTCAAAGATGGCACACTATTTAGAGGCAGGGAGAGGGATGCAACTTCTGCCCCGTTGATAATTTAAGAGATGTAGGATCTTGAGCCTCCTGTGAAGAAGGCATAGACTGATAGCACCTCACTCACCTACTCCCCTTTATCTTATTTAATCTCTCCTAGTTTGAGGCCGAGTTTGCAATTACAACATTTTTTGTTGTTGTTAAATCACATTCCCCGGCTGGCAGCCTTAACCAGTTACCTGTGGTTTGAACCCACTTGATGAGCTCAGCAGAATGATTCAATGTTTGCAGTGTGTTAACTTCAAAGGCAACAAACCCAATATCTACTTTCAAACATGATTTAAGTGAGTGTCACGTGATATAGTGCCTCTGGAGACCCACATTAGAACCTGTAGTCTAGACTGATGTGAATCTTTTCTGTCAATATTTTGCACCAAGTGGTCAATGGGGATCCAATTCTTCTCCCTTGTTGCCGCCATTCAGTGGTCAATGTTCTGTCTTATCTATGCAGAGTGACTTTATAAGGAGTTCAAAAGTCTTAATCAAATACAGCAAATGAGTTAAGGAAGACAGTGATAAAGTAAGTACACTGCCTCCCAGTACTTCCTCCATAGAACCAATGTAACAACCTTATTTTTAAATGAATAGATCCAAACTGGGCCTAGTTGTGTGTGTGTGTGTGTGTGTGTGTGTGTGTGTGTGTGTGTACCTGTAGTCCTGGCTTCTGACTTCTTGGAGGCTGAGAAGGGAGGTCTGCTTGAGCCCAGAAGTTCAAGGCTAGCCTGGCCAATATAGCAAGGCTTCACCTCAAGGAAAAAAGTTACAGTCATAACTAAGACATGGAAGTGTTTGCAAAGCCATCAAAGGCACTGCTGAAGATACCTGAGTAAAGCTTAAAGAACAGCCTGGGTGGGATTCCAGAACTGGCCCCAGCATTAGCAAGGCAGTTGTCGTCCTCCAGCCAGCAGGTAAGGTTACTCTCTCCCACTCTCATTGTGCCTCACTGGTTCCATTCCAAGAATCCCAGGAAAACAGGTTAACGTTTCAGATGACCAAAACTGGGGTCAGCCCTACACTTCTGCGGGGCCCATGGTCAAGAATTTCTGTCTATAAAATGAAGATTAAACTAGTCAAGCTAGAAGGAAAGATGGCAACAATGGAATCTTTGAGAGATTTATTTGGTATAAAATGCTTTGCCCAGATGGAAGCATTAATCACACTCACATGGTAATTATCCAAACCCTCCCTCCACTTCCCTTGCCTTGAATTTTCTCAAGATGCCCTGAGTTCCAGGCAAGTGGATAGAATTGCCTGCAGCTTGGCACATGAGAAGGGTAGTCCTAGACCCATGCTGGGTGCGGCTGCCTTCTTGGTGATGTTAACCAGAGTTGGCTGCTGGGATCTTAGAGGATCAAAAGGAATTTCTGAAAATTGTACATGAGCCCAGAAGAAAGCCCATAAAAATCACTTCCTTGTGTCTGTGGGTTCCACCCATTAATAGCCTGCCAAGCCCAAATACCTGGAAGGAAGCAGGGTGCGGAGAGAAAGGAGAAGCTGACCGGGGATGAAAAATGAATCAGTTGCCCAATTTTGGATTCATCAGCACATATCTAGGGCCACCGGGCACACCCTTCCTGCATCTAATATGATATGCATGTGAGCTTGAGGAGAGACTTCAACAATCTCCTATGGATGGAAAGACAAAATGGAGACATGGGATGAACCTGGAGGACTCTGGTTCTGTTTGTACCTCAGGGAGGAGTTATCTCACATACTCACTTGGTCCCTTGTCCTTTTCCGGCGAGAGCTGTATTTACATTGCTTTTCTTTTGCCTCCATAAATATCAAGACTGAGGACAAACAGTGCACAATGGCTTCCTGTCCCTCCTCGGCTGGCCTCATCAAACAATCAGAAACAAGCATTCCTTTGTGCCAAGCTGAATCTAGTTACGAAGTCACCTGTTTCCACTTCAGTTCCATCAAGGTGCAGGCTAGTTCCTGGCAGGTTAAGCCTTTGGCTCCACGATGCCTATAGGTTTGCAACAGTCATGTGCACCACCAGCATGACTCTCTTGCCCACCTAAACCATTCCTGCCAGGAATTAGACAGAGAGGCCAGTCTCAGCCCCACCATATCTGTAGCTCATGCCCACCACTTCACTTCAAGCCTCCAGCCCTGGCCTGCCTGTCCCAGCACTTCTCTTGGTATGATATCATGATGTTTGTGAGTTCTCCTAATATAATATTGCTTCACCATGGTGCTTCCCACCCATGAATGACTCCCGGGAGAGCCGCTCACAACCCATGTTTTAATTACTAACACCATTCTGTTAGCTTCTGTGACCAAGTGTCCAAGAGGACAACTTAAAAGGATGAAAGTTATTTTGATTCATGTCTTTAGTAGAGTGAGTCTGTGGTTGAGTCTGGACCTCATATATTTGGGCAAACCATTATGGCGGTGAAAAAAAAAAATCTAACAGGAGACAGCTGCCATTCATCTCATGTCAGACAGAAAGCAGAGAGTGAGACAGGAAGGGGCCAGAGGCAAGGTATTCTCAGGATCTTACTCACTTCCTCCTCTTTGGCCTTACCTCCTAAAGCTTCTAGATCCTTCCAAACTAGTGATGATGGCTGAGGATACAGCATGAAATACAGGGGCTTATGAGGGACCTTTCACACCTAACCCATAATGTCAATAGATGATGGCCGTATGAGTGATCTTGCATCTGAGAAAGCTCGCACACAACCTTATAAACCCTCAGTCCCATTCTTTGCTCTCAGTGCAGCTGGGCAGCCGACATGATGACCATGGAGACCATGTCACGTGGGCCGAAACCTGTGCAGGTACGTGGTTCTAGCAGTGTTTTACACATGAGCTCTCGATGCAGTATCCATCCACAGTCTGGTTTTTCCATCTTTGCCAGGTGAGTAACATCACATCCTGAGTGACCACCATAAGAATTGAGGCCTACCGGGTGGGCTATTCCAGACACGCTTAACGATTGCCTGTTCCCTGGATTCATCAAATAATGGAATGAACGCATAAAAGCAGTGTCATTGGAAGTGAGTTTGTAGGATACCAGGGTAATTTCTTACAATTGTCTCTGTGAATTATGTCCTGAATTGGAACAAATGCTTAATAAATGTTATTCATCATCGTCATCATCAGGGTCTGGTATTTCCATTTGGAAATGAAGCTTTTACCATTAAAGTTTAGATGTTCATGGGTATCATTATTGTTTAACATTCTGGGAACTCCAGACAATGCACTCAGACAGGCAATAATAGGGACTTCATGTGCCAGGTATCAGCTTTGTGCTTTACAAGGCCTGTTTCTTTAATCCCCACACGATCCCTGTAAAGTAGGAATCATTATTTGTCTTTGAGGGAACTGAGTTTCAGACACTGGGCAAATTGCACAAAGTTCCAGTTAGTAGGAGGCACTGCTCAAATTTCCTCCAGTTGGTTCTGTCTCAAAAATCTCTGCTCATTCAGTGTTGCATTATATTGGCCTATAAGAAAAAGAGGTAAGCAGTCTTAATATTGACAAATACTTTTCAAAATCAAAGGCTGAGGATATCCCTGAGTTCCATGTAAATGTGAAAGAAGAGAATTGACTCCTTTGGTTATCTTCTGATATCCAGATGTGCTGCTTGTGTGTGTGTGTGTGTGTGTGTGTGTGTGTGTCTGTGTGTCTGTGTGTCTGTGTGTGTGTGCATGCACGCACATGTGCACATATGCACAATGCACACATACAAATTTATATTTTATATAAAACTATTGAAGTCATTATGAAATAAATATTCAAATGTATGCCTTGCCTGTTGCATTCCCAGGGACATATTCAGAACCAGCCATCATGTTATGTGTACACCTTAAGAGCCAGCCTGAGCTGTATAGCAAGACCACGTCTCAAACTATCCCACTACAAAGTTTAAGGGATTCTGTTGTATGCCTGCATCCAGGGCCTGCACTTTCTGTTTGCATCTTCACCTTCTGGCATGCAGGGCCAGCTGTAGCTGACAAAGATGAATTCTTACATAAATGCTGAGGAAGTGGCAGCCAGGACCCCAGCAAAGAAACAATGGAACAGATATAGAGATATGAAGGTCCAACATCAAACAACTGCAGCAAAAAAAAAAAAGTTACAGCATATTTCTAAATGGGATGACTTAATATGGATAAAAATCAAATTCTCAAATTTAATTTTACATTTAACCACACCAACAAAACCCCTGACAGGGCTGTTTTCTAGACCTTCAGAAAATGATTTTTACATTCATGTGAGAGAACACACATGAGGGAAAAGTCAAAAGTGTATTGGAAATGAAGAAGTTTAAGAAAGCCTTACCACACAAATATTAGCATGTAATATATAGCACAAGTGATTAAAGCAATATGTTACAAGTACCAAGTTTAGAAAGACAGCAATAAAATGGAATCAGAAGTATAAAAACAGACCCAAATATGAATGCCCATAAATACAGAGTATTAGATAGGGTGAAGCTTTAAATCGGTAGAGAAGGAATTAATAACTCAACAAATGGTTTGGGGGGAATTGGGTAAGCATTTAGAAAGCAATTGTAAATACCAGGCTCACACTACACCCGAAATAAATTCCAGATGTACTGTTTCAAGAATTTAAACAAAGCAAATCATAGAATGGTCAATAGGCATGTATGAACCTTATCATGGTTGAACCAAAGTATTTTACCAAAGAGAAATCAAAGCTGAGTACCTAGACAATGAGAGAGAAATATCTTTCTTGAGTTATGTGGTAAAATGTTAATTCATCCACATATACAGACTTTGTATGAAACACTTAGAAAGGAATAATTATCTCTGTTAAAGCTTCAGCAAAAGGAGTTCATGAAAGAAATACACATGGTTAGAAATCCCAGGAAAAATCTAAAAACACCAGCAGCTATGGCAGTGTGGGATCCTGAGAGGCAGAGGCAGGAGAATCATGAGGACAAGGGTAGTTTGGACCACAAAAGGAACTCCTGTCTCAAACAAAGACAAAACCAAAACAGGAGTGGATTGCAAAGCGAATGCTTTTGAAGTAACAGAGCCTCAACTATCAAAGTGGCCACAGATCACTTTGTACCGGGTATAAAACCAAGAAGAAACAGCAGCCAGCCCTAGGAATGATAGCTAACCAGATGGCTGTTAGAAAGTTTGTGGAATGACTGTTACCCAGTGACACATTATATGTGTATGTGTGTGTGTGTGTGTGTGTGTGTGTGTGTGTGTGTGTGTGTGTGGTGTTACATACATACATACATACAACGTCCAGCTTTAGAGACAAGGCTTGGAGAAGTGGCCTTAGTAACCCACAGCTGAACACGATGTAACTAGTACTCTGTGGGTATACTTTATGACACAGAAGGTGGTTCATAGCCAGTATTTTAAAGTAGGATTATTATCCACTGTGCTGTACTGGTCTGATTTGTGTCAGTCTATCAAACTGTCTGAGACAGGTTACCTCTGAGATAAGAAAGGGTTAATAAGGCTTACTGACTGAGTCTAAGTATGGCAGCCTCATCTTGGGCATCTGTTTTGGACATTACATCATGGTGTGAGCACATTAGGCCACACTCTCACATTCTGAGCCAGGAGAAGGCAAGGAGAAGGGGAGGAGAATCTCTAATCCTTTTTGAGGCCGCATTCCTAATAACTTACAAACTTCCCATGAAGCACCGTCACTTAAAGGCATACTACACTTCCCAGTAGCACCTCCTGAGAGACCAGGTTCTAGTGTATGGACATCTGGGGGCCATTACTCATAGTCAAGCCATAGCATGTGCTATTTGTCAGGACCACTTTACTTTCCAAGAGACATATTCAATTCTGAGCCTCTGAAAAATGGCTGTTGCAGCTGAAGGGCTAGGTCTTTTAACTTATTTTTGCTAACTTTATTTTGAATGGCTATTTGTTCTCAGGATTGCTATTGCTATGATGTAACACCATGACAGAAAACAAGTTGGGGAAGAAAGAGTTTATTGTCCATATCATAGTTCATCATCAGAGGAAGTCAAGACATAAATTCAAACAGGGCAGGAACCTGGAGGATGCAGAAGCCATGGAGGGGTGTTTACTGGATTGCTCCCCCTAGCTTGCTTAACCTGTTTTATTATTCAACCATAACCACCTGTCCAGGGTTGGCACTGCCCACAGTGGACTGGGCACTCCTCCATCAGTCATTAATCAAGAAAATGCCCCTATATAGATTTGCCTACAGCCCCATCATATGGAGACACTTTCTTAATTGAAGCTCCCTCCTTTCAGTTGACTTACTTAACTTGTGTTGACATGAGACTAGCCAGCACAGCTCTCATAAACTGTGAAGATTTAGCACCAGAGCCAATTGTTGTCTCCACATAAATGCATAAGAATAATGCTGGAAAATATACAGCAAATATAACCATTTGGTATTTCTATCCAGTGAGTCTATAGCTACTTAATTTTAAAACTTTATTTAAAGTATGTTTTTAATGGAATCATAATGTGCTACAAATTCATTTTTGAGATATATCTTTTGTACAGAATGTTGTGAAAACTCTGGGTTTGTCACATGTGATCCTTATGGATTTACCTGGCCACGCAGACTGAGTTGAGTTTAACTGGAGCCACGTATTCTTCCCCAGGACCATAACAGATGTCATGGTCCAACATCTCAGCCCAGGAGGGATG
The DNA here is from genome assembly GCF_008632895.1 of Mastomys coucha. Classification (NCBI taxonomy): domain Eukaryota; kingdom Metazoa; phylum Chordata; class Mammalia; order Rodentia; family Muridae; genus Mastomys; species Mastomys coucha. The sequence continues at coordinate 60,158,224 of NW_022196911.1, forward strand.
ACTTCTTTAGAGTCACAGCCTCCGGCTTTGCTCACTGTTATTTTCATAACAGTTTCTTAACTGATGGGCTGGAAGTAAGAACTTGTGTGAGTGACTGGCAGGAGGCCTGGTTTCAATAGACGATGCTGTGAGTTGTGAGTTTGGGTTCAGCCCCACATGCTCCCATCCAGAACTCCTTCTCTCATTCTCGGTCAAAGCTTTTCATCGCATGCTATGTCCCAGGCCAGGAGATTTGCTCCCTTGTATGGCTCCCAGCCCAGTTCTCCATCCCAGGAGCCAGAGCCAGGCATGCCTCAAGGATGAAATATTATCCAAGCTGCTGGTGGGGATTAATGCTCCCACTGTGGTTGCTTCAAGGTGTCTTAGAACTCCTTTGATTGCAGGAATCCCCTCAACAGAGGTTCTCCTGGCAGGCCATGTCTGCGAGTACATCCACCACATCTTAAGCCTATCATACCGTACTCCTTTGTCTTCATTTGTCTCTGCTTTAAGTCATGATCGGCACAGAATAAATGAGGCCTGATCTCAGTGCCTCCTGGTTTCCTTAAGCAGACTCTTGCTTGCCCAGTGGGTCCTCACCATGCATCTTATCACAGGATGGACAATTATTGGATCTGACATAGTCTCAAGGCATGGTCATATGCCATTTACTATTATGTGATACCTGAGACCACATAGTTTCTGAAGAAAGGAGGCTACTTTGGGTCCATGGTTCTGGACATTGGAACATCCTAGATGTGGTATAAGCATCTGCTTGGCTTCTGGTAAAGGACTTGTCTGACCCAAGTCACAGTGCAGGAGTTGGGCGCAAGTGTGCATGCAGAGGAAGGAAAACTCAAAGGGAAGCCACGCTACATATCAGTCCTCCTTCACAGTAGTTTATCTAGTTCTATAAGAGCCTGAACTCACTTGGATTAGTTCATTTTCACAGGCTCCTTCTTCATTACCCAACTTCCTTCTACAAGGTCTCCCCACCCAACACTGCCCCAGTTAAACTCAGTGTGAGGTTTGCAGCAAAAGTGTATTCAAGCCATAGCTCATGCTAACTGACCCTTGGAAGTTAAGGTCTGTTGCTTCAAGGAACAAGTCCCTAGTGAAGCCAGGATCTGTGTTTTTGAACAGTTGAGAGCAACAACAGTAAGTGATAGATTACAGAGCACGTTCACCAACCTATGAATGTCTTGATGGCCCTGGAAAGTAGGCAGAGCCAACATTAGTTTGTCAGCAGATAGGGAGGCGGTCCTTCACTTTGGGTGGGGACTCTGTAATTAAGGAGCTTACTTCTCCATCACATGAACCCCAACACAAGGCTCTTCCCCAACATAACTTTCCATGGAAACTAGGAAAGCCTAAAGGCTATCTGGTACATTCTAGGTTCAACATTGCCAGTCTTGGTTAGGGTTCCTTTGCTGTGAAGAGGCCCCATAACCTTGACAACTCTTATAAAGGAAAGCATCTAATTGGAGCTGGTTTATAATTCAGAGGTTTAGTCTATTGTCATCATGGCAAGAAGCATGGTCATATGCAGGCAGATATGGTGCTGGAGAAGTAGCTTAGAGTTATACATCTAGATCCTCAGGCAAGAAGAAGAGAGAGTGACACTGGGCCTGGGTTGAGCTTTTGAAACCTCAAAGTCCTCCCTTAGTAACATACTTTCTCCAACAAGGCCACACCTTCTAATAGTGCCATTCCCTATGAGCCTGTGGAGACCACTTACATTCAAACCCCTACAATTGCATAAGGAAGGTGGTGAAGGGCTTGCTTGGTCTGGTCCCAGGTTCTAAACTTGTCTCACTACTTCCTAGTTACATAACCTTGAAAAATTGTTTAGCCTCTGTAAATGCCAGTTCTCCCAAATATATAATATGGATAATAAATTTGCCTCCTTCACAGAGCTGTCAAAATGAATCAACGTTACCACACCACGTGGTACAGAATAAACACATATTATGATAGGCTGTTGCCACCACTAAAGATTCATATGTGCCCTTGAAAACCATCCCTGCAAAGGTAAGCTGTCTTTCAGCATACGGTGGTAGATTTCTATACCCTAAGTCACTCAGGAATTCTATAAAATGTATATAGAAAACTACCCCTAATGGGGTATGGTGGGTTGACCACGGTGGGTTGACCATACGGTGGAAGTGGCTCCCTGCCCTGAAATCATTTTTCAGGTCCCTTGCAATGGTGATGGGGTTAGACTGCCTTGTGCTTTGAGGAGATTAAAGTTAGGACCCCAGCAGTAAAATAGTGCTCAAAGGTGTGTTTCCTGAGTACTGATTCCCTACAAAAAACCATCACATTAGTTGTCGAAGAGTCATGTATCATCACGCCTCTCTGCCTTATCGCTTAGATCCTGCGTTCTGCTGGGAGGGGGAAATCTTCACCCAAACAAATTGGCTTTTGACAATATGATATTCTGTGGTCATGAGTAACAATTGCAGACTTAAAACTAATCTTGTTTTTGTTTGAGTGGACTGGTGGAATATCTTTAACTTTATAAACTTATTGTAGTTTTTAGTTAGGATTGGTTTGTTTATATGCTAATTTCAATCCAAAGACTTTATTGTTGGGAAGGCAATCTACCCCCACCGTAAACCTAGAGTATCTCTACATGCAAGGTTCCCGTGCTTCTTTAATGGATCAGTTTTTAGATGTTGTGATCACAGTAAGCAACTTAGAAGGAGGGCATGCCATCTCCCCCAACTGTGAGTGAACCCAGAAACACCACTGCACAGATACTAAGCATGAGAAAACAAGTAGTTAGCAATGATGTCTATGCCGGCCTGCCTGAAGCCATGAGACTGAGCCACAAAGAGGCAGAATATAAATTATGTATGAGATAAGAAGGGGAACTGAGCAAGGAGTACCTACCCTGAGAGGCAGATACAGTCAGATTTTGAGTTTTAAGTCCAGTATGGGCTACATCATGAGACTCAAAAAAATAAATAAAAGGTTAAGAGATGTAGTTCAGTGGTATAGCACTTGCCTAGCATCTACCATGGTTTGAACATCAGTACTGCAAAATAAATAAGAAAGAAATGAAAGAAAAGAATGGGGGAAGGAAAGGAGACAAGGAGGGAAGATGGGAGAGAGGAAGTGAAAAGGAAGGAGAGAGGGAGGAATGGAGGCAGGGAGAGAGGGGGAAGGGAAAGAAAGGAAGGAAAGAAGGAGGGGAGGAAGAAAGAATAAGAAGAGGAAGGAAGAGAAGGAAGGACAGAGGGAAGGAGAAGGGAAGGAGAGAGGGAAGAAGGAAATAAGAAAGGAGGAGGGAGGAAGAAGGAAGGAAGGAAGGAAGGAAGAACGTGAGGACTAGAGAAATGGTTCACTGGTTAAAAACTCTTGCCAAACAAGTCTGAGGTTCTGAGTTCAAATCCCCAGAACCCATGTAAAATGCAGGCATGTAACATTAGCATCAGTAATCCCAGTGCTCTTACAGGGAGTTTGAAGGCAGAGATATGAGAATTCCCAGAACTTCATGGGACAACCAGTCTGGCATATACAATGGAAAACCAACAAACCATGAGATCCTGACTCAGACAAGGTGAATGATGAGGACCAACCCCTAAGGTTGGCTCCTAACCAGCTTGAGCCAGGAAGAAGTATGACAATAGAGAGTAGATTCGTGGCTGCCAGTGATAAGGTTGAGAGGACAGGGGACAGGGAGGACAGAATGTCCCTCAGATATCACAGAAAATAGCTTCTATATAGCACACAGCTTTTAAGATTTGCTTCTTAACACAATACCTTTCAACCTCAAGGTCATCTCTGCCAACAGCAACAAAACAAAAACAAATGTGGGTCTGGGTTTCTTCCTGACCTTGGGGAGGCAAACACACAGAGGCGCTCAACTGCATTTCTTCCCTGCCACTGAGGTGCCAGCTGCACAAACACACCACCTGGGGAAGACGAAACAGTCTAGGATAGGGAGTCCAGTCCATGTGTCTCCAGGTGAGAAACCGCAGGAGCTGGGATGTGGGGTGTGCACCCAAATGCTGCTGGGAACCTCGAGGAGTTTGAGAACTGGGCCTATGGGCCTGCGATGAGCCCAGGATGGGGTGGAATCTGGCTTTGCTCCGATGGAGTGCCAGGAGTATGAAGGGGCTTCTTTGGGAGACTTAGGCATGGTTCTGTATGATGAAGGCCTCCTTCCTGCCCCCAACAGTAGTCCTTGATGAAGGAAACAGTCCTTGCTTGTCTGAAGATGCATATATCTTACTTAGGGTAAAAGAGAGAATAAATACTTTTTGCAGGAAGAGATGCCCAGGAAGGGAAGCTCATTGGCTAAGTACTTGGATCCAATCTGGATATCTCATTAGCATGGAGAACTCTGGGTTCTATGCTACATGACCAGTTGTCATGGTCCTTTACTGGGGTGTTGTGGTCACATGCTCCAGGACAAGAACCTGGTCAAACTCCTAGTTCAAACTCCTGCCCATTCTCAATTATGAGATTTACCAGGGTTCTGAACTTGCTACTACAGTTACCAATTCTTCTGTCCCGTGGCACAGTCCACTGCCCACACACACACACACACACACACACACACACACACACAAACCCTCCCCTCTACTGAGTGGGATGTATCATGCTTTGCTAAACTTTCAACTTCCCAGCTCCATCCCTCCATGCTACCTCTGCTGCCAAAGTGAAGATGTTCTCTGCTATATTCCATCTCTATCGTCTCAAGGAAAGTTACAGCCAGAACAATTTTGCTGTTTGGTGTTCATAGTCCTGACTTTCCTAATCCTCTCATAGACTGCTGTTATGGTTTATATATACATTATATATGTGGTCTATATATATGCTTATATATAATATATATATGGTTTATATATGCTGGTATTATTAGAAGGTGTGGTTCCTTTGGAGTAGGTATGATCTTGTTGGAATAGGTGTGTCACTGTGGGTCTGGGCTTCAAGACCCTCATCCTAGCTGCCTGGAAACCAGTCTTCAACTAGCAGCCTTCAGATAACAATGTAGAACTCTCAGCTCCTCCTGCACCATACCTGCCTGGATGCTGCCCTGCTCCCACCTTGATGATGATGGACTGCACCTCTGAACCTGTAAGCCAGCCCCAATTACATGTTGTCCTTTATAAGACTTACCTTAGTAATGGTGTCTGTTCACAGCAGTAAGACCCTAAGACAGCTCTTCTTCATTCTTTACATCATTCACCAAAGTCATTGAGGAGCAGCATACCGTGGATGCCAGTCCCGCCCACCCAGCCCTGTGTCCACCATTCCACCTGTGTGTGAGAGCACAGCACAGTACAGTAAGATAGCTGGAGGAAGAGCAGACCCATTCTCATAACTTTCCTCAGAGTAGATTGTTGGATTGTCATATGTTATACTTAATTGTGGTTGCTAATCTCTTACTATGTCAGTTTTATAACTTAAATGTTTCCTCGCATGGAAGAACATGTAGAACGCAGGACTGAATACTAGCCACAGTTTCTTGAATCCGTGAGGGGTGGAAAGGGTCCTTGAGGGAGAAGGGAGCCCCTCAAACAGTGCATGTTTGTATTTTATCCTTTTCATTCCTGGATTTTGAATTCCATAATGGCTCCCCATACTTACATGTAATTTCCCACCTTTCGGATCCCATAATCTTAACAAAATGGCAATATTTATCCGAATAGTAGCGACACGTGGCCTGTGATTCACAGCCCCAGTCATGTTAACTGACATGTTTTAGCAGATCTCATCTGCCTCCTCCCCAAGCTCATGCCCTGCGTTCAGCATCCTGTCTGACAAACCACATCAGTACCACCCACTCCCAACCACACATCACTCTCAGACAAATTAATAACAGCTCGGAGAAATACAATAGCAGCATTGAGCAAATAGTTAAATTTAAAATAAATTTCAACCATGCCAATCCAGAGTCAGCAAACCATCATGGGGGCTCAGGCCCAGGGGCCCAGGAGGAATCAGAGCAAATGATTTGGGGCCATTTTCTCAGAAGTACAGGAAAATCTTCTGGGTCAATTCTAACACATCTCAGTCCATGAAGGAAGCGAATGTCTGACATGACACTTCCTGCCAGTCATCAAACTGCACAGTCAGCATTTGGGGGCTGATGCTAACAGCATCCTGGCCTACCTCATAAGTACCTCAGGTTGAGATTTCCACTGTTTTTCCAGCCATCTCAACCCTCATTCAATGAGCCAGTTGCAACGGCTACAGTGTGCTCTTATCTCAAAGTGCCCAAAGCTGTGTGCAACACAGTTATTCTTCCAAATGAATTGGTAGAAGACGTGAGTAATAATGGAATCAAATCAACCCTTAATGGCCCACTGTGTAATTACAAACCCAGACTAAAGCAGCTATAAACATTAAACACGCCATGTATTGACTCCTTAGTCTTATTATTAGGAATAAGTCTTCTGGTTTTGTATCGGTTTGTTGGTTATGGGGAGGGTGGTTTCTTCCTGCAGAGTAACTGCTCTTTAAGAAGTTTCTCTCCCAGGAATAACACTATCTACTTCCTGGCTATTATGATCAAGTAGCATGTTATAGTAATATTCCACCTGAACACAATTATTAAGGAAGATCAGAGGTCAAGAATTATCTTTTGCAGTCAAACTATGTGCATTAAGTCTTGGTTCTGCCACTGACTAGCCATGGAACCTCGGCCAAATTATTGAATTTCTCTACGTCTCAGCTTTAGATCGCTACTATGAGCTAGACCTACTTGCTATACAGAACTGAAGGGATCTTTACGAGTTACTATGGCGAATTTCCTAGCTCCATCCCAGGTGCATAGAAAGCACTCAGCTCTTGCTGGCTACCTGCTTTCCCTGTTTTATCAGCTTTTCATTCAGACATGTCCAGACCTCACACGATAACAAAGAACCATTTGAGAAAAGAGTTTCCTTTACCACCCCCTCCCATCCTGTGGACTGAGCTGGGGCTCTGCCCAGAGGTCCAGAATAAGAAACCTTGATGTGGAAAGAGTGGCAGTCACCACAGGTGAAATGCTGCCCACTGGATTTGGTGATGGTGGCCCTCCAGTTCTTCCTGATATGGACAGTCGAGGTCATTTTGAACTCTTCGATGCTGGTTCTTAATTCTGGTCCAATGAAACACTCTTTATCAGGCCAGCCAAATACCAGGTCACCGCCAACTCAGCTTAACCTGCCCTCTTGTACATCCTATTTTTAATTAACCTTGGATCAGCAAGGCAATATCTGTTCTCCAAATACAGCCGTATTTTATGCAAGCAGTGACAAGCTAATTAAGTTAATTATTATAACACCTATCTGTATAATGAAGCTATGGGTAGATGAGTCCAGCTGCTTCTCCTTAAAGCACATCCTGGTGATGATTAAAAAATAATTAATATTTCACTAAAGACAGGAACAAGAAGTTAATTAAAAGATGGAGCTACAGTCTTAGTGAAACCTATCTTCTTGTGTTCAGCATGACGCTCCACAGCCAAGTCCCTCCTTAGAATAGAGACGGATGCCAGTGTGTGCAGTGTCTTTCTTGAGAGCATTTAAAAAACATTATCGTCTCCCATTAACCTCATGCTGCAAACATTCCAGAAGTCTCTTTTTGCCTTTTAACAAGATGAAGGGAACATTCCAGAAGTCTCTTTCTGTCTTCTAACAAGATAAAGGGAACTTATGTCAAGTCAGTTGGCTGAAATGAATTCCTAATCTGAAGCAATGATTACACCTTCAGCTAGAGCATCAACATAATTACTGATTTGGGAGCCCTTGTGGGTGGGCCCATCTCCTGGCTCATAGGTTCTTCCTATGAGGACCTTAGTCCCATCCCTGAAGCCTCTATCTAGCTCCTGGTTCCATCATCCTGTGTTAAGATTTAACATAAGAACTTGCCCAGAACTAAAGCCAACCTAAAGCATGACTTCATGAAGTAAAGACAGCATAAAACACGGTCAAAATAAGTTAGAACTTTATTTTGATGTTGTCAGTTGGACTCCCTATGTCTGAATGCCAGACACTAGCTTCCTCATAGAAAAAGTACAGTGTCTGGCATGACTGGCTGGGATCCTAGAAGGTAAGGCCCTAGACAACAAGATGGCTTGTTTGAAGGTATCTAAGAGCTGAGACAGGTGGGTCAAATGCTTACCTCACTGGTGAAGGTCAAGGCTCTGAACCTGCTACATCAGAGCTTTCTGGTTAGAAGAATCTTTTGTAAAGAGAGGCATTGGGAAGAGGTAAGGTCTATCACAGCCTAACTTAGAAATAGGAACAGTATCTCCCTTAATGCAGAAGTCCTGGGTCCTTCCTCACCACCATCTCACACACACACACACACACACACACACACACACACAGACAAAGGGAGAGGCTGAGGGAGAGGGCGTGGTTCTGTCTCAGGGAGGCATTGCCTCTCTGAGCTGCTTTCTCTCTCATTGTTCACAAAATAAGGTAGCTGAACATACATTCTCACTACAGACTCTTTAAGTTTCTGCTCCACAGATGTGAAACATCCCCTCTGAGAGCTTTTAGGGGAATGAAATGCGATTAGAAGAGTCTTATTAAGCCTATTTTATTACAGAGGGGAAAAAAAAAACTTGAAATGAAAGCAGGAAACCATGCTACACATCTATCTTCCAGAACGTCGTGAAAGTAAATTTTACACAAACCTAGGCTTTCATATAACTCCCAGGTATTCTGACTCCTCATGGCTTGCTAGAGAAATATGGTCCAACACGAGCATCCTCTGAGAGGCCTCCATTCTCTTTCTGTAAGTAGCTCCCCTCGGGAGAAGGGACACTATAGGGAGGCAGAGGGTCCAGTCCTTAACAGAGAAAAAGTGCCCTGGTGGCTGCTGTTTTTGCTAGGACAGGATGCTCCTGCACACCGGGTGGATAGTCTACACCAAGGGCCACCTTCATGTAAAAAATAGTGTGATGCAGTCAGTCCAGATGGGCCTTCACGCAGTTACAACCCCATGGTGCTCATCATTAGCACCTCATTTGGAGCAGGCTCCAGCGTCTTCCTCGCAGGAAGCAATTACACACACATGCGCCGGCCTGGAAATTTTATCCCGGCTTTGAGTTTGCCGGGGCACCAGCAAAACCTGGCAGAAAAGGGGGTTCTCACTCATTTATTTGGAATGGGGGATTTGAGTGTTGGTGTCACGTGAAAGGTGAAGACATTTTGGAAAGGGGTTTGGTGCCTGAGGAGGGATGGATGGGCCAGGCGGAGGAGCCCAGGCTGTTCTGTAGGGGAGCCCAAGCCTCCTCACCGGGAGCGTAGATAGTCAGGATTGGGGTGTGAACCATCATGTCGTTCCCTATAGTGTTTCCGGGGTCTGTAGAGAGCCCTTTCTTATTCTGCAGCCCCAGAGAAGGAGGCAGGCCTGCATGTGCATGTCAAGAGTGAGGGTACAGGCAGCAAAGGCTCTTCTAAAGAGTAGCAGCCCACGCATGTGTCCTTTGGGGTCAAAAAGCAGCCAATAGCCTTCATTCCCTTAGCAGAAGGGAGGCTCCTGCTCTTGTGGAGTTGGACAAAGGTGAAATTGAGGAACAGGGTTGTTGAGTGCCTATGAGTTGAACTCAGGCCCCTTAGTCAAAGGAATCCTGCTACACAGAATCAGTGTCCTTTACCAGCTCTGGGCCTCAGTGTTCCAAACTGTACAATTGGCTCATGCTAATAGTTATTTTGTCTGCCCACAGAACAGATATGACTATGTCAATGGGAGCGATTCATACACAATGGGGTTGCCTAGAAAGTTCCAAGTTCAGTGACCACTGAGAGCTCAGGATGGGGAGGAGGACAGTGAAGAGATGTCCACCAGTCCTGATTTCTCCAAAATGAGGAAGCTTTTGTTTATTTGTTTTCTTCTGTCTGAATGTGTTCCCTGGGGGACAGATCAAGCCATCTTTTTTGTTTGTTTGGATTTAATTATTTATTTATTTATTTATTTTGAGACAAGGTTTCTCTGTATAGCCCTGGCTGTCCTGGAACTCACTCTGTAGACCAGGCTGGCCTTGAACTCAGAAATCCACTTGCCTCTGCCTCCCATGTGCTAGGATTAAAGCCATGTGCCACCACTGCCCAGCTTGACTGAAACTGAGAGAGCTGTGTGTGCGCCAGCTGTCACTGTTGTTTCCACAGCATCAATGCTACTGACACAGTGTCCCAGTCAGAGGAGCAAGGTCTGTCCTCTGGAGCTTCCAGTATGGTGACTGATATCTCAGAACACACCAGCAGCAAGGCTAATAGCCTGATTCTCTGGGGCTCAAGAGATGGCTCAGTGGCTAAGAGCACTTGCTGCTCGCACAAAGGACCAGGTTTGGTTCCAACACCCAACTCAAGTGGCTCACGATGCCTACGACTCTAGGTCCAGAGGACTCAGTGCCCTGTCTAGTCTCTTTGGGCACCTGTCCTCACACATTCACAGAAACATACATAAACACACAATTTTAAAAGAACAATTTTAATAGAGAAGGAAAAAGACTACTTCTCACACTTGACCATACAATGGTATCATGCCTGGAGGATTGACCACGGGTCCAGCTCAGGGGTTGGACACTTGCCTAGCAAGTTTGAGGCATGGGACCCACATGAAGACTCTTGTGTTTACTCTTCATCATGATTGTTTTCATCATTCTGAAGTGGGGCCTGAGTTGAACAAGTTCCTGGGATATGTGTGTGCTGTGGATCTAGAGACCTCAGCCTGAACCCCACAGGCATCAAGACATGGCCGAGCTTCAGAAACACAGAGCTCTGCATTCACATCCTTCCTCAGCTCTTGTTCCTCTCTGGCAACCAGTGGGAGGTGAACCAAAAATATCTGTATCATGCATTTAACACAAGGGCAAGTGGACCTCACAGCTGGCCCATGCTTGCCCTGATGAAAGGCAGGTAGGAGGAGAAAGACAAAAGAGGATGCTCATCCCAGCTGGAAAGGAGCGCTTCTGGGAAGAAGTCAAATTGGACTAGAATCCTGAGGAGTTGAGATGATGGTAATGCAAAAGCCCTGAATCCAACGAGTGACAGAGCTGAGTAATCTAAAGCATAGGCAAATATCTATGCTTGGATTAATGCTGACAATTCTGAATCTCTAAATATAAGTGACAGTAGATAGTCAAAAGGCACAGTAGATAGCCTTTCCACCTGCATTATCTATGAAAACCTCACATGACATCAGGCTGAATGTGTGTGTGTGTGCTCACGTGCGTGCGTGCGTGCGTGTTAAAACAAGTTACTTTGTGTTACCCTGGACGGTTCCCAGTGGCTGCTGAGATCCATCCATTCCTCATTGTTAGCATTCAACACTTCACTCACTTGCAGTTTGAAAATGTTGATGTAAAATGTGGCAGACATTTCCTGAACACACCAAAAATTTGACAACCAACTCCCGGGAGAGCCATTGCAAATCACTCAGCATGCTCGCCCACAACAGAATGCAGACGCTGTGTTCGCGCCACGTTCCCGTGGCTATGCTTCCCTCCTTCATGGACACTTGCCTGGATGCTGAAGCCACAGCATTTGGGGCTGTTGTGTGGTAGCTCCAGCCGACCAAAGGCTCAGGCAGGGAGGAGCAGGATGAGTGCAGAGTAAGGAGTATCACGCTTGCCAGAGAAGGAACTGACCTTGGTTGCATAAATCTTTGAGTATCCAGAGGGCTACAGCCTGCACAGCCTAGTGGAGGGGGAGAAGAGCTGATTCTGGACCCTGGAAGCTGTAAGTCTCACACCCTGACTGGATTGTAGACACCCAGAAGGGGAAGAAGCGCAGGCCTAAATAGAAGACATAAGGAATCTTGTGTTCTTCCAACCCCACAGCCCACTTGGCAGATCACTGTGCAAAGATGGTTAGCCTGGTTTGGTTCCCTTTCAGAAGCACATCAGGGTTTCTCAAATGATATTGCACAAGAATTCTCTCTTGGTTCAAAAATCAATATTGCTTCTGTTTCTTGGAGACCACAAGCAGATGTCTCCAAACAACTGTATCCAAGTCTTTCTTGGTTGCAAACTCTCCTGTTCACTGTCTCCAGCCAAGCTTCTCCAGAACACCCTCCTCGAACCTTCTGTGTGTGTGTGTGTGTGTGTGTGTGCGCGCAAGTGTGTGTGTGTTCTGCCTGCTTTCTTTAGCCTATCCTTCCCTCTGAAACACACACTTGATATATACAGAGCCCCAGCATATACGTATAGCTCTTGGGGTTCTGATGAATGCCCAGGCTCAGAGCTGATGTCTGAGCTGAGACTTGGGCTTTTCTGGATTGTGTCACTCGCAGTGATGATGATATTGTTGATCTTTGATCTCTCAGGAAAGTCACCAAAACCGTGTCAGAGGTGCCCGCAGTGTGCTTCATCATCCCTGGCAAGATATGTAGGAACTGTCACATATCATGGGTGTCTTACCTAGGCTTGCCGTAAATGGTTTTGAGTTGAAATGCTTGCACTCACTGTGTTATTTAAGGTTAAGAAGGTCATTTCCTGTATTTCACGTCTATACTGTAAGGTGAACAGCATTATGTGAGTAGACAGCGAGTATGGCCAGGTAAGAATTTGCATTGGCTTTAGAATTAGAAGACAGAGAATAATGCCCAGGTGTTCCCATCCCCAGCTGTGTTTATCAAATGGGCAATTAAAACATCTGAATATTGCAAAGGGCTTATGATGACTGCCGTATTAACGTGGCTACTTCAAAGGTGGAACTAGATAGATATGAGAAATTCCAATGCACTTTCCCCCACTGAACTCAGTAAATTACCAGGGCATACGTAGCACAAAATAACTGTCTTATTTTTAAAAAGAAAAGAAAAAAAAAAAGAGAAAAAGATGTTTCTTTCTACTGTCACATGTTACTCCACTTTGTCCTGTCTTGCATTTTAAGAAATATCCCTGTGTCCCTAATCCTGATGCTTCTACAGCCAGAGAAGACCCGGGATGAGGAAAACGGCATCTTCAGGGTTAATAACGGGATTGCTACCCGGGGCCATTTTTTCCCCTTCTGGTATCAGGGAACCTTACACCAGTCAGCATGTCCCAAGCTCAGCAATCTTCCCAGCTGGACCATCTCCAGAGAAATCCGCAATCTGTGCTTCTGTGAGTCCCAGCACTTCAGGGAATGATTATTGTCAGTGGCCCCACCCACATATCCTCAGGGTCCTCTTTGCTTAGGGAAAAGATGGTGCATTGTCAAATACCCTCAAGGAGATCAGAGAGGAGAGCTGGTAGGGTTCATATTTTGGAATCTGCCATCAGAGAATAAAGCCCAGCTGAATGAGATGCAAGCCCAGAAAAATTATGTCACTATGTGCATCATCATCCTGGCTAAGTGTTTGCTAAGGGCTCAAAGTTCCCTGCCTTCACATTTAGACAACTGATGGGATGAACCTAGGTCCTTGAGTTCTATGATTAGGGGAATGTGATTTTTATTGTGTTTTAAGGTGTTTGTTGTTGCTATGCAGGCAGTAGGCTCTGGACGTGTTCCTCATAGTTACTGCCTGTGGGAGAATAGTTCCCTCTTCTTCTCTCCCTGCTGAAGGGGGCAAGGAGCACAGAGCACAGTCTGAAGGGCCCAGGAGCATTTCCTCTCTGGCCCTTTGTGTTGCTTTTGATTGGGCTCAACTTCTGTGAGAAATTGGATTCCTACAGAGCAAGGCCTTGTAAACAGAACTCCCTTTTCCCATGATCATTAACCCTTTCCTGGGCAGACATCAGTCACATCAATTTAAATCAGATGGGAGAATGGAGCCAGCCTTTCTTTCCCTCTTGAGAAGAAATACGTCTTTTTTTTTTTGTTTTGTTTTGTTTTTTGAATGCATCTTTACAAAATGCCCCATTTGGAAGACAGTTTGTGGGTACTTCATGTATGCATTATGTGCTTCGGGAAACCCGGGAGTCATAGAGTGAGATACTGGATTGGAATGCGGAGACTCAGATACCCTCAGTAGGGTCCTCCAGAAGTCTTGGGTAAAGTTGACCTTGTCAAACAATCCTAGCAACCTCTGAGGCCAGGCTGTTTCAGGTTAGCCAGGGTCAGCTACAAATCAAAACTGTGGTTGATGATATCAGTTTCATCGTTCAGCAGCGATTTATTGTGTGTATTTAGTGCAGAAGGATCAATGGGCTTCAGAGAGGGTTCACCCTTGGAATTTTAGGACAAGGTCAGAGAATGTTACCTTCTCCAATTGAAGCTAACAGGGACTAACATAGATTTGGAGCCGGGAGCCACGAGCCAGGGGCAGGGCCAATCTGCTCTGTGCAATGTGTTGCAGATGAGACCTGGGTGTTTCCTGAATCTCCACCTATTGGGTCACATCGAAGAAAATCAAAAAAGTAGAAGGCAGCTATCGTTGAAAGAACTTGGGGTTGGGCTGCCCATGCAGAAGCCTTTCTGAGAAAGAGAGAGAGAGAGAGAGAGAGAGAGAGAGAGAGAGAGAGAGAGAGAGAGAGAGATTGAGGAGTATCATCTAATTAATCACCCCACCTCGAAATCATCCCACATCAAAAAGCATCTGATAACCTTCAACCAACTGTGGTCTCAAAAACTTTCCCTACTTGTCTAGCAACACTTACCCCACCTAAAGTGGCTCCCATGGTGAACTAATACTTTAATGGCCCAGTAGGTGCCACACTGTAAAGGCTACAGACAATGGCTGACTCAGGTGGCGCTTCAGCTTAGCAGTTGCTTTTACTTTACACTGACATCCCTACAACCAGTTTGATTTTCCACTGTCAACAGAGTGTTTAAAAGGTTCCTGAATATAGATGATCAACATTTTACTGGAAAATAGACTTTCCCTTAGATGAATTTGCCCAGTCTTAAATGATGGAAATACTCCGAACACCTTAATGTTGGGGTGAGGGGTGCTGGGCTATGATGCTAGGTAGCTGTGATGGGTTTAACTGGCTGTAATTCCATCACAAAGGGAGTATCATGTTTCGATGTTGAGTGAAAGTGAGTGCTGAGCCAGTGTGGACCATACTAAGAGACATTCATTCATTCACAATATGACATCAGCTTACAACAGTGGGACCTCTATACTGGATATTGTAGCAGAAGTACAGTGTTTGGCAATGTAGCTGCTCTTAATGTTTCTAGTGCCTGAAGGAGTGGGGTTTGTTGGTTTGATTGTTGTTTTGTGAGCTGTGAGTTGTAGTCAAGCGGTGTAACTCTCCTGGAAATGGAGACAATATTCTGAAGGGACACACTAGCAGATTATTGAAGCAATGGGCCCCAAAGAGTTAACATTTCCCTAGGAATCCCATGCTGGGTGAGAGCAAAAGCTGAGGCCCTGTTACTAGCCAGAGATTTCATGCAATTCTGACAACTTCCAGGACCACCAGGAAGGGAGCTCAGAGCCAAGCCAATGATGCACCAGTGGTGGGTGGGACCACACCTTGACTGCATATTTATGCTCACTCATGCTTTCCTTTTTTTTTTTAAAAAAAGGATTTATTCTTATTTTATGTGTGAGTGTTTTTGCCTGTATGGCATGTATGTGCAGCAACTATGTGCCCAGGGGCCATGGAAACCAGAGAGAGCATCAGATTTCCTAAGCTTGGGGTAATAGATGATTGCAAACCTCGATGTAGGCACTGAAAACTGAACTCAGCTTCTCTACAGGAGTGTTAAGTGCTCTCGTCCGTAGACCCCCACTCTCTAGACCCCCTACCCTTGCTTTCTTTTTAAGATGAAATGTTATGTTAGAATCCCACAGACAGACAGACTTGGGTTCACCGCACCTCTTCCTTGCTCTTTCCAATGTGACCATATTGAATAAATGTCTGTTTTTCACGATCATCTCTTCTCTTGGTTAGGGTTTTATTGCTGTGAAGAAACACCATGACCGGGTAAACTCTTGTAAAGGACTTAATTGGGCATGGCTTAGAGTTTCAGAGGTTTAGTCCATTATCATCATGGCAGGAGACATGGGGCCATGCAGACAGACACAGTACTGGTGAGGTAGCTGAGAGTTGTACATCTGTATCCTCAGACAGCTGGAAGAGTCTGAAAGACACTTTCTCCAACAAGGCCACACCTTCTCCAACAAAACCACAATTTCTCCAACAAAGTCACACCTTCTCCAACAAAGCCAATCTCCT
The DNA here is from genome assembly GCF_008632895.1 of Mastomys coucha. Classification (NCBI taxonomy): domain Eukaryota; kingdom Metazoa; phylum Chordata; class Mammalia; order Rodentia; family Muridae; genus Mastomys; species Mastomys coucha. Next base: position 60,174,266 of record NW_022196911.1, read on the forward strand.
AATAGAGCTGCCACTCCCTATGGACCTATGGGGCCATTTTTTTTTTATTATTCAAACCACACACCTGTCACTTAGACAGATCTTGGGAACAGGTGGTTGAACCTGGCTGGTTAGGGCTGTCAGGGCTCAGGTCCGGACCCTAAGAACTCTTATAACTATAGTTTTGAAATCAGTTTTATAGGTCACAAACTGTATTTTAAAAGCAAGCTTAATAGGACAAAAATAGAAGAAAACTGAAATTGTTTTGGTCATCTACTGTTTTGGTTTTGCCCCACCAAACACCAGTTATTCAAATCTCAGGTCAAAACAGATGTCCATCAATGCAATTCAATTCTGATACTATCTGAACAGACCCCAAGGCTAAGAGCTCAGCTCCACAGGGCACCTCTAATTCAGGTGTGAACAGCAAATGTGGTCTGTAAGCCACACATACCCAGCATTAGAGACCTAGCAGATTACAAGCTCGGGGGTCCCATGACTCCTGCTAGAAAGTTGTATAGGACACAGAAAAGTTCTGTTACCAAGCCAGTTTATTATAAGAATAGAGATGAGCAGCTAGGTGAAGTGCCCGGGTCAAGTCTGCAATAGTCTTAGTGCTCCAGAGCCTCAGCCCTTATAGGGTTGGGGGTGGGGGTTGGGGGTCATTCATCCTTCTAGGCAATGGTGTATGTCCTACGTTGCTTCCTATTTCTGTGATAAACACATGATCAAAAGCACCTTGGAGGAGGGAAGGGTTTATTTGGTTTACATTTCTTAGCACAATCCATCACTGAAGAAAATCAGTGTAGGAACTTAAGCAGAGGCCGTGGAGGAACACTGCTTACTGGCATGTCTCTCGTGGCTTGCTCAGCCTGCTTTCTTACACAACTTATCACCTGGCCAGTGGGTGGCCCTGCCTCTAGTAGGTTGGGCACTCCCCTAGCAGTGTGGTGCTCCAGAGCCTCAAGAATATGCCCTCCAGAAAAGCCACAGGCCAATCTTGATGGAGGCATTTTCTCTAGTAGGATTTTCTCCTCCCAGAGATGTTTAGGTTGGTGTCAAACTCAAGAAACCCACCACATCCTGTTTTGAAAACCTGGTGGGCCCCCAGGAGGTCGCTCTTCTACCTTGTCTGACAACAGTTTCATTGTGCACGTGTGCTGGATAGAATCATGACCCGAAGTGGCCGAGGCCAGTCTCTCTCCAGTGGCTGGAGGCTGAGAGAAGAGATGGAAGTTCCAACTCTCATCACTGTGGTTCACTTTCCTGGCAACTGGTCCTCGTCCTGAGGATATCCACAGCCTGCCCGCCATGAGCCACCTCATTAGCATACGAGAGACAAGAGGCAGGAAATTCCATGGGTTTTAGGGGTTCAGTGCCAGGTATCAGGAACAAAGAATCAATACCTCTTTTTATTGTACCTCAGTTGCACAGAGTAAAGATTGGAGTTATTTTGTGGACGTTTTTTTCCCTCAATTGTTCACATATGTGTGTTCGTCTTCTTACCAGATCACCATAGAAAAGGTATTTCTTGCTATGTATGGATTGTGGTGGGAACAGTTGGGAAACCCAGCCAGACATGCCTGCCTCCCAGACTTAGCTGTAAACTCTGATTTATTTGCTGGGCCAGGGGGGCTGAAGGTTGCCATTTCTCTGATCCAACGATGAGATCAGGATCCTTGTTTCTCCCAGCTCTTACCGCAGTGTGCAGGCTCTGATTCCAGTAAGGAGCCCTAGGTTCCAGAATCTCGTAAGTTTGAGAAGCGCCTTCCTGACAAAGCATTAGACATAGAATGATTTCTGTCTGTGTCTGAGGGTTTTGGCAAAAAGGAAGGAGAACAAAGCAAGGCCAGAGAGATGACTTTAACAAGCAGGGAAAGTATCTTGCGGGAAGGAGCACCAAGCACAAGATCTGCTCTGCTTTTTCTCTTGAGCTCGGTCCTGGCTATGAACTTATCATGGTGTGAGTGTGAGTTGTCCCCCATATACCTGTGGGTACACTGAAAGCTCAGTCCTTCATGTGTAGCATTGAGGCAGTGAACCTTGATGTCGCTGAGAGAGGTAGAAAGTCAATAGGTCACAGGTACCCCATCTTCAAGGATGGATGGATATCATCTATGGGAAGTGGGTCAGGTCGGGTAGAAATGGATCAGCTCTATAAGAACTTCTTGGTCCAAAAATGAAGGTCTTCTTACCAGATCACCATAGGAAAGGTATTTCTTGCTATGGATCTCTCAGTTCCTATCTTATCACATGACCTCTCTCTTTACACATACCTCATCATTGTAAAGCTAAGAAGATGCTGGCCTGCATCCTTGAACCTCCAGATTTACAAGCTGAGGTGTTTTGTTATAGTGACACAAAACGGACTAAATATTGAGATCAGGTTGTGCCTTGTCCAAAAATTACTCCAGATTATGTAAAAGCAGTGGTTTTTCATATTACCTTGGCCTGAGAGACTCCATTTTGAAGACTGCACTGGAGCAGATATGTGAAGAAAATCATCTGTCCAGTGCCATCCATGCAGCACAAAGTGATAAATGACTTGTTCCTGGGATAGAAGGGAGCCACCATATAAATATTTCAGGGGGAACTGCGACTATAGAAGTATGACCAGACTTAGGGCTGCTATAACCTGTGCCCCAACAAGGCAGGCCACACAGCCCTCATAAGGTACTAAAAAAGCTCAATTCATAGTGAAATGCAAAAAGAAGATGTTACAAAAGATGATTTATTTAATGTGGCCATATCAGGTGGAGGGACAAAGAGATCAATGGCTGCTCAAGGTCTGTCTGTCTTTGGGGCCTAACATGAGGGTAAGGGTTAAACTAAATGCAAGAGATATTCATGGTCTAGCATTCAGCCAAAGTGTGGTCTCACACATCCAACCAACCCCTCATCACTACCCTGTCCAACATTGCCTCAGTTCCAGGTCTGTCCATACAGTTGTCTCACAACTTATAAATCCTTCTTTAGGACATAAGTTCCTCCTCTGGCAGAGAGCTCTGTTGCTGGTTGTCCCTGGGGCTTCAGCCATTCCTTCCTCCAGGAGAATATTCCTGGGGAAATTCTTATGTCTTGGGGTTCATGGTTTCAAGCATCTGATAACCTCGGAGAGAGACACAATATTTCCTTAGAATATAGTCATTCCTGCCAGGTGGGGTGGCTATATGAGTATATTAAAATCATATCAGCCAGGCCTAGAAACTTAGCAGGCACACCAGATGATGGTGTGTAACTCCCTCACCTGGATGTCACAAAGAGATGGGCGGGCACACAATATTGCAACAGGGATAGCCCCCACCAGCCCATCCTCTGACCACCCTGTGTGAGCCTCAAGAAGGACAGACAGGCAGACTTCTGACTCTCACTAGGGCTTATACCCAGCTTCTTCCCCCAGGTGCTTTTGTCTGTGGACCATAGCACCCCGACGACAGCAGAAAGGTCTTCCTAGAATCAGTTTGGGTTTGTTATCTTATCGACAGGCTATTTACATTTCTATCAGCCCTTCTTCTGAACCCTTTTGAATTCCGCTGTGGCCTCTAGCCTTCATCTACACAGGGATCTAGATAGATTTATAGGGTGCCGTGTAATGTGTGACCTGAGAGTTAGCAGTAGTTAAGATGGGAATAAAAGAACCTGTGTTCACCTTGGCTAGGGTCAAGGGGGAAAGCACGAATGGCTGGCAAACTGCTGTCATTGAAACCACCACATCTTGTAAAGTTTTTGTTATTCCATAAATCCTAACAGTAGAAAGACAAGAATGTGGTTCTGACATTGGGCTCTCACACCACTAAGATGCTCATTTATCACCTGAAAGTTCAGCTTGAGCCAACTAATGCAACGAGCAGACAATTTCAGTGTAAACTTGTAGTAGGCTACTGCACTATAGTTATGCCATCTCATGAAAGTATTCCTAAGGATACTTTACATGCTAAACATATCTTGGGTAAAACTGGTCTTTAGGCCAGTCCTAAATTCCTACAGTAAACTGGCCTCTAAATTCCTCTACACTGGGACCCTGAGCTAAAGGTTAACTGCCCAACCATTAACTCTTATCTCTCTGCTTCTGTAAACAATGCTTGTTTTCTGTATATATCCCAATGGCTTCTGTTGCCCTTAAAATCTCAGACCAACTAGAGGTTGGGGTTGCTTCCTGTTCCTTTGCTTGAGCTGGCAGTTAGTAATGGCTCCATTCAACTTAATCAGGCCTTTTTAGTTTTTAGGTTTTTTGTTTGTTTGTTTTTTTTTTTCTCTCTTCAGGTCCCCCAAACAAACTTACATTGCTAGATTGTTTCAGGTGAAGTTGTGCCACAGAGACACCCTGATACCCAGGGACCCAGGGCAAGCTGGAGGCTGAGATGAGACCAGGACAGCATTCAGCACTCTCAAAGCATTTGAAAAGTGATAATCTTTGAGGGCAACAATTACATTGATGTGTGAAAGGAAGGTGACCAGGTCTTGTTGGATTGCTGGAAAAGACTCTGAGTTGGGGAATCCCAAGCCAAAGCTACCACATATGAGATATCTGTAAGAGAGTAAAGAAAGCAGGATGGGGAGGGGGGAAGGTTCAGCCACGATGTCACTACCACTGAGGCCTTGGGTGAGCCAACAGAAAACCCTGAAGTTGAGGTTGAAATCCCCCCAGTGGAGGGAAGAGGCCTGGGCCTTTGTACTCCCATTTCATCCAGATATTCATTGACTAGGATTTGAGCCTTCACAGGGCACAGCACCTTAGGGAAATGAAGAAGAGGACATGGAAGGGACCCACAGTCCTCTTTGAGAGCATGCCCTTGGTATCACTCAGCCCCACCTCTATACATTTCCACCACTGCCCATGAGCCAAGCTGGGGACTAAGCCTTTTACCACACAGGCATCCAGGACCAAACTGCAGTCTCCCCATCTCCACTGACAACCCTTTCCTCTTCATGGCACAAGAAGGACATTTCTCATGAGAAATATGTATCCTGCCTTTGAGGACAAAGGAGAATGTGGGAGGCTCCAGCAGCTTCTCAGGTGCCCTTGGGTCAAAACCATGAAGATGTCCCACTTACAGGTAGACTTGAGTTGACATCTTCTGATTCCTTCAAAATCAATTCGGGACTGTCTTACCCCAGAGGACAGGACTAAGAAACTGTGGAGGTGTGTCTCTCTAGTCAGTGTGGTATGAGCAGAAGGGATGCCCTCTGCCCACCTTGCCTATGTGAGATAAGTCTTTGCTCTGTCATATCAGCTGTGCCATCCCAGAAACTTCCTTACACTTCTGTGTCTCTGTTTTCTGGGTTGTAAAACAAGAATGAAAACGACATCCACTATACAAGTGGTGTGAGGAACAGGCAAACTGTGGGCCTGTCAAGAGCTTGCAAAAGTATGGAATCCATATCAGCTAGTATTATTTTTATTTGAAAAGAGAGAGACCCTCTGTGGCTTGTCGGGAATGAGGCAACGGAGAAACAGATGTGAAACAAGTCCTCTGACAAGGCTCTGCTTGGGGAAAGCTCAGCCATGGGTGTGGAAGTCCTTCCTGTGCTACGAACAAAGTGTGGTCGGCCCTGCACAAAGTGACCATGTCCTACTCCCCAGTGCCCATGAATTGGGTTCCTTATGTGTTCCACATGGCAGACAGATATTGTTAAATAAAGGATCCAGAGATGAGGAGTCACTCACTCAATTCTGTGCTGCTGTAACAGAATACCTGTGACTGGATAGTGAAGGGGATGTGGGGGTGGGGGAGGACAGGCAGGCTGGGCATCTCACCCCTATGATAGCAAGAAGATTGTCATAAGTTTGGGGCCCTCCTGGACTATACAGCAAGTTAATAGTGATAACCTCTTTATTGCAAAAATAAGATCATTATACTTCACAATATGGGAGGATGGACAATTCTGAGATCAGTGAGCCCTCTCCTAGGGCAAAGGAATTCCTCTTGCATGATCCCATGGTGGAAAGAAGATTGTCAAGAGTAAGTGAGATTTAGTGTAAGAGAACTAAATTTATCCTTTCATAAGAATCCACTCAGAATGGCTGTATTAAGCCACTTATGGGGGTAAAGATGGGAGCTCATAATTCAAGTTTGTGTCTTTCCATCTTCCATGGAGGACATGGCTAAGGAGACAGGAGTCTTCTTGGTCCCTGCGTGGGTGAAAATGCCTTTGGTTATCGACATTAAGCCTGCAGCAAGACACTGTCCTGAAGCTGACAGTTTGGTTTTACTTACTTTTGGTTGGTGGTGTTCCATGGTGCCAAGGTGTCTTGTTCATCAGAGAGCTTCAGATTCATACCTGGAGACTAGATCAGGAGGTGGCAAAGACCACTCTGGTGTCACATTCAGAGACCTCAGTTGCATCTTTGTCAGATTTCAGACATGTCTGCAACTGAAACAGCCAAACCTTAGTGCATCGTAAAAGACACAAAGAGGGACAGAGATCATGCAGCTTAGCATCAGCCCCTGCTGAGGTGTTCTAGTCACAGGGCATGGGAAGGGAAAGTGAGAACACTGTATACACAGCCCTAGTGGCTCTGCTTCTTCTGACCTTATCATCCTCCACATGCCAGCTAATTTTCTTGTGGCTTTAAAGCAGTGAGCCATTGTTAAGTGCCCAAAACGTAGATCTGTCATCCAGAATCTTGAAGCTATTACTGACAAGGTGAAGGACAGAATTGGAGTCATTATAACACATTGCTTTTTTGCTCTCCCTCTGTTTTTACTTTGTTCTTGAAAACAAGGCAGCTAACACCAAGCCCGCAGCACAAGCTCAAGTCCAAGGTCTATTTTTTTTTCTACCCACTGGTACTTTGCGGTGGGTGTCCTCATCCACCAACTGGACTCCGCATCTTCAGCATTACCCAGGAATCTGCTAGAGAGGGAACTTCTCCGACCTCACTCCAAGCCCACCGCATCAGAGTCTGGGGTGAACGGATAGGTGAGCAGACACCATTAAGGTGGCACACTAAAGGACACAGCATTTGTTTTTGAAATGAAAAGCCACATTGAGGAAAGTGTGGAAGGAAGTTGGAAACGCAAAGGGCACAGAAACCGGTCTTCATCACAGGAGGAAAGCAGACGCAAGCGTTCCAGGGGCTGGAAAAGTTGGCTGCACACATACCATTGTTATGTTTTTTTTTAAAGCCCACAGTGTCTTTATTTTTTTTTTAATTTCACTTAAAAATATAGACTCAGCCTTTCCTTCAAGTGATCTTACAACAGAGTACTCCCTGAGGCTGTTTCACAGAAAAACAATCACCAGGACTGAGGATTTCTTGTCATGATGGAGCAAGGGTCTCTCTCACCCAGGGCACCTACCTTGCCCCTCTGTGCCACTCTAACAGCCAGCAACACCCTGGGAGGGCAGATGAGATAGAAGGCTTTGCTTGTTTGTTTTGTTTTTAGTGTCAGGGAGGGTCTCCTGGGATTGTGGTTTTCCTCAACTACCTAGCCAAGGCTGACCTTGATTGAATTCCTCAACCTTTTGCTTCCCATTTTCCAAGTGCTTGGACTACAGGGGTACACCATCTTGCCTAGCTTGAGACAAGGCAGCTTTTTGTCAACTGTAGACTCACCACAGCAAAAGGAAACATGAGAAGCATCTGTGTGCATGCTGTGCTCTAACATTTTCTTCCTCATCCTAGTTCTATTATTTCACACCCAGGGCTGTCTGTGCCCGACACCATGTGGTCCTGTTCTGGGGTTTGTCTGTCTCTCTATCTAGTTTGTAAGTTCTATAAGGACAGAGACCAAGATGATCTTAATATTGAAACCCTTAGCCAAGTACCTGGTTCTTCACAAGGACCCAATGAGCATAAGGAAGATGGGTAGGCAGGAAGATGGCTTAGGGAGATGGCTAGTAAAATACAGTATTTCTGCTCGCTGGACCATGAAGCCTCAGAGCCCTTCTCAACACAAGACCACAAACAAATACCCTACATCAGTCCTCCTTAAATTCATACCCTAATGGTCCAGGGAGATGGGTTTTCTGGCAGGAGCCAATGCTGGCAGTAGCCAATACTAGCAGAAAAGAAAGGAGAGGCTGCTGTTGGCCTATACAGAATTCAGCGTCTCCCAAAACTGCACTTAGCTCCAGGGTACTGGTCACAGGTTACTGGCTTGGGTCACTGGGATGCAGTTGACTTAGGAGATTTGTGGAGCTGTCACCAGAGTAGTTCCAGAAAACAAAGCCTCAGGCTGGCAGAAACTCTTCCTTGGGCTGCTCAGCTGCAAACCAGATGGGCTTAGCCAATGGTCACCTCCCTCACAAACCCTAGGCTTTGGCAAACATGGGTGCACATTGCCACCCAGTGGCTATGGTTGGTAACAGGACAAGGATAAAGAAAATCAGACAACCACAATATCCAAGGAATGGATGCGTGGGAAGATAACAACTGGAATTATTTTACTTAGCTTTTCTCAGCTAACCAAAACACACATTCATATTATTGTATATAAAGTACTGTGGGAAACTCAGTGCAGAAAAAGGAGATTCAAAACTTTTAAAGATGCTACCATGTACTACTGGCCAAGAAAGAATGACCAGCTTGGGAATTCAGCTCAGATCCCTGGGATCCTATCCAGATGTTTGACCAGCTGGTCACACGAGTACCCTCCAGTCAATTACTTTTCTTGATGTTTCTAATCAACAGTGTTATATATGTGACGCTGTAAGCTTTTACATTTAATATTAGCTCATAACTCAGGAGCCTAAACCAGATGTTTTGGGTGAGAAAGAAATTGATGACTTATCAGGAGATTGAACCCAGGCCACTGGCTGCTCTCCAGGCATTCTGCCAGCTGAGCGGCAGAGCAGAGTGCCTGTTACCCACTCTCTTCAGTTACAGAGGGAGGAGGGGACAGAGTGAGGCAGAGCACCAGTGGATGGCAGCATGTGAAGAAATCTGGGTAATATTTCCTTATAAAGCAGGAGCCTTGTGTTCTTTTAAGTCAGTAATGATCAGGACTTTCAGTATTTTAGACGTGTTTATGATCTTATGGAGGAGAGGGAAATAATGATAGAGAAGAGACTGAATACACAACCAAGAGAAGTCATTGAAGTGACATAGTGGTTGAGTGCTGCAGATGAGGGGAGCTCATGTTTTAAAGGTACTGCCTTAAGGACTGGGGAAAGGCTCAGTGGCTAAAGCGCAACCGTGTTACAGAATACTACATGAAGACCTGCATTCAGATCTTCAGTATCCACGTAAGAACTGAGCATATCAAAACACATTTCTGTAACTCTAGCACTACAAGCCAAGCGGGTGGAGGCAAAGGCAGCCAGGTTTCGGGGGAGGGGCTAGAAAACGTGTTTAAAGAAAACAAGCCAACATCAATCTCTGGCTGCCTCATGCTCCTGCACACTTACAGAAACATGTGCACAAATACACACATGAGCACAGAGATACAGACTTGATCTAGGCATGATCATGCCTGTAAGCCCTAGCACCTTGGATGCTGAGGCAGGAGGATCACTACAAGACTGAGATCAGCCTGGGCTACATAGGAAGTTCAAGTCCAGCTCATGAGACAAATTGAGACTCTGTTTCAAACAAACACACTGTCACACCCTCTGCCTGATCTGGGCAGTGAGGAACACTCATTGTAGGAGAAGATAGACTACAGAGCAGACGGAAAAGAAGTCTTGTGGGTTTCGCTTTCTGAAAGCCAAGCTTCCAGGGGAATGAGGATGACAAGGTATGCTACCTTCATGAAGGTTCAAACTCATGAAGGACCAGAGACAGTTTTGCCCTCCTGCATCCCTCTAGAAACACACACCAATCTTTAGAGCAGGGGGCAGAAGTTGGTTGGGTTCTGTGTCTGACTTCCCTACTTAGAATCCTGGAGAAGGGTTGCTGGAGAGATGGCATAGAAGTTCCCAGCACTTACCTCTCATGCAGAGTACCAGAGTTCAGCTCACTGAACCCACAGGAGGCAGCTTGCAGCTGTCTATAACTCTATTTTCAGGGATTAGATGTTCTCTAGTAGGCTCTGGAGGCACAAAACAAATGTGGTGCTCAAGCTCATACACACACACACACACACACACACACACACACACACACACACGAACACAAATTGTCCTTGGATAGGTTTCTATTGCTGTGATAAAACACCATGACCAAGCTGAGCAGTGGTGGCACACGCCATTAATCCCAGCACTTGGGAGACAGAGGCAGGTGGATTTCTGAATTCGAGACCAGCCTTGTCTACAGAGTGAGTTCCAGGACAGCCAGGGCTACACAGAGAAACCCTGTCTCTAAAAACCAAAAACAAACAAACAAACAAACACAAAAAAAACAAAACAAAAACAAAAACAAAACAAAACAAATAAACAAAAAACCCAAACCAAACCAAACCAAACACCAGGACCAGAAGCAGCTTGCAGGAGAGGGCCAAAGGGTTTATTTCAGCTTATAGCTCACAGTCTATGATGAAGGGAAGTCAGGGCAGGAATTCAAGGCAGGAGCCTAGAGGTAAGGTCATGGAGGAGTGCTGTTTACTGCCTTGCTCCTCCAAGCTTGCTCAGCCTGCTTTCTTCTACCACCCAGGACCACCTGCCCAAGGGTGGCATTACCCACAATGGGTTGGGTCCTCCTACATCAACCATTAATCAAGAAATGCCCCCACAGACTTGCCTGTAGGCCAATATGATAGAGGCAATTCTCCAGTTAAGGTTTCTTTTGTAAAAAAAAAAAAAGCTAGTTAGTGTCATGTTCACACATGTGCACATATGCACATACACACACATGAGCATTCACACTCACAAAAATTAAACAGATAAAATAAATCTTGAAAAAAAAATCATATCCAGGGAAGGGAACAGACCCGGGCCAGGAAAGGCTGCTGCTGGGTCTGGCCTGGTAGAACCTAGTGATTCTGTAGGAGATAAGCCCTGGGAAGCCCTGAATAAATCTCCTGGTACAAAAGTACTTAATATCCGCTTTCTGGATCATCAGATGACTGAAGTGTCAAGGACTTTGACTATGGTCCATGTCTTCTGATGGGCAAATGCCTAGCAAAGGGTGGCCAGCACAGAACCCACTTCCTCCCTTTTTCTATCCCTTCTCATGCCGAGCACAGTGTCTTCTAAAGTCAACAGGTGCCAAGCAACACGTGAAATTAAGCTGTGTAAACTTGGCTAGATTATAGCTCCAGATCGTTTATTTACCATTTATCCAGCTGTTTCTGTGAATGTGCTTAGATAAAGCATGATTCCATTGCTCTTCTGTTTCTGTGATAATACCATGATGAAGACAGCTAGAGCAGGAAGGATTTATTTGGGCTCACTGTTCTAGGTCCATCAGAAACTATCCAAAACTGAAAATTATGACAACTGGCATCAGGAACATCTCATGCAGCAAGCAGGAAACCAAGACACATGGGAATGGCATGTGGCTTTTGAAACCTCTCGGCTTGACCCCACATGATAGGTCTTCCAGAAACCTTGACCTCCTAAACTGCCCAAACAGCCACCAACTTGGGATCAAATTACTCAAATGGCAGACTATGGGGAATAACTCATTCAAATGACCACAGGAGATGATCTTTATCTCCAAACCACATACCTCATGTTGAGGAAGATGCAGAGTTGGTTTTTGGGTAGAGAGAGGGAGACAGATAGACAATAGGTGAGTGAGGGTGGGTAGTAAGTGCTAGTGGTGTAGGGACTAAGTACTTGGGTGAGTGTATTGTAGTAAAAAGGAATTCTTTGTCCCAGGTCAGCAGGAAGCAATTATCAGAAGTCTGTCATCCTAGCCCCTTAAGTTGGGGTGGATAGTTTTGGTCATTTTATGAATTATCAGTATGTTGTCATTTTAGTGGGTGATTGCAAATAATCATGACCTTGGACAGAGAGGAAATGAAATAGGGAGTTTGACTCAGGTATTTCTATCTTTTCTTTCCTCTTTATCCTTCTTTTTTAGGTAAAGTGAAGGGGGTTGAGAAGAAAAAGGGGGAATGTAGGACTGTCATATAGAAGTACTACAATAAGAGGGTATATTATTGAACCTACTCTTTAACTTAGAGCTATTACTATTCTCAAATAAGATTATTTTTGTTGAAATTGTTATGGATTATATGTTATCCACACAAGTTTAAGGTTTTCATTGGTATAAATCTTTATATATTGTTAAAAAGTTTAAGACTGATTTTGTTACAACACAATGTATGTATGTCTCAACTCTTGTATAGGTATTGTGCTTATATGACTCATTTAAAAATAAAGTTTAGTCCCAGTCCTTTTAATAGCTACCGCTGCAAACTGTTAAAGATAATTCAAGTTAATCCTAATTAAGTAATACAAGTTATAGTCAATCAAACTCATGGTCTTGTTTGATACTAGTCTGGATCATCACAGATATATACATCTTGGCTTAAACAGATAATAGGTAGCTGGAGACAGACAATGCTAGCTTGCTCAGATGAGCTATAAATAGTCTTTCAAAACCTCATAGACTCACAAAATATGGCATTTAAAGAATTTTTTTTTTTACTTTGAGACATATCAACTCCTGACAGTACCCCATTACATTTGGAAGAAGATGATGAACATGAGAAACCTTCATGTGAAGTTGCTTCAATTGTGGCAAGTTAGCCACTAGGCCAAAAAATGTCCTAACTTCATCTACAGACAGAATACTATCCAAACTGGACAAATGGATGCAGGGAAGTCGACTGCCAAGGGCTGCCAAGACAGAGTAAACAAGTCCTTCACAATTCCTGCTTTACATAAGATCTATCAGATATTCTGGACTAGAAGGCTGAAGATGCTGCTGCAATGTTTTAGAGAACATTGGGGAATGTCAGCTGTCTCTGTCAATTCTTAGTCTTGGAAGCTGCTGCTTGCACTTCCTAATTACTCAGATAATATTTATTCCTTCTCAGGTACCTGATGAGACTAAATACTACATAGCTACAGTCTCACAGTTAAGCTTAAATTGTTTAGAAGTTTAGCTGTTGTGTTTAGGTCTACAAAGATGTTTTTGGGTTAATAGTACAAGTCAGGATAGAAACTGATTTAGATACAGAACTCTGGACTCACCAAGATAGCTTAATAAAATACTCTCTCCTGAATTGTCAAATACAAACAGACTTGACTTTTTGAATGTAAATTACCTAATAATTTTCTTGTTTCATACTTGTTACAATTATATTTAATTTACATTAGAAAGAAAAAGAGCCTTTTATTGAACTAAAAAGGGAACTGTAGAGAGAATATCTTGTGTACTGTATGGCTGTATCACCTTTCAATTAAGAAGCCTATGGCCAACAGGAAAGGGTAGAAGAAAAGGTTGGACATCCAGAAAGCAAAATGAATTTTGGGAAAGAGCCAGGCAAGGAGATTCCCTGGGAAAATGTGACAAGACAGAAGCATGGGACCTGAGCACAGGTAATCAGCCATATGGCAGAATATAGGTTAAAATAATTGGCATAATTAAGTAATAATCTAATAAGAGAAAAACCTAGCTATATGTGGCCAAATTATTTGTAAATATATTTTTGAGTGTGAGCCTTATTTCTGGGAACATAGGGCTGGAAGGAAGAACCAGGACATAATTTCTACATGGAGATCTACTAGACAGTTGAAGGTTCTCGTTATGCTTTGGTAGAGGGACAAGGGTATTGTTCACATTTGGCAGCCATTTAAACTATGCCTATGATAGGTGAAAATTAGAAAAGTGTCCCCTGTGCCCTGCCAGAGCAAACTGGGCAGGTGCCACTTGTTCACCTATACTGATCCTCAGTTCCAGTTAAGGGACTGGTATGTCTCCATCCTGCCACTCTGTAAACACCGGTGTCTGTGCAAAAAAGTTACCCCGGTGGGTGTGTGAAATATATGCTCTAAGTACCCCCTTTTAAAAAGCATGGAGCAAGAAGAATCTCACTCACAGGTTGCGAATAGCTCCTCAACCCTCTATTCTGGAGGATTTTCACAATAACTGGCTTGCCCAGAACTAGAAAAGTTAGTTAGGGTCAAAATGTACATACACACTAGAGGGTGGAAAGACCAGGACTTGGGATCGGAGATGAGACTCTGGAACAGGGTTCAGGGTGGCCACCAAGTAGATAGTCTGCTAGTGGTAGGTTCAGGTAGTCAAGTTAGATGTGGGATGGGGAAGAGGTGATGATATTCAAGAGGGTTTCTGGCCCCAAAGTGCTGAGAGAAGGTAAGGCCATAGTATATGAAGAGCCATTCACTTCCCTCCAGGCCACTGCTCCTGCTCCAACTCCCACAGTTGAGACAGAACTAGCAAGTGTGTTTGTGAGTGTGCGTATGTAAAATTAGGTTATAAAATATGGATATGTCATGTATACATGTGAAGCAACTCCTACAACAGAGTAAATTGTCCATATAGTTCTATCTTTCTTGGTGGTCAAAGGGTAGAGCGTGCCAAGAAAACCTGAACTCTTCTACTCCAAAGGCTAATTTGCTGTTTAACGTGAATACTTCTCCGATCACGAGGTGGGTGGGATCTATTTATCTCTTCTTTGATTCTAGGTGGATGCTATCCAAGACTTGCTTTGAGCTCTGGGTCTATCACTCCAGAAGCACTGTGGTTTCACTCCAACTTCTTGGAGACTAGCTACCACAAGAAGCTCAGCCTGACCACTGTAAAAGGACAGTCTACATGGAGGAAGAAGCCACTTAGAGACTAGTGGCACCTCAACCCACAGTCAGTATCACAATGCCTAGCTTGGAAGGCCATTTGGACATGCCACTCCTCATTGAACACTCTAGGGGGAAAAACTCAAGTTGCTGAGAGACAAGCTATCCTTCTGAGTATATCCCTCTGTGAGCAATAAAGGCTGGAAATGATCCCAAGCCACTGGGTTTAGGGTAGTCTCTCTATATGGCAATGAACAACTAAGTAAATAGAAGTGGATAGCTTATATTAATTCATAGTGTCATGGGTTCTGAAAGTCCATAGCCTCCATTTCCACTTCCCAGACATTGCTGACAGCCAGGCTCTCTCCCCTTCAACAAGTCAGGAGACAAGCTTACCCCATCATGTGTCCTTTCATAGATGCCAGTTTGACTGAGTGATTCTTCATCTCATCAGATTGGCAATATTGACCAAAATGAGCTATGCTTACAGTCAAAACCTGTGTCTCAGGCTGGGCAAATGGCTCAGAGAGCAAAGTACTTGCCACTTAAATATGAAGACCTGAGTTGAAATCCATAGAACCCATGTAAAGTCATACACAATAGCAGGAATGTTGTGTATGGTATGAGCTATGATGGTCATGTCTAGTTTTGAAGGTGTGACTTTATTAAGTACAGCAAGCCAAAGTAAAAGAATAAATAAAAATTGAGAGAGAGAGAGAGACAAAGAGAGACAGAGAGACAAGAGACAGAGAGACAGAGACAAGGAGAGAGTGAGAAGGAGCAAAAATACAAATTAGACACTCAAAGTATTCAGCGGAAATAAACTGGGGAAGCCCCCTTTGAAGCAGCCCAGTAGAGTTTTCAACCAAGTATTCAGGACACCAGCTTTATCTGAGTAGAGGTCTCTGAATTCACAGCTTGCAGCTAGCAAGGATCTCCTGCTACTGGTGAAAATACTTCTTATAAAGTATGCTCAGTTTGGGAATATCTGAAAGATGTGTGCCTAGGACAATAATACAGGGCTCCACTTTTTTGTGTGTATGGGATTTAGTATGAAAAGTTTCTTCTAAATGGATTTTTTGTTTGTTGTTTTCATTTTTTTTTTCAGGCAGGGTTTCTCAATGTAGCGCTAGCTGTCCTGGAACTTACTCTGTAGACCAGGCTGGCCTCAAACTGAGAGATTTACTTGCCTCTGCCTTTCCAGTGCTAAGATTAAAGGCATGTGCTCCCACTGCCTGGTTCCTACATGAATTTTTATTGTATTTCCTAACATATTTTTTTTTAATATGCCATCAGTGGTGGTATACACATTTAATTTTATCATCCAGGAGGCAGAGACTAGTTGATATCTGTGAATTTAAGGCCAGCCTAGTCTATGTAGAGTTCCAAGACAGCCAGGGCTACAAATAGAGATCCTGTCTCAAAATAATAAAAATTTTTGGGATTACTTATTTTTAATATTTGTAGGAGTGGTGGTGTTAAGAAAAAAAATGGTATGTAGCATTGGTTTTGGAGCTTTAAAATAGAATCAAATGTTCTCAGACAGGCCACAGCTGAAACTCTGAAGTAGACTGCAGATATGCCATTCCTCAGATCCAGTTGATTTTTCCAAGATTGTTAACCTCTCCTGACCTCTACAACAGACTCTCCCCCCCCCACTTTTTAAAGGAATGGCTTAATTTTTGCCAGCATCAACCACAATTCTTGATTAAAATGTATAATTTAAGACAGGTAGTGGTGGTGCATGGCTTAAATCCTAGCATTTGGGAGACAAGGCAGGTGGATCTCTGTTTGAGGCCAGCCTGGTCTACAGAGTTCCAGGACAGCTAGAGATACTCTCTTGATAAAATGTGTGTGTGTGTGTGTGTGTGTGTGTGTGTGTGTGTGTGTGTGTCTGTGTGTCTGTGTGTAAAACCTTTAGGGGTTTAAACTATAAATGCAGCCACTATCTTGTAAAGCTCCAGATATTCAAGATTTTATGAATGTGATTTCCCTTATATCAATCCTAATTAGCCCCAAACAAATGTAATTCTTCTTGTTTTTGGCTGGGTAATAGTGTATAAGCCCTCAAAAGTGTTCAGTTATCTGGAGCTTCCCTGCCCCTCACTGGTATGATTATTTCAAGTTGGATGATAGTTGTCACAGAGCCAGTTTCATATTCAGTGACGCTTTCAAGTAAATGCCACCCCGCATTCCTCAAGGGCGTTTTTCTGCATTTCTGGTGGCTTCAACAGAGATCTCTGTTGTGGAGAAATCCTCAAGAGGCTCTAAAAGGTAGTAGGTCTTTTTCTCAAATGACCCACACTGGGACACCGAATGTTACAGTGACTTGCATATAGTCAGCCTCTCAAGCCTGCCCTCCCCTTTCTCGGCTGGCTTAGATCCACCAAGAACCCCAGGCTGGGCTTGACCTCACGGGAGCCATCATGCCTGGATGTTATTGTTTTTAAATGTATATGGATATCTTTCATGAATGTATGTTTGTGCTCCAAGTGCCTAACTGATACCTGCTAAGGTTAGAAGTTGTGAGGTTCTGTGGGATTGGAGTCTCAGAAGATAGCTTGTCGTGAGTCACCATGTGGGTGCTGGCAACAGAAGCTCTGAAGAGTAGTCAGTGCTCTTGAACTATGAGCCATCGGTTTGGTCCCAGCATTTAAAAAAAAAAAGTGTGTGTGTGTGTGTGTGTGTCTTCCTGCCCACCCACCTAGGTTGGGAAAGGGTCTCCTGTAGTTCCAGGTTCACTTCCAACTCACCCTCTTGATTGTCCAGCTCCAGCCTAAGAGCCACCTGACACCACTTCCTGAATATTTCTTTAAAGATATTTCCTGCAGGTGGCAATATTTTCTTCTGTATAAATTTCTTTTATTTATTTTGAATATCTCTTTAGTGCCAATCAAAGTGCAGGCCATCAAAGGGTCTTTAGCCAACACAAGCATGCCCAACATGGCTTTGGCAGGCCTTGGCTTCTCCCCTATACCCTCCATCTTGCTAAAAACAAAAACAAAAAAAACCCAAAAAACAAAAAAAACAAACAAACAAACAAAACCCCATTAGATTACATCACTAAAGCTAGACACCAATATCTAATTCCTTATTTGATCATTTTCCCCTCCTGAGGCTGACCACCAAGGTCCAGCTATTAAAGTATTGAAGTCCAGCCCTTTTGTTACCTCTCCGCTTCAGCTCAGTCATCTGACTTCTGGCAGTCTCTGCTTGGAGGCCACCACCTGGGGACCTAAGACAAAAGCTCTTTGAAGATTGTCCATTCTTTCTTTGAAGAAGCGGCTATGATACAACAGGCTTACTGCCTGAAGACATCCTAGTTGCTGGGGACTTTGGCACCTGACCTTTTCTGCAGTGTTTATGTTATACAAATATGTGACTATAAAAATCCTGGCCTTTTAAATAAAGTTGAAGCCTTGATTGGACCTCAACTTGGCTTCGTGATTTCTCTCGCATTTCGAATTCTCTTTCAGGTCCTTGTTCCCTCCCCTGAGAGAACCCAGTTCAGTTTCACCCCTTGAAAAGGCAAAAAGGACCGGCTCATAACACCAATAAAACCCAACACTACGAAGCTTACTTAGTCTTCTAACCTCGATTCTTACTCCAAAACAAAGAATATCATCTGAAATGTGATTTCTTATGGTGGAAATCAAATTAGCCAGATCTAGCTCCCATGCGGTCTTCACCATAATCATAAACAAGAACAATGCAAAGCTTGGAGTCCTTTTGTCGAAGGGCACAGCTCCTAACAGCACCTGAAAAAGACTCACTCCTTTCCCAGTAATGCCTTTCGAGTACTTGCACTCCCAGAAGTCCCGCCTCCGCCAAGTGACAGTAACCGGAAACCGTCATTACGAGGAAAGCCGGAACAGGTGGGGGGTCGGGGGCCCCGCCGACGCTCTAGCTTTCGCTTACTCTATGTCCGCCTTGATTGACAGGCTCCAACTCCAAGACTCCTTACGATTGGATGTGGAGCTTTGGATGGGTGGGCCGCTAGTACGGCGGCGCTCTGATTGGTTAGTTCCGCCATGCGGGCGGAGGGGCGGTGCTTGTGGCGGCGTGAGGGGTTCGGCTGCCTTGTCAGCCTGAGGTGGTCTGCTGCTGCATGTGGTCTCTCCTCTCGCTGCTGCGTCCCCTTGGCCTGCGCACCATGTCGCAGGGTTCGGCTCGCCGGCCGCGGCCGCCCAAAGACCCACTGCGACACCTGCGCACGCGGGAGAAGCGCGGCCCTGGCTGGGGGCCCGGGGGCCCGAACACCGTGTACCTGCAGGTGGTGGCGGCGGGCGGCCGGGATGCGGGCGCTGCTCTCTACGTCTTCTCGGAGTACAACAGGTCAGAGTGGGCCGACAGCTCCGAAGGTTTGGCCCTAGCGCCACGTGCTCGGGAGGCCTTCTCCTGTCAAACCCCGTACTTCCCTTACCTCCCTTAGTCAGCATGGCTTTCGGGCATCGGCGCAAAGCTTCCCATTGCCTGTGCCGGCGGTGAGTTTTGGTGTGCCCCGAGTCTCACCATCACCCATTCCAAAGCGGGGGCCTCACAGTGAGTGGGTAGGCTAGACCGGTTTTATAAGTTGATGGGGAAAGAGATCACTTCCCATTGGTCTATACCAAACTACACTCTTCCGTCACTAACCAAAGAGGGCTCAAAACCTACTAGCCAATCTCAGAACCCTGTCATTTTGCTTGTAGTTATGTCGCTGTATCTACGGTAGAGCATTTTTACAGAGTATACTTGTAAGTACAGTAATATTCCTCTCGTAGGTACCTTTTTAACTGCGGAGAAGGCGTCCAACGACTTATGCAGGAACACAAGTGAGTCAACCCCTGGCTTCTGGGGTGGAGATGATTATGGTCTTGAAAGCTGTGGTGAGAGACAGATGAGACTTCTCAGCAGAAACGATCTTTGGTCATCTTTGTCTCATCTTGCTGAAATGAATGTTTTTTCTTAGACTGAAAGTCGCTCGCTTGGACAACATATTTCTGACTCGGATGCATTGGTCAAATGTTGGGGGATTGTGTGGTGAGTATGTGTTTGGAGGTCAGAAGCTGGTGGGAAGTTCCTGGGAGCTTAACATGGCTTGCAGCTCAGGGGAGCTAGAATTCTTTATATACTACTTTAGTCAGCTTGAGTAGGGAGTGTGAAAACCTAGACTCAGAAAAGCAGGTCTTGATAGGGTTAGGACCTCCACCTGGACCACAGACACCTACTGTCATCCGGGCCAGATTTTGTCATGTTGCAGCCAGATTTTGAAAGCGTACTTGTATGGACAAAGGAGAGAATGGGGTAGTGGACTGCCTCCCCCTCCCCCTCCCCATAGCTGATCCTGCTATGGTGCGTGGTTAGATCAATGCTAACATTATTTTCTCTTTATGTATTGTATAGTTGCTTATAACCCAGACTGGGTACACATAGGTACATGTAGGTAAATAACTAGTATAGCCAGAAACAGCTCACAACCTCCTCCTCCTCCACCACCACCACCACCACCACCACCACCACCACCACACACACACACACAGACACACACACACATTTATACTGGGCAGGGCCTGCATGCTAAGTTGACATAGCTGATTATTTATTTGCTGATTATTTACTTATTTATGTTTCTTTACATTCTCTTAAGGAATGATTTTAACTTTAAAGGAAACTGGGCTTCCCAAATGTGTTCTGTCTGGACCACCACAACTGGTGAGTGTCTCCTGGTCACCTGTTAAAACCACCTCCTTTAAAAATGATAATAATCTTCATTTTTGTAACTTAACCCTCTGCCCTCAAGGATAACAGGTAGTGGAGTTAAACACATCTCCTCTCATAGTATATAAGTACTGTGTGGTCCTGGGTGAGCTGCTTTGCCTCTCAGCCTCAATTTCTTAATTTATAAAGTGGCCAGAATGATCCATAGGTTGTTAAAGATTGAATGAAGTGGTACGTGGGAGGGACTAAATCACTTTAGATACGGTACCAAAGAAGGACTTCGTGAATTACAGCCTTTTTCTTTCTTACTCTTTCTAACTCTGTCTCTAGCGAAATGTCTAAGTATGTGTTTCTCTATCTCCTTGAGCTTTCACTCTCTGTGGACCAAATTAGCCTTGCTTGTCGGGGTTCCTACTTCTCTGCAGTCCTCCTCTGTATGCAGAGGCATACATGCAATGCGCTGCTTCCCACCCTAAGCTTTTCTTGTGTGATGTTTGTGTGATCCACAGGGTGGCCTTTAAGTCCCATAGGCCTAGGCCCCTGTGTCTTTGAGCTGGAGCCACGAGGGCCAGCCCTGACCCCTTGTCTTGCTTTCAAAAGTCATTCACTCTGGAGCTATACCACACAAATTGGTCCTCCTCCCTGAGCCTTTCATTTCTTTCAGAGCACCTGATTGTTACTGACTTGTTTGCGTTATCCTTTGCCTCCTCCATCTCTGTTCTAATGAGAGCAAGGACTTCATGTCTCTTAATGTTGCTAAATGGTGGCATCTGATGACACTGGGCGCAACAAGTAACTCTCTGGATGAAACTGAAAGCACTAGCTGAGTTTTGTGTTCACCTAGAGTACATATAGTACTTACTTGAATACATTACTGTGCCATAGATTTAAAACGTAATTTCTTTCTTGCTTATTTTTTAGGAGAAATATCTGGAAGCAATCAAAGTATTTTCCGGTCCATTGAAAGGAATAGAACTGGGTATGTTGTTGACTGTGACCTGTTGTCTCATATTCTTACATGAGCCCTGCTTTTCAAATTAGAATCCATCAAGAACTGCCTTAAAGTAAGTCTTAGAATCACATGCCTCCTTCATCATGCAATGGTTTCTTTAAGAGCTGTGGTTCTGTTCTTTATTGGTTCCTTCTCTTTTCTTTTTAATAATTTATTTATATTTTATAGCCTTGGTGTTCTGTCTGCATGTTTGTCTGTATGAGGTGTCAGATACTCTGGGACTGAAGTTACAGACAGTTCTGAGCTGCTTTGTGGGAACTGAGAATTTGAACTGAGGTCCTCTGGAAGAGCAGGCAGTGCTCTTAACTCTCTCTAGCTCTTGTTCCTCTCATACCTCGAGAATGCTGGCTGGGCAGGAGGGAAGTACTTTAACCTGGTACATGCCTGCATTCACTTCTGCATCTCTCAGCCTCTACTCTGGCCCCAGACTCCTTCCCCAGTCCAAGAGGTATTTCTTAGGGCCTTGAACTCTTTGTAGGAGGAAGTGGTATAAGGAGTCTTTGGCCTTCTTTGTAGCTGACCTTTATCTCTACCTCTGCTGGGAAGCCTATAACCATGATGGGAAGAGGTCTGAATGAGAAGATATAGTAGGATCCTGGAGCAAGCAGCCACCCACCCCACCCACACCCCTACTTCCCCTATCCCCGTTGGCCTGTCAATGCTGCTCTGCTATAAAGCACTGACAGTTTTATTTCAGAACGTATACTAGTTCTCATGGCTGAGGAGATAAGAGTTCCTGGCTGGCTAGTAGTCTTGTTAACTCAGAGCTCTTGCGTTTAAGCACAGTGTTGGTTTATCTTTTCTTGCTGGATCCTTGTGCCGTGCTCATAACATGACTTCCCTGACTCTGCTCTGTACAAATGGCTGAGGAAAATAAAGCTTCCTCATTTTGTTTGTTTTGTTTGTTTGTTTGTTTTTCTTTTTTCCTCAAAAATGTTAAAGCTACTTAGAGAACCTGGTTTTGCTGTTATATTCCCATTAGCACTCTTAAGGCAAGTCAGTGGCAGTTGCGGGGAACCCTGGAGGTTCATTTTCCCATGCTTTTACTAATGCACTCCATTTCTTGACCTGTGTTTTTCCTGCAGCCGTGCGGCCTCACTCTGCACCAGAATACAAGGATGAGACCATGACTGTTTACCAGGTCCCTATCCACAGTGAGTCTGAGAGCCAGATTTCTCTGGAGCACATTGCTGTAGTTCCTCATCATGGGGAATGTGGGTGAGGAGAGTCTGTGAGGACTTGGTGTGAGTAGCCTGTTTGGGACCTTAGCCTCTTATGGACAGGACTATGCACTCAAACTGGCAAGTTCATTCTCCAGGGTTTGTTTGATGCAGATATAAGTAGAGACTTTTAATAGAAGAGAGTCATTGAAGGCTGAGAAGCTCCAGCCAATGCTTCATGGTACCAGGACCAAAAGATATGGCTTCTAGTTGGAAACAGATGATCTGCATGCCACTCTGGCTAAACAGAGAGGACCTGGTGGTAGGAGATGCCACCTGCAATGATCTTATCAGCTGCTGAGGGGTTATGAAGGAACTGAAAGAACAACAAAGGCAGAACGGGAGAAGGAGCTGAGGTTTATGCTGGCCATGGGTGTGTTCATGAGCAGTGGGACCGGTGCTTAAGGCCAGCAAGGGGGTGGCCCAAGGTCTCTTCACTTACTGCGGGTTAGGTGTTTTCTCTTACTGACTACTACTGCCACCCCTCCCAACCCCAATTGGAAGTGTTTCCCTTTTTTATTTCTTTCCCGTACTCTCTTCTCTTTAGAACACACTTTATTTTACTTCCATGTGTTTTCCTGTGGCTGACACTTGCTCAATTCTGCTGGCCAGTGCTTACTTGGAGCGCAGCAGGTCCTGATTGTGTGATGTACCTGGAAGAGCAAATGCAGTTTCTGTTGAGTCCAGCAGCTGTGTTTCAGCTTCTCATAACAGCAATTCCCCTCTTGATTTTGATATTTAAAAGCTGCAGAAGTTTGCTCCTTTTGGTGATGGGTATCCTGGGGGCCCTTGTAGATCAGTGTCGATAACTGAACTAGTCTATAGCCTGGATGCTTTTCAGCCAAACAGTATTGAATCCCTTCTGTGGGCAAGGCCATGGAGCCAGGGAGAGGCCAGCAGGCCTGGAAACTGGTAATTTACTGCTACAGGGAAAGGAGTACCGGTTTAAAAGACATTAGGGCATCTGCACATGTGAACACTACATGTGCAGTTATGGGAACTGTGTAATGTGATGACTTCCTGTTCTGCACAGGTGATGAAAAGGGGTGTGGAAAGCAACAGCCATCTCAGAGCCCCAAAAGACATCCCAACAGGCTCAGTCCCAGACAATCATTGGATTCTGGAGCAGCTGAAAATGGGCAGTGCCCTCCAGAGGGCAGCAGTGCAGGTAAGCTGTGAGAAGCAGGCCTTGGAGTTTTAATACCTTGTCCTTTTAATAGATTATCTCTAGGGACTGGAGAGATGGCTCAGCAGTTAAGGGCACTGGCTACTCTTCCAGTGGACCTAAGTTCAATTCCCAGCAACCACAAGGTGACTCACAACCTTCATAGTGTGACCTGATGCCCTCTTCTGGCATGCAGATAGAATACACACACACACACACACACACACACACACACACACACAAAAATTAATAAAACTTCATCTCTAATTGACAGTGATTGTGTCCCCTTTGGGAGGACGGTGATATGGATCTCTCTAGAAAGAGTCAAGCTAGTTAACAAACCTGTCATCTCACCATGCTGTGTATTATGCTGACCCTTCCTCTCACACTGCCTTACCCCGTGCCTCATGCATGCGGGGCAAACTGCCCACTGAGCTACCTCTCCAACTCTCTGTGAGCAATTTTGAAATGAACAGCACATGGCTTTCTGTAGTCACAGTATAGTGTGGCCTGTGGCCTGCCCACCTAAAAACTTGTACTCCTTGATCAGCTTCCCCTTTGTCCCCATCCTCCAGCCTTTGGTAACCTTCTCTGATATGGATTTTTCTGTTCAGATTCCATGAATGGGTGAGGTACCCCTATCTGAGGTTGCTAATGACAGATCTTTGTCTCCTGTGCTCTAAGTTTGGATCTTCACTGTGAGGAAGCTATTTGTACAAGCAAATGCTTTTCTTTGTCACGCAAAGCCCTGGTCTAGCTGGAGGGGTCAAGAAGGGTGGCAGGCCTAAGTATCAGGCCCCTTTGTGGCTTTGCATAGCCCCAGAACTTGTACTCATAGAGCAGCAGGACCTGGCCCACTCTTGGGTGTGAGTATCTGTTAGTTTTTTCATTCATGAGACAATACTTCAAGGAAAAGCTGCTTTGCTTACCATAGCACACAAGTCAGTGAGAGGCCCAGCCTGTCAAGATTCGCTCTGTCTGAGGAACTGGACACTCGTTCTGCTCTTCAGTGTTGGGCACAGATTAGTCGGTTCCCTCTGGCTTCACAAGCCTCTTTTGTATGGCAAGCTGAGAGGATTAAAGCCCACATATTTCCTTCAGGCCATTAACTGCTGTCTCATTTCTTAACATTTAGATACTTGTTTTTAAAATATATTACAATGAGGACTGGTAGGATGGCTAAATGGGTAGATACTTGCTGCCAAGCCTGAGACCTGGGATTGATTCCCAAAGCCCACATGGGAAAAGAAGAGAACAAACATCCGATAAACAAAGTTGTCTTATGACATCCACATAAGCTCAGCATCACCTACCCCCACAGTTATACCTACCCCACCTCCATAAATAAATGTAAACAATAAATTAAACATTGCAACTTATTTTATTCTGCTCCCAAGTGTTAAGCCAAATGGGATGTGTAATGTTTTAGTTGCTATTATGCTAGATTTCTGGTTGGAGTTTCTTTCTCCACATTTTCCTTCTCTCTCCAAAGAGCTGGAGGTGAACCCAGGTCCCTGGGCCTATTGGGCAAGCATTCTCTCACTGTGCTAATTTTCTTTTTATTTCTTTATTTTGAGATAGTAGTCTGAGCTGGCTTTGAACTTTTGATCCCTCTGTCATAATCTCTCAAGTCACTAGGATTACAGCTATGCACATCCAGGCCTGGCTGGAGTTTCTCATTTTCTATTCAGTTATTTTTGACATAAGAAGGATAAAGAGGTACATGATTAATGACAGGGTCTCTTTCTGCTTCAAGATGGGGTCAGCAACGTCCCTTTAATGTACTGAAGAAAGGGTCTGGAGAGATGGCTCAGCGATTAAGAGCACTGACTGCTCTTACAGAGGTCCTGAGTTTAATTCCCAGCAACCACATGGTGGCTCACAACCATCTGTAATGGTATCCAATGCTTTCTTCTGGTGTTTCTGAAGACAGTTACAGTGTACTCATAAATAAAAATAAATCTTTAAAAAAAAATACTGAAGGAAGATTAAGGGATAGTAATTTGAGAAGCATGTACAGCCTTTACATTCACCTTGTTAAATGTGCTTTTCCTCAGATGTCAACTGGAAAGCATGGGGCAGGGACCCCTCCCTAGTGGTAGCTTTTGTCTGCAAGGTAAGACTTGGCAAAGGTGGGCAGTGAGGGGCATGTGGCTAGTGGCCCACAGGTGGTGTGTTTCGAGACCTTCTGTTACCACCTGTGCAGTCATTTGCAGGTAGCTCTTGGGTTGCCGGTGTTGACAGAACAGAACTTCCTTCTCCAACCCTCACCCATGCTTTCATGGTGTTTCAGCTCCTCATCCAGTGGGGTGCCCTGTCTGTCCTGTGTTATGCTATGGGTATCTGAATTCTCTCAGAATTCAGAAATCATTCAGGGCAGCTGTTCCGGACCTGCAGGCCCTCTTGTTCTAGATATAAACTGGTGTCCTGGCTTTCCTCTCCTTTTCTGCTGCCACTTTGTTTTGTTGGCAGTGCTAGAGATGGTGTCTAAGAGGCTTTGCAAATCTTAGCAAGCTCTCTACTGCTGAGCTACATCCCCAGTCCCTTTCAGTTATTTATTTCGAGACAGAGTTTTACTAAGCTGTCCCCACTGATCTTGGTCATCCTCATCCCACTTTCTTTCCTCTTGTTATGGTGCTTGTCAACTGAGGGTTAGGAAAGCAGTGAGCCAGCTCCAGTCATAGGAGCTGGAGAAAACAAGACCTGTAGCAGCACGTCATATAGGACACTGCTGGCTTAGGGCAGCTGTAGTTCCTCTGGGCCCTCCTTGGCATATTGCACTTCTTCCTGTTGAGCAGGAGTTGGATTGAATCCTTCTTAGAGATAGTACAAGTGACTTGCTGTGAAATGTCCTTCCTGTGCTCAGACTCACTTGGTATGAGGTGAGGGACTTGTTCACTGTGGCATTTGTTCATACTTGAAGGTGCCACCTGTGCCTCAGCGTCTCTGGTCTGCAAGCACATAGTAAACCCATAGTCCTCCCACCAGCAACCTAGTGTGTAAGATGGGAAGGTTTAGACTCTAGATAATGAGACTCTGGGGTCCAGAGAAGTCTTGGTCCTAGGAGTAACTTTTAAAAGTAAACTTGATAGTTTATCAATATTTAAGGAAGGAAAAAAGTTCCAATGTGACTCCGCAGAGACCTGACGGTGGCCTTCTGCATCATCATGTGTGAACTCTTTAGGCTGGACAGAAGCTTACAGAGCGGGATGGATTTGCTGTAGGGGGTCTGTGTCATCTAATGAAAGGACTATGCTGGGAGTTTGTCACCAGTATGGGATCCTGAGTCTCTGTCCAGTAAAATCTGATTTGAAGGATATGTAGAAAACCACTACCCACACTGTTATCTTCCTGCCAGTGTCACTGCTCAAGTGTTGGTGTACAGCACTCACTGGCCCTGGAAGACAATGCTTTGGTAGCACCCTGATGTGAGATTAGGTCATGAAACAACCCTAGTCCCTGCAATTCTCCTAAGGCACCTAACATCCTTGCTGTTTGTTAACTGATGTGGAAGAGTGAGAGTACACTGGTCCTAGTCAATCTGGTGTTAACTCTAAAGGCTTTCAATGAACACCTCTTTAGAATATGTATACTGACTGCATTTTAATGACTGAGGAGATAACAAGAAGTACGTCTACTATGTTAAGATGAGCTTCAGCACCTGAAACTCTGTTTGTGTTCTGTTTGTCACAGCTTCACCTAAGGAAAGGAAACTTCTTGGTGCTTAAAGCAAAGGAGCTGGGCCTTCCTGTGTGAGTGTCAGGTCCTTGGGAACTCCATGGTAGGCCTTGAGAAAGTGAAGGTTTCTCACAGAGCTTGCTTGTCTTTCAGTGGGACGGCCGCCATTGCACCCATCATTGCTGCTGTCAAGGATGGGAAGAATATCACTTATGAAGGAAGGGAGGTGAGGCTCCTGGCTTCTGTGATTTTGAAACTGCAGATGGGGCCTGGACACTGAGCAGAGCTGCTGTGTGGCTTAAGCTTACAGATACCACTTTGAAGGTTGTGTGGGACAGTGTGGGATTGTCTTCTTTTGGCTGCTACCAAACCTTTGATGCACCCTGTGGTGCTTGGCATCTCTGTATCTGTCTGCTCATACCCGGTGGTTCTTTTTGTGTGTAGATGCTTTCCCTCAAAGTGCTTGCCTTCAAGGATGGGCTTCACTAGTAAGTCTCAAAAGAGAGTTATGCACTTTGTCTAAGAAGGTGTTTCTGGTGTTGAAAGTACCTTACATACTAACCCTTCCACTATCCACTCAGGTTTGAAATGTCTTCCTAAACTAGTGCTTATCTGCTGAAGTATGGACAGAGCAAGAAAGGATGGGTGCCAGGCTTATGCTTTGTGTATTAAATATGGGTTGTATAATGGTAGCAGCTTCTGAGCTGAGGCTGAACTAAGATTGTTCTGAAAGAGCATTCTGTTCCAATTCTGTTCCTATCTACTATTCTAGATTGCTGCTGAAGAGCTTTGTACACCCCCAGATCCAGGTCTTGTATTCATTGTGGTAGAGTGTCCCGATGAAGGATTCATCCTGCCCATCTGTGAGAATGACACTTTTAAAAGGTAATAGTGAATGATTTTAGCTGGGAAAGTTGAGCGCCATCACTGTTCAGCACAGACATTCATGTCCCAAAGATAATTCATGTCCTTGACATATAGTGTGTCTCTGGGAAGGCCTGGGTTTGGAATTCAAGGTGCGTCTTGCTCTTACTGGCAAGATTTGGGAAGTATTGTAATTAGTGTGCTTTGAAATAAACAACTGAGAATCACAAGCCATTGAAGACTAGACAAATCAACTGCAAATGAGAGAGAGAGACAGAGACAAAGAGACAGACAGAGACAGAGGCAGAGACAGAGAGAGAGACAAAGAGAGATAGAGAGGCAGAGAGAAAGAAAGAGAGAGAACACACCAGCAAGAGAGAGAGAGGCATCTAAATCTAGAACAAATTTCAGAGTAAATGCCCAGGCAAATGAATTATTTTACCTATTTATACCCTATATGAGTTTTCTTCCCTCACCTACATTGAGTCTAATAAGGTAGGGCAGAGTGTCAAAGACCCTGTGGTCTACGCTGCTAGGACAGTCTCAGCATTAAAACATCTCTCTGGCCCAAGTGTTGTGTCTACTGGAAAACAGCCAGTTCTGCAGCTTCAGTCCTGGGTAGGCATCCCTCCACCATGTCTTTCTGGTGTTTGGGGGTCAGCCTTGAACACAATTGGCAAGTGCCCTTCCATCTGAGCTTCATCTCCAGCCCTTGTCCATTTGAAACAAGATATCACCATGTAGGCTCACCTGGCCTTGGTCACATAGTCCTGCCTCAGCCTTCCTAGTGCTGAGAATGGTGCACACTACCACCCTAGGTGGAAACAAGCCTCATGTTTGTTTTAAACTTGTCCCATCTGTAGTGGCTTGTTTGCTTACTTGTTTCTTCACAAGCTATTTTATACTACATATACCACAAATCCCTTGTGCTCTTGTGCTTTTCTGTAGCAGGATAAGGGCCTGCCTAGGCCACTTTGTCCTTCGTGGGGTCAGTGCCCTGACCAGAGACTATACTAATCTTTGAGCAACATAGCCTATTGCAGCCAGAGGAACTAGAGAGAGAAGGGGTGTCTTGGGGCAGGGTGGGTGGTAATGGAAACAGCCACTGAACTAGAAGTGTCACCAGGTTAGCAGAGCATGCCTGGGTGGGAGGTGGTATGCGTGGCAGCAGTGAGTATTCCAACAAACAGCTGCACAATCCCCTTCCTTGCATGTCTTGAATTTGTATCTCTTTCTAGACACAAACTCATTCTTCCTTCTGCCCAGGTACCAGGGAGAAGCTGATGCACCTGTGGCGCTGGTGGTCCACATAGCCCCAGAGTCTGTGCTCATCAACAGCAGGTACCAGCAGTGGATGGAGAGGTACGGAGACCTGTCCAAGGCACAGAGGGACACTCTTATGGGTGTTGCTGTAGATGATTAATCCGCTTTTATCTCCTCTGTGCGTGTTCCTTGCTACCCGCTCCAATCCCTTATAGTTTACATAACCGTGATAACTGTTTTAAGGAGTAGGGAAGGGTAAGAAAATTGGTTAGACTTAAGCAAGCCAGCCTTAGCATCTGTTACCTAGCCTCTGTATGCTTAAAAGGCTCAGGGATTGACTGGTTCCATCTGAAAGGCTGGATGAACAGAGTCCATGGGGAATCAGCAGCCATTCATGAAGTTGTTCTGGAAGCAAGTCTCCAGAAATAGTATCAGGAGGTAGGGGACTAGAACAGCAGGTCATTTCAGTGTCCCTGTGGATGAATCTTGTCAGAGCTGTACATTCTGTAATATAGGAATCTCACAACCAAAATTTTAGTACTATTAAAATATTTGTGTAGATTGTGCAAGGTGCACAGATGAGGTAAGCATGAATTTTTGGTCCTTGTTTGAGTAGGTGAAAGACAACTGTCCTTATATGACTTAATTTGCCTTACGAAGGATGGCACTATGAATCTTAAGGATTTCATAACCAACAAGATTTATTGTCTAATTTTAGCTGAAGTTTTGGCTAGAGACATTTTTACGTCTAAGCCAATTACAGGGCTGTTCCTATGTGGAGGAATCAGCAAATCAAGTTACCTACGTGTCCAGTTTGATTTTCTTGACTTTTTCTTTTCTGTAACCAAGATTATCAGAAGGTCTTCCCCTGTCGTATCTGATCCGTCTTCTTTCCTATTAACACAAATACAGAGCTATCTCCCATAATAGCATGCCCTTGGTCCAGTGACCCGAAACCATCAGAGGTATGGATTGATTCAGATTAGCAGCCTCTTTTCTCTTCAGGCCTGTCCTATTTTGACCTCTCTCCCAGAGGATTTTTAATATAACCACCAAACTTACAACTGCATGCATTTTAATAATTGAAACCGTTCAGAAAAATCAAAGCAATCTAAACAATTATCATTATCTGTTGAGACAGTGTTCTTCCATTATTCCCTGTCTTGTTGTTATATGGATAAATTTTAATAGTGAGATCAAGGCCTAAATATTTTTTCATCTATGTATATCTAAATTCTCTCTTTTATGGAGCGAATACCTTGGTGGGTGGGTGTGTGTACACACACACACACACACACACACACACACACACACCCTTTCTCTTTATAAGAGTTAATATAAAGCAGTCTAAATAATTATTATTATCTGTTGAGTCAGTGTTTTGCCACTATTTCCTGCCTTGTTCCTACACAAGATCAATGCCTAAGTTTCTACTGTCTGAGATAGGGTTATTTTCCCTACCCCCCTGATTTTGATTTACATTTTAAGATCAAAACCCTCAATTTATTCATCCATATACACTTAAATTCTCCCTTCCATGGAATTAATATCCTTTCCTATTTGATTTTAATTTATTTTCTTCTGTTACTATATAAGCCTATTCCCAGGCTACCAATGTCATATGCCAGGCTAAACAATCCCAGAATTATGGTGGAGCCCATGTTCAAAGAACCCATTGCGTTTGAAGCATAGACTTCACAATTTTCCTTTAAAGCAATTACCATTGTTTCTCTCCTCTAATATTAAAAACAATTAAATTATTAATTTTCCCTTTGGAGATTAATATCTCTGTGGATATATATATACATTATATCACCTTTCTCTTTATATGAGTTAAATTAATATCCTTTCCTATATAACATGAATTAAATCCCTTCTGTTTACTGTATAAACCTATTCCCAGGCTATCACTTTGTCATGTCAGCTAGGCAATCCCAGAACTCCCATGGAGCCCATGCTCAAGGAACCCAGTTGCTTAAGGAGAACAGACTTTAATTTTCCTTTAAATCAATTCTCCATTTCTATCTTATTTAGACTAGCTCTCAGTGGCCTACCTTCTCCTCAGCAGGAGTTGTCTGATTGCTGCCTACCTTCTTCCAGCAGGAGCTGTTAGCATTTGCTATCTAGGCTCTTGCAGCATCACTAGCCCACTGCCTATGTCCCTGGGTTGGTCTGGGTATATCTCATTCTTAAGCCATAAACCCCAGAATTATGTGCACCAGTTTAACACACCTTTTGTCCTAGTTCCAAACCTGTGTGGCCCAGGGAGGAACCATGTGGCTCAGGCAAAACCTGCAGCTCTGCTAAGAAACCAATTCTCCCCACCTCCTCATCTCATGTCACTGCTTGAGTTTTCCATTCTAGAATCTCCAATTAATTCTTAATAGTGAGTTCAAGCCTAACCTGGGGCACAATCCCCAACTCTTACATGTTGGCAGTCTCTCTGTCTCTGACCTATACTTCTCTGGCCTGGACCTTCTCCTTCCCTGGCATAGTGCTTTCCTCCACCTCCTGAGTCCCTGCCTGGGAATCCTAGAAGTCACACCTCTGTCTTCCCGCTCAACCATTGGCCACCGGCAACTTTATTACCAATCAAAGCCAAGTGGGGGCAGGGACCCTCATCATCTTATGTGCAGACATGCTGATTCCTGTGTGATTTTTGGAAACCCAAATAACATAGTACAAGCATTAAACCAAATCGACAACATGTGGGTGGTTGTGCTTAGATCGATGTTCCTATACTAAGTACTGCTCTGCTCACTGCCTGCCCTCACCTGAGCCTGCCTGAATTTTCTCTGGGCTTTTTGTCTTGGGAATTCTGGCAAGGGTTCCTCTGAGGAGAGTCTGTGCTGAATCATGGCCATTAGATGGTTCAGTGTCCCACTCCCCACTTGTTGAGGACTCTTTGTTATATCTCTTACACTTTGCTCAGTCAGTGCAGAGGAGATCCTGGCACATGCACCAGCCTTCCACTGCACATCTTCAACTTCAACTGCTCTGGTTTATTCTTAGCTGGTCTATAAGGAGAAGGTTTCCCATCATATAACCCTGCACTAGGGAATAGCACCAGGAGAATGTTGGAGCCTTAGTAGTTAGTGACCTCCAGCGGCTTCTCAGCTTCCCTGCCAGCGGCCCCTCTTTGCCCTGAGCAGTTCTGGGTCTTAGGCTCTGTCTTTCATTCCTTGTGTGTCTGAGTCAGAACACAAATTGTCTTGTTTTCCTCTTAGGCCTTTTTCCTACCCTGTGCTTGGTGATGGTCTCACACCGTCTTACACCTCCTTAGTTTCCCTGTTCTTTGCTTCACTATCAGCGCAGGAGAGATGAAAGCCTGGATTTTGACCCAGAAGCTTCAGGATTATGCCTGGCTGTGTAGTCATTGTTTGGGGCAAATGACATAACTCTGAGTCTGTCCATCTACATAAGGCTTTATCTGCTGTCCTTTTCCTGAGGTGGAGAGATTCCCTGACAGACGCTATAATGATGGATCCTTTTCCTGAAATGGGATGGGTCCCTCACAGAACCTCTAATGATGGGCTGTTTCTTCCTAGGTTCGGGCCTGACACACAGCACCTGATTTTGAATGAGAATTGTCCCTCGGTCCACAACCTGCGCAGCCACAAGATTCAGACCCAGCTCAGCCTCATCCACCCCGACATCTTCCCCCAGCTCACCAGCTTCTATAGTAAGGTAGCATGTCCCACATCCTTCCTAGCCAGTGGACTCCTGCCCTTTGCTCTCTCACTGAGAAGTGTGTTCTCATCCTCCAGGAGGAAGGTTCTGCCTTCAACACGCGGACCGTTCGGGGTCAATGCCTCCTCAAGTATCAGCTCCGCCCCAGGAGAGAGTGGCAGAGGTGTGGGCAGTTCTACAGAGACTTCTAGTGTGGGGCTTGGGAGGGGTCCTGAAAATGGTCAGTAGTGCTGTTCTGGAAAGTTTCTGCCACAGTAGTCAACCTGTGCAGCAGCAGGAAGAGCCCAGCTCCTGTCACAAGGTGGTTATTGGACAAGGTCTCACTGTGTAGCCCTGGCTGGCCTCAAACTCAGAGATCTGGCCTCTGCCAGAAACTTGTATCTCTCAGCCTCCAGATTAGGGCCACAGGCGAGCCTTTTAATTCTGGATTGTAGTTCATTCCAGATATAGTCAAGTTGACAACCAGGAATAGCCACTACAGGTTTTTAATACTTCTGGCCTCCTAGCATCGTTGTTAGAGTAGATCATATGTTAGGATGTTACTATGAGCTGATGTGGTTGAGTAATTGCTCTGTAGTGGTGTGCCTGGGGCTATGGGCATCCTGCATAACTTCCTCAGCCCTTGTGCCAGTGAAAATGTTATTCCAAGATCCCAGATCCAGTGAGTTGATCTGGAAAGGTTGACATGGGTCTACTTTATAAGGTTCAGGGTGCTTTCCTCCTTAGCGAGCTCAGACAACCAGTCCTCTCAGTATTTGTGTTGAGTGGAGGAAGCCAGCAATATCAGCATTCCCTGAGGCTTGCTAAGGAGGTAGGCTCCCCGACTCCACCTGACAGCTGATGCCAATTTGAGTTCTGCAGATCACCACGGTTCCCAGCTGTGTGTATGCTCACTTTAGTTTGAGAGGTATTTACTGGGAACCTCCCTCTTAGTTAGGGCTCTTGTGGTCCTTCTAGGGGACAGTGCTTCATATGTGGGCACACTTAATTATCACAGCCTTGGTTGGGGGATGTGATGGTGCAGGGAACAACTCCACTATAAAGAAAGATTCATCTTGCCCGAGCACCAGGAAGCCTTGATTGTAGGGCTTGAGGCTGGAGAGGTTACAAGGAGCTAGGGTTGTTCAGGACTCATTCACCTTATTTAGTGGAGGAAGGTTCCAGAGACTAGAACTGCCCGAATCATTATCTGTATGAGTGTTCTATACCTATTACTTTTCTGTTTCTATGGTAAAATACTATCACCAAAATAACTTTATAGAAAAATGTTTACTTTGATTGATGGTTCCAGAGGGTTAAGAGTTCCTCATGGTAGGGAGGCGTGGCAGCAAGTGGCAAGCATGGTATGGCAGGAGGTGAGAGACCATAGCCTCAACTGCAAACAATGCAAAGAGAGTGAACTGGGAGGGGCCAAAGCTATACACTCCTAAAGTTTATCCCGAATGATGTTCTTCTTCCAGCAAATCTGCAGTTCCCTATAACCTCCC
Organism: Mastomys coucha; assembly: GCF_008632895.1. NCBI lineage: Eukaryota > Metazoa > Chordata > Mammalia > Rodentia > Muridae > Mastomys > Mastomys coucha. Next base: position 60,208,919 of record NW_022196911.1, read on the forward strand.
CAGAGGCATAACACACATGAGACTGGGAGTCGGGGGTAGAGATGGTACATTTTTCAGCCAAACCATCAAGAGTACACATGGGTTTATTCTGAACATCCAAACTAGCATTTACTGAGAGGCTGTGCAGAGCCCTCAGGTTACCAAGTTATTTTCCTCTGCAGGGATGCCACACTCGACTGCAATACTGATGAATTCATAGCTGAGGCCCTGGAGCTCCCCAGTTTCCAGGAGAGTGTGGAGGAGTACAGGAAGAACATGCAGGAAAGCCCAGCCCCAGCAGGTAAGCCAAAGCCCTGGGCAGCCTCTCCTCAGCATCGCCTGCCTGCAGCCTTCCAGACTCAGGCAGGGGCTGGACAAACTGCATCCTGATTATTTAACTCAGGGCTTCTCTGTATTGTAACAGAAGGCTGAGGGAGGTGTTGAGGATCTTAGCACCTGTGCCCCCCACTCGGTAAACTCTGCGTTTAGTGACAGTGTCTGGGTATTCTTTAGGGCCCACCTGTAGGAAAATGGTTTGGAGAACCCCTGTGAGACCATGGAGATCCTCCCTTGCCATGATTGCTGTTGATCTACTCTTGCTTGGCTAGGACTGTGAAAGATGGCCGCCATCTAACCAGTTTCATTGTTCCATCAATTGGAGACTTTTGTGACTTCGTACTTTGGGTGTTTTTGAGTTTTCAATTACTGATAAAGAGAATGCTGGGATAGAAGAGGGTAGATTTTAATCTAGCCAGATAGCCCTTACCCACCCTTGCTTTTCTTTCTGAAAGTTAGTGCTAGGTCAGCCACTTCTCGTCCTATGTGTGTCAGGGAAGAACTATTTCCTGGGAATTGCTTCATCCTTTCTGATTAAATTGGTGCTCTGGTGTGTTAGTTTATGGCCACCCAAGTGAGGCTGAGGGCCAGCCCTGGGTACAGCAGATGTAAGAGTATATACACATGAAGTGTACAGTCTTAATGCAAGGTAGAGGTTCCATCCCCATGAAGGAAGTGGCTAGTCAGAGCTAAGGAAACCTATGTTTAGTGGGGTGGGTTGTTTTGGTTTTTTTAAAGAAAGGCCTGAGGAAGTACTCTCTTCTAGATCCTTTTCTTCAACAGCCTGCAGGCCTCATATTGACGTGGAACACCTTCACCCAGTGCCCTCTGGGAAGGTGGATTGGACTGGATTGCTTGTCTACCTCATGACAGAATGCTGGCTTGTAAATTCACTTGTATTTCAACAGAGAAAAGAAGCCAGTATCCTGAAATTGTCTTCCTGGGCACGGGGTCTGCCATCCCAATGAAGATCCGAAATGTCAGTTCCACACTCGTCAACCTAAGGTACCATGTGTCTTAGTTAGGGTTTTACTGCCTGGAAGACCCCAGGACCAAGGCAACTCTCAGAAAGAACAACACTTAATCGGGGCTGGCTTACAGGTTCAGAGGTTCAGTCCATTATCAAGATGTGAGTATAACGGCATCCAGGCAGGTATAGGGCTGGAGGAACTGAGAGTTCCACCTCTTGTTCTGAAGGCAGCTAGGAGAAGGCTGGCTTCTAAGGAGCTAGGATGATGGTCTTAAGGTCCACGCCCACAAGAACACACTTCCTCCAATAAGGCTGCACCTCCTACTAGTGCCAGTCCTTTGGCCAAGCATATTCAAACCATCACACCATGTTTGCTCCAGAAGCTGCTGTCCATCAGAGCTTGCTGCTAAACAGTCCTCTGCACTCACCAGGCTGATTGTCCTGGAGCAGAAGTAGTGCTTTGCTGTGCTTTATTTCATTTAGAATATAGAACTGAGATAGGGTCTTGCTATGTAGTGCTGGCTGGCCTGGGCTTCTGCCTCCCAAGTGTTGGGCTTGCTGTATCTACTTGCTTATTTCTGGGAAACCTGCAGTCCCATCCCTCATGACTGCAGAAAAAGAATTGAAACCTCTTTATGCTGTCCACATTGCTGAGGTGTATTCCCATGAGCTTGTACTTTAAGCCTGTGAAGGACAGGTGACTACAGCCTTGTTTGACTGGTAAGCACATGCTGAAAGGAGTTGCTTCAGTTCTGTTGCCTAAGCTTCATGTCCAGGCCCTGAGCTGGTATCTTAACTGATACCTGTATTGCCTGTGCATACCTGAGGTCAGACTGTGTGCACTGCAGTCCAGGCTCATGTGAGCTCAAATACTTTCAAATCAAAGCATGGCTTCTTTATGAGTGAGAAATGTATGAAGGTGGGTTTTCATCGGCTGGCCTCTATTTAGGACTTCTAGTTTCTGATTCCTAAACTGAACCTAGTACCCTTGTTGAGGTGAATAAAATCTTTTTTTCTGATGGAGGCTTTCCCCTAGAAGTCACTGTCTTTAGATGGGTGTGGCCCTTCCAATCTTTGTGGCTTCCTTTAGAGAGGAAGAAAGCCAAAGGGATACCTCTGTCTGTCTACCTGAGAGTAGAGCCTCTGCATTGGAATGTTGAAATTGGACTTGAGACATGCCCAGCAGATAGCTGTGAGAGTCACACTAGCCACCTCCCCATAGAAGGTTCATGAAGCCCATCCTGTTTCAGGACAGTTTGAGGACCGGGGTCACTTGGGAACTGGGAGCCATCTCCTGTGACATTGATGCCTCTGGCACTGTCAGCTGAGTGTAGCACATTTAGGGGGAGCAGAGGTGTGCTGTGGGGGCAGACCCCAGTCTATAGTCTGCTTTTCTTTTTTCTATTTTTGATACCTACCATTGTGTTGATGCATATCCTTAAAGGCTTCAGGCTTCTTTGGATCTTTCTCTTATATAGAGAAGATAGACTGGTCTAAAATGACCCAAGTGGTTTAATTAGTTGACTTTCATATGTGCTCCCCAAAGGACAGGCAAGTGTAGCTGTGGAAGATGGGGGTGGTGTCCACAGCTGCTGCCTATTCTGTCTCTTCTGCAACAATGCCATGCTGGAAAATCTAGATTAAAGCCTGTTGGTCACTGTCTTTTGCAGCCCTGACAAGTCTGTGCTGCTGGATTGTGGAGAAGGCACTTTTGGGCAGTTGTGCCGGCATTATGGACAGCAAATAGACAGAGTCTTATGCAACCTCACTGCTGTGTTTGTGTCCCATCTGCATGCGGACCACCACACGGTGAGTGTGGGATCCCAGACGTCAGCATGTGGAGGTGCTGTCCCCTTGGGCTTCTTTCCCTCTAGTACCAAACTTGAGTTTACTCAGCATTTCTTGCTGAATAAAACTTGCTTTACACACAGCCTGCCCAGCAGGACTGTCCAGATCTGGATCTTTTAGGCTTCTTAGGTCTTACCCCATTGCCCTCCTTCTAACACAGCTGTTTTTCTGCCTATAACATTTCAGTCATTAGTCAGCATATGCCACCCCCATGACACAGAGTCAGTGAGATAGGGAGGGACTTGAGCCCTAAGCTGTGGGGATGACGACTGGACCTGGCTCATCACCTGTGCTCTCCTCCCCAGGGCTTGCTGAATATCTTGCTGCAGAGAGAGCATGCGTTGGTAAGTGAGGAACTTGACTGACATTGGTAATTGCCTGCTTCATTATTGGCTGAACCTACCACTCATTTCAAACCATTTTTACTGGGAAGTTCCCTTATTCAATTGTACGGGGATCTTTTTTCAGGCGTCTCTGGGGAAACCTTTCCAGCCCTTGCTAGTGGTGGCCCCTACCCAGCTCAGGGCCTGGCTGCAGCAATATCACAACCAGTGCCAGGAGATTCTGCACCACATCAGGTGAGCATCATGCCCACCAGGCTCCAGGCTTTTGCCTTCTACTGCTGCCTCCTTTCAGACCCCAGCTGACTGGGTGGCAGCAGAAGTCCTGGCAGCTATGCCCTTGGAGCACAAGTATCCCAGTTCTCCTTGCAGCTGTGTACCACCATGACTGTGGCCACTGTCTCTGCAGCTGACAGTTCCAGGGTCCAGTGCACAAGCAGCTGTTAGCACAGACATCCAAGCCAGGTGGTACAGGGCAGGGATGGCCCAGCCTCACCTGCAGGGAAGGATGAAAAGGAGCCCTTCTGACAGATGCTGCCTATCACCTGCAGTGTTTTAAGTTTTTGCAGTGAGTTGGATAGGCTGGATGTGTGGCCTAGCTCTTTTCATTTCACCAGTTTTCCTGTCTACATTACTGGACTAAAATCATGATTCTCAGAACCACTGAAGGTTTTTCATCCAGAGAACAGATGTGTTGATTGCAGGAGTTAAATGATTTTTTAAAATACATGTTCATTATCATTTTCAAGTACTTTTGCCTTCTCTTAGTATGATTCCTGCCAAATGTCTTCAGAAAGGGGCAGAGGTCTCCAATCCCCCAGTGGAGAGGCTGATCAGCTTGCTGTTGGAAACTTGTGACTTAGAAGAAGTAAGTGGTCCAGGTACAGAACCCACAGAGGGCAGGCAGGGTAGGGAGTAGAGGCCTGAGCCCTCCATCTCTGCTCCCTCAGTTTCAGACCTGCCTGGTACGGCACTGCAAGCATGCTTTTGGCTGTGCGCTGGTACATTCATCTGGCTGGAAAGTTGTCTACTCAGGGGATACCATGCCCTGTGAGGCTCTGGTCCAGATGGGTAAGTGAGGGAAGTGGGCCTTGAGAGATGCATGGGACAAGTGGCATGTGCCAGGTGTGTGCAGATGGGTGTGTAGGAGAGGCCATCACATGGCAGACCGGTTCTTATCTAGTCGGTCCCCTGGCTCTTGTCTTGAGGACACATCACAGAACCAAGAGAGCTGAGTATTTGAGTCAGAACACGGCTGTGGATCCCAGGCATATATGCTACCCATTCAGACTTTTCCTTGATGTCCATGTTCCTGTCCAGGGAAAGATGCTACCCTCTTAATACATGAAGCCACTCTGGAGGATGGCATGGAAGAGGAAGCAGTAGAGAAGACACACAGGTAGAAACACTGGTTTGTCCTATCTACCCTCTTCTCATCAAGTGAAAGCTAAGCAGCTATCCCTCACCCCTGCAGAGAGCTGGTGCCCACATCCATGTAGGGCTGGCTGGCTTTCTTCCAGGCTTGTGTAATTTCTTGAACCCACATTAGCTTTCCTAGGCACTCTGTCTCTGTTCTTGCATATCCCCCAGGTAGGGTTCTCTGGTGAGGCAAGGTGATTTTTTTTAAAAGAACAAACCAGCTGGAATAAACTGTCACTTCAGGGAAAGGTAGGGTCGTGACTGAATATAGGATGTTTTAAGAAGAGAGACCTGACCTTCCCAGGGACTGTCTCAGATGTTCATCCTGACAAGCTGATAGCTAGCACTCACTGTAAAGCCTTCCTTGGGAAGTGTGAGCAGGCTCTGGCCCTCAGGAGCATCTCTGCTGACGCAATAGTCTTCTGAGGACTCCTACCAGCCTTCCTTGGCGTTGTCAGCATGGGAGGGACAGGCTTGTGGACTCCTGACCCAAGGCTATTTCTTGCTTTCTTTTTTGCTACAGCACCACCTCCCAGGCTATTAATGTGGGGATGCGAATGAATGCTGGGTTCATCATGCTGAACCACTTCAGTCAGCGGTACGCCAAGATCCCCCTTTTCAGCCCTGACTTCAACGAGAAAGTTGGCATCGCCTTTGACCACATGAAGGTCTGTATGCCACAGTGGACTGTGAGGGCTCAGGGGGCAGGGCCAGATGATAAAGTGACCCTCATTTGATGCCTCTTTTATGGTGTAGGGCCACTGAAGGAAGAAACTTTCTCTGTCACTAGCCATGTGTAACCAAAATCAGACTGACAAAGTCTGCTCCTGGAGGGCCTTCCTTCTCTCAGGGTCCTGGAGATTCCAGAATGTCTCATGCCTGGGCCATTCCCATTGCAGCAATAGCACAAACCTGTGGGGCAGGGACTAGTAAGAGAGAGGAGCAGAGATGGGCCTTGTCCCTTTCACCTTCCAAATGAAGGAAGGGGTGGGGCTTGAGCCAGTTATGGTTGTGAGGAGCTTGACAGAAACGGCTGGACTTTTTGTTTCTTTTCCCCTTGGTCTCTCTGCCCTTAGTCTAGGTGTGGGGAATTGGCCTTTCTTCATTTTTATGTGTACTTCCCTTCTGAATAGCACTCTTTAAAGCTAAGGTCCATTGGCCTGAGGGTACAAGCACGGAGAAGTGGTCTGACTCCATACCCCAGCTCACACCCTCTTTCAGTGTTTTTGTCCTGTCTGTCTCTCCAGGTCTGCTTTGGAGACTTCCCGACAGTGCCCAAACTGATTCCCCCACTGAAGGCCCTGTTTGCAGATGACATTGAAGAGATGGTGGAACGCAGGGAGAAGAGGGAGCTGCGGCTGGTGCGAGCAGCCCTCCTGACCCAGCAGGCAAACAGCCCAGAGGACAGAGAACCCAAACAGAAGCGAGCCCACACAGAGGAACCACACAGCCCACAGAGCAAGAAGGTCAGAGCCCAGTGAAGGCCTAAACCATCCTGGACTGAAGGCTGTGTTCTCTGCCCTGTGTGGAAGCCACATCTGTCATCTTGGTGGGAGCCAGCGCACACAACTAGCCAGGAGGCAGCATGGAATCAGAGTATGCAGTCCTCCGTGGCCATGGCTGGGGGAGCACCCATCTTTCAGGTGCCTCCGACTCCTGGAGGAGAACACAGTGGCAGGACAGGAGACTACACAGTCGAAGACAGCAAGCCAGTCTTAAAAGAAGTCATGGAAATTGAGGTCTCTGCCCCTTACTCACTAGCACAGGGGTTTTCTCTGCATGCCAGAGCCAAGCCATGTTACAAGTGACATTGGGTGTAAATGTCCCAGGCTCCAAGAATAGTATTTGCAAGGACTCAGACTCAATAAAGCTCAAGTTTGGAATCCAGCTTCAGTGTGGGTCTTCTGTGGGCTGGGTTACCCAGGGAGGACTGCATGCTTCCGTGGCTGCAAGGATTGTGGAGCCTGTTGTGCTCCTTGGTCCATGATGACAGTGAAAATCACTATGAAAGTATGAAGAAATGTCACCTTGGGCTAGATGCCTGTTGGATCTGAAAACAGGTTAGTGATTGAAACATGGGAGGATGTTCAAAGTCAACTCTAACATTTATATATTCTCCCTACCCAGGAGAGCGTGGGAAGCACTTTAGAAACGCCAGTGTGAGACAGCAAGGACTTGGCCTTCCCTGGTGGCAACCTTCAGACTTCCGCATGGGACAGCACAGGATGTTGGTACTGCCTTGCAGCCTTCACTGAAACAAGACCATGTGCCAAGCTCAGGGTTAATAAATCTATTTTAATAACATTACTCTTGACAACAGTTTGTACATGTATGTAAAGATAAACCTTCAAACCCCAGGCTCCGTTACAAATTTGGGGACTGGACTGCCCTTGCCAGGAAGTGAGCAAAGCTGTAACGCCAAGTCTGCAGATCCCACTCTCGGAGAAGGGTGAGTTTACGCTGCTGGGAAAAATAACTAAGCATTTAGAATTTTTCATTGTACACCTGTACATAGGTTTAAATTGAATGGCTCAAATTAAACAAATATAGATTTCATATATACAAATATATCACGTATAGGTATATCTATTTTCAGAGGAACAAACTTTAAACTTTGACTGTGCATGCATGGCCCAGATCTGTTTTATTCCCTTAATCCCAAAATGTGAACAGGCTTCCTGCGCCCTTGCTCCAGGGCTGCATGGGACATAGTAAGAAGGATGAGCAGGGTCTGCTGGTGAGCAACGCAGGCCACCCTGTGGGCGAGGTGCCCAGTCCCACCCTCTCTACCCGCTTTGGGAAACAGAGTTATTGCTAGTCAGCTGTAACCTCCAGAAGAGGAGCGTCAGGCCCCACATACCTACTACGCTGAGTGCCTGAATGCGAAAGTGCTCTAAGATACCTAATGTGTTTGGGGAACATGTAGACCTATATAGGGCCACCTATGTTCAAATCCTCAAGTCAGATTGTCAGCATGGAATAAAAGAAGCCTTCATCACACAGGGGGAATAAAGCTGTCAGAAGTAGATGTCTTAAGCTGTTTACTTTGGAGCTGTGAGTAAGTGTAGCCTGAAAGATCTTTGTGGCTGGCCGGGACCCTGGCAGCAGGCAGAGGACAGACAATGCCCAGGACTTCTCTTGCTCTAGTGAAAGGGTCTCCTCTTGTCTTGCTTCTCCTCTGGCCCTATGGTGATGCTGCAGGCAGGACCTGACGTCCCAGTCAAGGCAGTAAGGGGATTCTCCTGCACCCTCATTTTGCAAAGGCCATCCTGACAAGCCCTTGAGTGGAGAGGTGGATGCTGCTTGCCATAGAGGCCAAAGATGGATCAAAATAGGCACAAAGTCAAAAGGCAAAGGTCAAAAAAAAAAAAAAAAAAGGCTGGAATCATCACCCAAACTGAACAAACAGAATCTGCACCACCAACACTGGCCACATGGACACAAGACCTCTTTTCCTCTGCCCACTCCACCCTGGTGTTGGACATGACAGCAAAGGGCTGATGGAAAATCCTTGGTAGGCTAGGAGGCCCTGCCCTGGGTGGTGTCTCGGGGCCCACAGATGTATATACACGTGTCGGGGTGGGCCACATCAAAGGGCTGTACTCTCTGACTCCTCTTCCGAGTCCCTCTTGTCAGTCGCCGAGTGCCGTCGTGCATGTTCCAGGGGGCTCAGGCGGAGCGTTGACCCCAGCTCTATGTGGATGGAGGGGACATCAAAGTGGACAAGATCTGCAGAGAGGAGGTGAAAAGGGTCCAATTGCAAACTGATAGCATAGGAAGCAGGCTGGCCTGGGTGTGCTCAGGCTAGCTCATTAGAAGTTGGGTACTGCAGAATTAGGGTGTGGCTGGGTCTGATCTGCTTCTGCCTGGGAGCCTGGCTAGGGGACAAGGCCCTGTTCCAAACCCAAGTCCTGATCAGCAGGGTATCCCCAGGCAGGCCTCAGTAACATCTCCTAAGAATCAAGTCTACAGAGACAGTCACTGTACTCATTTAGAAACTGCTCTGTGTCAGCAGCTCAGGGAGACAGGGCAGAATCTTTCTTAGGATACACCCCTGCCCCCCATTTTGATTTATGTTGACAAAGAACACTAAAAGGTCATCCTGATAAGGGCAGGAGAATGAAAGTACCAGAAGTTACAAGGTTTAGTGTCAACAAAAAGAAAACTCCATAGAGCCATCAGCTGGGGACTCAGCCCTTTGGACACTACACTGGGAGTGGTCCTGGAGCCTCAGTTGGGTAGCTCCTGGAAAGTCCGGCCTGTTGAGGCCCTGGGCTCTAGAAGGCGAGTTGGGACAATGGATGCTCTGGGTCCTTCCCTCTTGGTTGTATCATCCCCTCTGTCCATTTCACTCAGTTCTGGACTTCTGTGAGTTGTGTCAACCTTAGGTGGCAGCAGCATTCCAGCAGACAGTATACCCCCTGCTTAGGACTCAGCCCTAGGCCACTCAGAAGGTGACTTCACTTTTTGTTGGCTTTAAAAATTCAATAAAACATTTTTGGAATAAGGAGCACCAAACCGAGTGTACAGGCATTACACTTGGACATTGTCCTCAAAGACATTTTACAGACACACAAGCATTGGGACACCCCTACTCTACGCATTGTGGCCTGTTTGGTTACACAGTGGCGAGACAGATCTGGGGTCTGACACTTGGCCCAGCCAGTACTAAGTGCTCCCCTCCTCAGTGTGTGAAGTAGATCCCACGAGATGCTTAAAGGTACCTTACTTCTGCATGTGAGTGGTGGGCTGCTAGAGGTGAGGGTAGGGTGGAGTGGGGGTCTACCAAGAACCTGCCCAGGTTCTCTGGATACAGCTGCAGATCTGTCATAGCAGGCCTGGCTTTGGTCAAGCTTAAGCTCCCCTGCAGTCATATCAGGGTAACAGCATTGAGAATGAACATGAGGGTTCAGATGGTATCCAGCAAGCACAGGACCTCAGTCTTATCTTGGCAGTGCCCTCAAAGGAGCCTGAGCAAAAAGGGTCACTCAGCAAGAGGACAGGACTTAGGGGAGAAGCCTCAGAGAGGCTTTCTTTGTCTGTCCTCCTTAGGAGATGTGTGAGTACCAGATGCCTAGCTGCTAGTCACCAAAACAAAATCCTGTCAATGCTCGGGGCTTCACATACTGTTGCCTGATTTTTAGATTTGAGTATCTATTCTTGATGAGAGGAAACCTAAGTAGATACTGATAAAAATTCCCCCAAACTTTCCAGGATTGGACAGAGCATCTGTCAGTAGCTATTACCACAGACCAGATGTGTTCGAAAACACTTGAGTGCCGGAACCTCAGGTGTTGCCCTATGGACTACCAAGCTTTGCCTTAGTACTGACAATGGTATTTATTCAGATCAGCTGGTGCAAATCTATGGCCACCAACCAAGATAATGGCCCTGTACCCGACAGCACCTGGTGAGTGTCTTGAAGACATACCCCTCAGCAAAGGGGTGCAGGGAACAGTCACTGAGCGGAACACAAGCTTCCAGCAGATAGCAGGGTAAACTGTTAATTTGAGGAAGGGGTCTGCAGCTAAGATGGTGACATGGGTAGAAAGAAAGGACTGGGCCCCCTCTACTGGGTGTGTCAACTCCTAATGAGAAGATAGGGAAAACAGGCTCCTACGCCAGGAGGCCCTCCCTGAGACTGGGAAAGTCAGTAAGTGAAGTAGGCATGCTTTTGGTTGGTCTGAGCCACATGCAGTGAGGAGAGGGGCTGGTGGGATGGGTGGTGGCCAGGCAGCTGGCTGGGCTGGCTAAGGGGAGTAAAGCGAGGTGAGCTTGGGCCAGCTTACCCTGAAAATCCCCCTCACACGTATCCAACACTGCGCCACTCATGTCACACAGCTGCAAGAACATAATGATAGGATTCGGAGAGAGGAACAAACAGGATGAAGCACACGTAACACAAAACCCTGCCCATGGCATGGTCCCAGACAGGCCACACTGACTACAATTCTACACTGCCAGACCTATACAAACAGGACACATGATGTCGGCTGCCCAAAGAACAGGAGAGCAACAGGGAAACATGTCATTTGAGTCTAAAGGTCACAGACATTGAGCCTGGGCTATGCAAAGCGACCTTTCACAAAATCCCTCACAAGCTGCAAGGCATTGTCCCTTCTTGCCTGTTGATACCCACCAACCTTCTGTCATTCTGCTCCTTTCTGCTTCCTTGAGTGACATCACTGCTCATCCTGTGCCTTGTAGAATGGGCTACTTTGTATTCCTGTCTGCAAGTGGTTGGGAAACCTGGCAGAGCTGCAGTGCTGGTGGAGCAGCTCCCTCGAGCTGCCTCCCCACAAGGGCTCGCCTGGGTAACATACCCCTGCAGCACTCACAGGAGGGGGACTGCTCACTGCCTCTTCCAGGAAAGTGCCTAGGTTTGACTATGCTACAGAATGGGTGAAAGCAGCTATATATTCAACATTTATCCCTTTCAAAAATACAGAAGCCTGATTGCCAGATGGCTTTTCCCCATAATACTTTAACTCCTGACCCATCACAAACACTTGCTACTTGACTAGTATTTTCACTGGCACCCATGAGCTGGATCCCACAAACTGGCTGCCATCTCATGTGGCATGCCAAGTTCTGTGACGATGTGGTGGGGAAAGAAAGCAATCTCTAATGCAAGGTTCGACTGTATCCAGGTAGGTTGATGGTCTTTGTATGTATGTGGCACACGGTGCATGTGAGTATATGGATTTCTTAATATGTGTGCTGGGGATAAAGTCAGTTAGAGCAAAAGGTCTGCCACTGAATTATGCCCCAGCATGATTCTCATGTGGGTATGTGGCTTACATGTATGGGTATGCAGTATGTGCATGTATATGTGTCATGTGTGATGTATTTGTTCATGCAATCTGTAGATAGGCATGTATGTGTAGTATATGTGGTGTATATGTATGTAGGTTTGGTGTATGTGTAATGTGTACACATGTGGTCCAAGTGTGGTATAAATATTTATGTGTGCTACATGTGGATGTATAGTCCATATGTGATTATGTGATATGCGCTAAGTAAACATGTAGGTATGGTGCATCTATGTGTGTGGTATATAAATGTGTGTGTACATATAGGGGTGTGGTGTATATGGTGTGGTGCCCTGGCTAGTTCTATGTCAACTTGACTCTGGCTAGAGTCATCTGGGAAGAAGGAGCCTCAACTGAGAAAATGCCTTCCTAAGATTGGCCTCTGGTGCCTGTGGTACATTTTCCTAATTGATTCATGTGAGGGCCCAGCTCCCTGTGGGTGATGCCATGTCTGGGATGGTGGTGCTGGGTGCTGTAGTAGAGCAGACTGAGCAAGCTATGAGAAGCAAGCCAGTAAGCAGCACTTACTGGCCTCTGCATCAGCTCCTGCCTCAAGTTCCTTTCCCGACTTCCCTGGATGGTAACTATAAGCTCTAAGGTGAAAGGAATCCTTTCCTCCCAAGCTACTTTTGGTCTCGGTGTTTTTATCACTGCAGTAGGAATCCTAAGACAGTGTATGTGTGGTATGTTTATGTGTGTGCTTTGTGCACATCTGAGTATGTGGTATAAACATGCAATGGACATGCATAATATGCAATATATATATGTTGTGTGCATATATGTATATGTACATATTTGTGTATATGTGTGTGCTGTGCACACATATGGGTGGTGTGTATGTATGTGATCAGTGTACAGAGTATATGTATTTTCAGTGGGCATGTGCCGTGCATGTGTGGCAGTGCATGATGTGACAGTATTTGTGAACATGCAGGGTTCTCAAGCTGCCACACCTGCTATATGGGATTGTGCTCCACAGTGGGATGCAGGCTCGCTCTGCCCTATGAAATGAACCTGTTTAAGGACACAGCCCCACACTATGCTCATCTCCCTAGATAAGGAAGAGCCCATGTGACATTAGCAGCCACCAGAGATCTGCCCCTGACTGTAATTGTATAAGACAACTGACTGGGAGACATTTTTAAAATGTTCCATTTTTTTTCCCCCAGTCAACGGTGTTTAGCAACTATAATATTGTCCTTGAGAAGACAACCCCATCTTTGTTTTGAATTTAGACTAAAACTCAGCTAAGCAATTATGGGTTTGACTAATTTCCTCAAGCATGTGTAGCTAGAGAGACCCATCTTTCTGAAGGTGACTCAAAAGTAATATTCCTCCACAAATATTTTTCCTTAGCAAGCCTTCTTTTTCTCCTTGGGAAAATCCTCTAGTTCTTAGCCTTTCTCTTCCAGATAAGTATCTGTACTGCTCAGCTGCTGCGCTCTGGCGACACCACCTTTGTGCTTTGATGTCCAGCTTCTCTGGAGGTCTCACTCCAAAGGACACAATCTCACAAACACTGTGGACTCAGATCCCTAGGCTGTTGGAGAAGTCCCATGAGTTCCCCCTCAGATCCCTAGGCTGTTGGAGAAGTCCCATGAGCTCCCCCTCAGATTCCTAGGCTGTTCTCAGGACACTTTTCCTCTGCAGCCTTAAGGAGAGCAGCCTGGGTGCTAGCTTGTGGCCAGTGGTGATGCTGCCGGTCCTGCCTCTGGCACACTCCGCTAAGCTACACAGGAGCCCTGCAGACAGCCCACAGCCCACTTACCTGTAGACATGCTTTCTCCCGGCGACATGCCGTCTAACATGGGGTGCTCTGTGGACTGTGGACTTGAAGCCGACAGGCTGACACTGGGAGGCTGAGGAGGCGGCAGGGTGGGCCTCTGTCGGGGCTTAGGGGTGGGCCGAGATTTGGCTAAAGTGCTTGTAAAGACAGAGGGAGAGGCCAGGGGAGGAGCTGAGGCAGGAGAAAGCTGGCCAGAGGCCATGGAGTACCCCGGAGGGTAGCTCAGTCCATAGGGTGATGGGGTGCTTGGTGGAGTAGGAGACAGGCTGACTGGGGATGGCTGGCCAGCGGGCTGATCAGAAACAGTCCCTGGCTGCACGAAGGGGACCTTGGGAGGAATTGGTGCCACCTTCTTTGAAACTGTAAGAGAAAACAACATAGGACATATGACTATCAGGGAAGCCCATTAGGGTGCCCATTAGTGTGTATCTTCATGCGTCCCGATTGATTGCCCACTGCTTCCTCGTACCAGGCCAAGTGCAGCCAATAAACTTTTAAAAATGAATAGAGAACTCCAAGTTTCCTTAACTTGCTACCTAGAAGGCTGGGGAAGCTTCTAATTCAAGGTGTCCCTGAGGGAGTGCTCCCCAGGGAGTAAATGGTCTTTGTCGGAAGCTGCACAGTGACCTTGGTCCCCCACAGACAATCCTCTAGCTAGACACCCCCAGCCCACATACCCTCAGATCCCCAGCCCAAGCTTGTGCTTTTAATCTTTGCCTTGGTGCATCAAGGGAATGCAATGCATAGTGACCAGATTACAGTCATTACCATTTTCGTGTCCCCAAGCGTGGTCACTTCAGTGTGCTGGGAATTTGCCAAGACTTCCCAGGTTCTTTGGAAATATCTCATTAATTGCTGTTTGTGGACCACAGTTACCCAACTGTTCAATGGGACATTAGAACTCCACCCCTTACAATTGTAACTTGGTAACTGTGCCCTTCCCTTTCTTAGCCTGTGGCTAGAGGTCACTTTCTTTTACCAATTTTCTATCAAGAATTGTACTCCCTGAGTACAAACATGGACGAGCCAAACTGGAATTTCCCTTTTGCAATGATGGGGAGTATGAAAGTGGTCAAGCCCTGAGCTATACCCACCTCCGCTACATTTTTAAAGCCTACCACCAGGCCAGTCTTTCTGAAGTACCTCCGTTCCCCCTTTATTTATTCAACCCTGGAGGATGCCTGCTACCTTGAATTGAAAATGAATGGTCTCCTCAATGGAGTCAAGCACCCTGGTCATCCCGCTGATAGGCAAACATTCTGAGGATAGGAGCCTGGGTCTTGACAACTGAGGGGTGGCTGCCCGTATGTGACTAATGCTAGATAGATCTCTTTTAAGTCCCCAGAGAGGCCCAGCAGGCTTTTCCCCACCTTTCCCCCTCCCTATACCCAGTCTGAGAAAGAAAAGCCAGTCTGAGGATGTCTTATTTCCTGAGCTAGTCTGACCTACGGTGTGGAGGAAAGACAGGCTCTGCTCACTTGGGGTCAGGTATCTTCTATTTGTTACGACATGCCTTGGGGGTAATTATTTTAGCCTCTTCTGAAAAATAAATAGGCCTCTTTTGTATGTGAAGAACAATGGTTTCTCCATAGCAGTGTGGTAATTCAGTGGGATTTTGTAGTAAAACACCATAGCATCATGATATATTATGAAAGTTCTGTTCCCCATCCATCTTGTCCTGACCCACTGGATACGTAGTGCATTCCCTGGTGGGATGGGTAATTTCTCAGAGCTCCAGTGGCAAGGCTAGAAATGCTTCTCTAAGCAAAGGTTCCCAGAGGCCCTTGCTAACAGGAAGAACACCCCTCTCTGGCCTAAGAATGGTCAGAAGAGGGGAACCTACCTTTTCGAAGGGTATGAGGACTCTGGTCTGCAGGAAGCTGGCTGGGGCTGGCAGCCGGCTGTGGCCCCAGTTGCGTCCCTGGGCAGGCTGTCCCCTGGATGGAACCTGGACTTCCTTTCTGCCCAGACCCTGGCGACAGTTCCTTGCTTTTAGACACACTGAAACACAAGCATACGGGACAGGGGAACTCCTGAGTGTAGACAACTTCAGTTCCTATCTTGCCCACTGGAGTGCTGAGTGGCTGGGCCCTGCTTAACTACTGCCACACTGCTTAGTCTCAGTCACTTCTCAGAGCCTTTGATGGTCCCAAATAGGTGAGGGGACTGTCCTTTCCCAGAGTGCTGGTCCTGGGTTCTACTCTCAGCTTGGTATTCACAGCCAGCTTCCCCTGCCCTCAGGTAACCACTGAGCAACGTGGAACATACATGTGGCACCCCTCACATGCTGTCCTCAACTAGAGAATTCTAAGTCACTCTCAAACCAAACACCCACATCTCCACATTTCTTCCATCCAAGAGGGCTCTGCGTTCCCAGCAAGGCCTTCTGATACTACTTCTGTGGCCACACTTCTGGCTATGGCTTTCCAGGAAAAGGGGACTGACTTCAGTTTGTGTGACTTTTGCAATTACCTGCACCAATGAGTGATGCCCTCCACAGAAGTGCCCCTGAAGGTACCAATAGCCCTTGAGATGCTTTGTCTAATATCCTTGGGATGCCTGCAGAGCTCAGGGGACCCATTTGTATGACAGGGATGTACCACACAGCATCTTTGTAAGATGGGAAATACAAGTGATGAAGAAGAGTACTGCAATCTGGACCTCCTCCGTCAATCTGGATTTCCTCAATCAATCTGGACCTCCTCGGCCAATCTGGACCTCCTCAGTCAATCTGAACCTCCTCCGTCAATCTGGACTTCCTCAATCAATCTAGACCTCCTCGGTCAATCTGAACCTCCTCGGTCAATCTAGACCTCCTCCGTCAACCTGGACCTCCTCGGCCAATCTGGACCTCCTCAGCCAATCTGCTCATGGGTCTCTCATCTCTCTATCCACTTATCTGGCCCACTGTTGCCAGTCGGTACATCTCCAAGCCCCCACCACCCAGTCTGCAGCTCCCATGGACTCAGAGTTCTGCAGGTGCACAGCCAGGGTCAGGCCTTAATCTGAGGCACAGTCATCAGCAACCTCCCCAGCGTACCCAGTGTTGGGTGCCCCTCCCAAAATTTATGGTTTCCCCTTCATCATGTTTATAGTTTGAAAAGGAATTATGTTCTACTCAATAAAGGAAGCAAATGATAAAAAAAAAAAAATCTGTAATCTCATGCAGGAAAAGTCAGCATCTGCTCCCACCCAGTGTCCATGAAGTGTATGTGTCCCAAGCGCAGCGACAGCCGCCCAAGCACTCTCTCTACTTCTCTGGGTGCCGCATGAGAAACCAACCGCCTCCATGATGCTGCTCCCACTTCTAAGTCTTGTCCTCTGCCTGGGCCTCACCAGGTATGGTGTCCTTTCCTTAGCCTGGGCCCTGCTGAGCTCAGTGCTGTTGTCTTTTGTCACTGGGCATGATATGTATAGTGGAGATCATGTTACTAGCTTTGGGCAGAAGAAGTCGTTCTGGTAATGTTCACTGAACTGGTGATGGAATGGGTTTTCTCTTTCTTCTCTGAAAGGCAACCCCACTACATAGCATGCTGTGAAGGTGACCACACCCTTTACACCTCTGGTTTGCACTAAGTTTAGTAATACAAATGGACTCATACAAACTTAAAGGCAGAAGGGAGAAATGCTGACATCTTAAAATTCAAACAAGGGAATGGGATGAGGGACATGGACCATGGGAAATCCCCAGCAGGTTCTGGAATGTTCTGGACAAATCCACTTTCTATGTCTGCTTGGGGATGCTGTCCTTGGAAAGCCCGGACTTCACATGGTAATCCAGAGCAGGGAATGATGCAGATGACTGGCAGGATGCAGAAAGCCAAACATGAATGCTTAGTTGTGGGAGCAGGGTGAGCAGATCCAGGAGGCCTGGTGGGAGAGCCAAAGCCCAGTCACCCCAGCACACGTGCCAGCCTTCCTTGGCGGGGCTGGGCTTACCTGGGGCGCTCGGGGGTGGGCTGCAGGCTGGCACCTGATGGAGAGAGCGCAGGAGCTGGAGTGGCAGGGCTGTCTGGGACCTGCTCCGGCAGGGGTGAAGGCAGGGGTGCAGCCAGCTCGGAGGGTGGGGCAGGAGGCTGCATGGAAGGCGGGGCGCAGGATGCTTTCCGACCAGCAGAGGAGCCTCTTCGTGCCACCCAAGATGTGTCCATGACCCTCACACCCATGCTGGCGAGGGACACAAAGACATCTGCTTACCCACGTGTGACAGACGACACGGTCCCTCCCCCATGAAGCGGAGACATTCAAGCAATCTGTGCTTGGAGAGCAGCAGGCTTAGCACCCTCCTGGGTCCTGGGAAGCGGTGCCCATGGTGGACAGGTATGGCTAGCAACACTCCAGTGCCTGGGCTGCTGGGGACCTGCTGACATGCAGCCCCACAGCCCAGACCTGGCTCAAGCTGCCCTCCCACAGTGGGAAAGCACAGCAGGGCACAGCCAGCAGCTTGGAAGTCCACAAGTTGTGCTTTTACCCTCGGCCAAAGCCAGCAGGCCCTAGGATAATGGCCCCCAAAGCATCCTTGGTGTGGAACTCAAGCTGTCCTCAGAGCAGAATGTGGCCTACCTGGGGGGCAAGGGAAATGTTCCTCCCGTGTGAGATGAGGGGGGTGGGGGCAGAACATGGATAAACAGCACCAGTATTTGACATGAATCAACCAGCAGGAGACTTCTAAATGCATCCTTTGTGCAATGTAGGGGTCTAGTCCCAGCTTTGCTACTGCTAGGGAATCTGTCAAGGCATGACCTCTGTAGGCCACAGCTGCTTATCTAGATAGCATGGAAGGGGATGCTCATGCCTATGGTCCCTCCAGGCTCAGAGTCTATTTTGATGATGGACACACATTTCCAAGTAAATCTGCCAAGCAACCAAACACGGCACATTCACCCTCTTGCCGAGCTCGCTACCACACAGCTTGCTTGCTTTAAGAGACTAAAAGTGACCTCAGAGCTACCAGAGGATACTGTACCTTTGGATTTTCCTAAGGCTGCAGGGACAGAAACATACAGATATTAGTGCCAACAAATCTACCCCTTCCTTTGGACACAGGTGGAGTGTCTGCAAGGGGTTTCCTGTCTGAGTCCTGATGCAATGCTCGCATTGTGTGATGACTACTGTTTAGTTGGTCTGCAAGCCTCTCTGGTGGCTGCACAGCCAAAGCCACACAGGCGAAGAGAGAGAGCTGCAGAGCTGACAGGGCGATGGGATGGTGGACTCATCCAAGAACCAGGCATCTGCTCCTTTCCAAGTTGCAGAGACACAGAAGGCAGTTAATGCCTGTCATCTGGTCCAGTGAACCTGGTCCCATGCCCTCAGGCAACAGTTTCATTGACAAGAATTCTAGTATGGTGGGAGACATGAACTTCTGTACAAGGATAAGCCATAGTCCAGGACACGCCCACCTTTAGTGCACAGCAGGGTGAAAATAAGAGAACACCCATGTGCTTATTCTCTGCTCTTCTCGAACCTCAATGGTCGGATGCACTGAGCCATTCCACTGTGGAGTCCTGCATGCCTAGAATGGTCACGTCGACCTTGCAGAGGTGCAATGAGATAAAAGACCAATGCAAATACAGAGATGAGATGTCACAGATGAGATGGCTCCTTTAAGGAAGCATGCCTAAGCGGGGACCTATCTGAGGGGATTGGTATGGGTGTTAGCAAGCAACGCTAGGCTGCTTCAGTTTCCTGAAACTTTCACGCCTACTGTCATGGCTGGTGTTCCTCAGATCCCCTGTGGCTTCAAGGAAGCATCTTGCAATAGAAAGGGCATATCTCTTTGGAGGATTTACTGGCTTTCAAGCCGTCTTCAACATACACCTTTATTGGGCAGAAAACCTCAAGAAGGTCAAAAACTCTGGGGCAGGTGTCAATGTATGTCCCCTGGTAGTTACAACAGGCCTAGGAAGATGAGCAAGCTTTCTGGGTTTTGGAATTTTAACAGGAAAAAGGAGAAAAAAGCCTATTCTTGTTCAAGGAGTGGGGGCTGATGACACTTCTGCCAGTCGGTCAGCCACAAGTCCTGAAGTCCAGCCCTCCGCTCCTCACCACAGACTCTTCTGCTTAGAAGGTCCTTCCCTCATCAGGGAGAGGAATCTAAGTCCTTAGAAGCAGGGCTGTGGGGGTTGCTTTCTCTTTCCAAGAATGGCGCCTAACAATGGGAACCTCAGACTCCAGAGTACCCATTAATCTGAACCACTCTGGGAAGGAGCAAGCTTGGGCACCAGCTAAGTATTAAACAAGCTCTGGTAATTATGACTGGCAAATGTCAGCAGTTAAGAAACACAAACCGGGCAGTGGTGGCACACGCCTCTAATCCCAGCACTTGGGAGGCAGAGGCAGGCGGATTTCTGAGTTCGAGGCCAGCCTGGTCTACAGAGTGAGTTCCAGGACAGCCAGGGCTATACAGAGAAACCCTGTCTCAAAAAAATAAACAAAACAAAACAAAGCAAAACAAAAAACCGCAAGCCGAGTACACACTGCCACCTTCACTAGAGGTTGCTGGGCCATGCCAATCATCCCTGCCTGTCAGAGACTGATGGGTAGAACATTATGGGTTCAGTGAATACACATACCGCATCCACTGACACTTTCAAATAGTTACATAAATCTTGGGGTGATTCAATAGCCAAGGTGGCAGCTACAATCTCATTTACATTCAAAGGAGTAAGCTGCTGCTAATCATGTATGTTTGGACGGCCAGATAAACTCAGCCAGCAGCTGGACAGAGCTGATTAGTTCTCTGCCCGGTGGGGGCACACAGACAAGGAGCATCCAACCAGATGTCTGTATCAACAGTTCATTGTCTCTGCTCATTGCTGTCTCAAAAGAGAGATCAGAACAGACTCAAGGCGCCGGTTGTGTTTAAAGACAATAAAATGGAAGTGGGTGTAGTCACAAGCTGACTCCAGTGGGTGCTGTTGATGGAGATTCAAAGCCAATAGGGAGGCTCCAGCAACCCCATGACTGAGAACTGAGAACCCAGCCTTAGAGAAAGGGAGCAAATACTAGGCTAGGAGACCCTGAGAAGATGAGGTTATTTCTCCACCGCTGGTGAAATGAGCCAATTCAAGTCAGATTAGAATATGTTAAAGGCAAACTTATTGGAAAACTGCTCTTGGGTGGGCGAGTTCACTGGCCCCAAGGAAGGAGGTCAGGGAAGTCACCATGGGGAGAGAAGGAGTGGGGATGGAGGAAAGAGAGAAAGGGTGCACTCACAGAGAAGAGAAGAGGAGAGAGCAAGGAGACCAAAATGTCTGGATTATATAGGGAGGAACCTCTGAGGGGAAGGGTAGCCTGGACTGGAAAGTTCAGGGTTAGGCGCAGGGGATGCCAGGTAGGGACTAAAGGATGCTGGGAGAACCTAGAGTCTAGGTCTGTCTTGATATGTAATCTATGCCCCTTAGTCCCTTGTCCCTGGCCAAAGCCAGACATGGGGAATCTATGAACAGGAAGCAGAGTCATCATTCCTCTCTGCCTAGCAGAACCTTCCATTTGTTTCTTTAAAATTACTTCCCAAGTGCTGGCATTCCAAGTGTGTGGCACCATGCCCAGCCACGTGATGTTTGCAGGAGATTTGCTCTAGATCACGCTTTGGATTTTTCAATGAGATTTTTAGCAAGGAATAGGTTCTGAGATGACCCACACCTCTAGTTCCAGGTACAGCAATCACTGACTCCTTCTCACGCTTTCCTCATAGACAGCACAGGGCAAACACCTCCCTTCTGCCTCCAGCATCCATGGAGGTAACTTAGCAATACAGGATGGATGACAGACCTGGAACACCTTGATAGCACTGCCTGGCAGCAGAGGCTGAGTGCTGACAGGATGGGCTGGGCATGGGTGAGAGATAGCACTGTGGTTTGGGGAAGCCTATCGCACATCCTCTGAGACTGTAGTAAAAGATGGAAGGAGCCGGTGGAACCTCAAGAGCTGGGACCTCACACGAGGTGACGGGGTCACAGAGTAATACTGTCCTCAGAAGGAATCGAGGAAGTTCGGATGGGACCTGGCGTCTCACAGGAGAGATGTTATACAACGCAAGTGTAATGTCTGAACTTTTCTCTGGCTTCCTGTCTTGCCATATCATCTCTTGCTTTCTCACATGTGCTCCTCCTACTGTCACGGGATGCAGCCAAGGGGACCTTCACTATTGCCAAGCCGAGGCTGGCATCATGTCTTGGGAGCTCCAAAGCTATGAATTATGCAAACCTCTTTTCTTTATATATTACCCAGCCTCCAGCATTTCGTTGTAGCAATGAAAGTGAACTGATACAAACACAAACTATGTCTAAGAAGCAGTGTGCCTGATTACAAAAGAATTACATTTTATGAGGTGGAGACTCATGGTGATGATATAACCTCCTCTGTTCAGAGCAAAAGAGTGGCTTTGGGGGAAGTAAATTTTGGTGTGAATCCCAGACTTGCTCATTATTAGCTATAGAATACAGATACAGGTGGGTGAGTGTGAATAGAATATCTTGTGTATTGCATGGATGTATCACATGTCAGTTTAAAAACTTACAGCCTACAGAAAGGGTAGAATGGAAGGTGGGGCATCCAGGAGGCAGAAAGAACTCTAGGATAGAGGCAGGACAGGAGATCCCACCCCCACTCCCAAAGATGTGAGCACAGGTAGTCAGCCACATAGCAGAAGGTAGACTAGAATAAATGGGATAATTTAAGTTATGATCTAATAAGAGAAGTCTAGCTGTGTGGTCAAAGTATTTGTAAATATATTTTGAGTCTGAGTTTTATTTCTGGAAGCATGCGGCTGGAAGAAAGAACCAGGTCCTAACTTCTACAAGTGACCTCTGAGTACCCTTTGTAAAGTAGAAGTGACACATGCTCTCTCCCTTGTGGGTGTTTATAGAATATTGAACATAAACATAAGACCTTCAGACCTTGGAGACCAGGCATAAGCTAAGCACCCTTCATCTGAAAATTTGGCGTGGAGAATGCTTTAAAACCCAAAGCCGTGTGAGCTGCTGAGACTGTCAGAAATTCTACACTTGATCTCAATCAAGTGCTGACTTGCAGGGAAAATGAATTCAGATCTCTGAATCCAAGCCTAGTCTACTTAGTGAGTTCCAGGTTAACCAAAGCTACATGATGAAACTTTTTCTACAATTAAAATGTCTACTTGAGAAAGTCATAGATGGTGTTTGCTGAAGGCTGAAGAAGAATATTGATTTGGTGAAGTGGGGACAGCATGAGATGCAGATGTTGAGAAGACTCCAGCTGGGTTTAACATCTGACATCAGAGTTCTTTCTTCCCTAGTGTTATGGTTTGTATATGCTGGGCCCAGAGAGTGGCACTATTAGAAGGTGTGGCTCTGTTGGAGTAGGTGTGGCCTTATTGGAGTAGGTGTGTCTCTGTGGGCATGGGCTTTAAGACCCTACTTCTAGCTGCCTGGAAGTGAATATTCTGCTAGCAGCTCTCAGATAAAGATGTAGAACTCTCAGCTTCTCCTGCACCATGCCTGCCTGTATGCTGCCATGTTCCCACATTGATGATAATGGACTGAACCTCCGAACCTGTAAGATAGTCCCAGTAAAATGTTGTCCTTATAAGAGTTGCCTTGGTCATGGTGTCTGTTCATAGCAATAAACCATAACTAAGACACCTAGCAATAAAGCTAGGTGTAACTCAGAGCCCCTCTTGTTTGTGTTGCTTTGTCCTGTAGGGCTCTGACCTATGAGACCCATCAAAATGGGTTTCTGAGGAAGGGAAGAGGGGCTGAAAAAAAGGAGGGGATCAATATAACCCCCTCCCAGCATGGTTGGGGTGTGTCTTCCCAAGGTCAACCTGCTGAAAGCCGGATATTTGGCCTGCTACCTTCTGGGGAGATGGTGGAACCATTAGGAGGTGATGCCACAGTAGGATGCTAAGTTACCAGCTGTATGCCTTACAAGACATTTCTAAGAAGCTAGGACCCTTCCTCTTGTTTTGCTGTGAACTTTTATACACTGAGACCCAAAGACAATGGGGCCAAGCAACACTTTCAATGCTAAAACCATTATCTACAATAAACCTCCTTCAATCTCCATTGTCTGACTTTGGTAGTCAGTTACATTAGCAGAGATCTGACTACCACATCTGTGTGTTTCAGTGGTCAGCCCTGGACAGCAAGCAGGTAGATGACAGCTGACTGTCATCTTGGATGAAAGTTTCTCTAGAGAACAGAATGACAGAGGACAGAGGACCCCACTATGAAGGGACACAACCTTCCTGACTTCAGAGTGACTTGTAAGTTATAGAGAGCCCTCTATGAGCTTCAGATGCCTTTGGCCAGCTCTACTTTAGTACACTTTGTACCTGTAGACTTAGTCAAAGACTTTGGCATAGTAGAAACAGACAAAAACACCAAGTACTTAAGAAGCAAAGAACATGCTTGGTCAGGATACCTCCAGGGCAGAAAGGTGGGTCCCAGCATACCACTATTTTAAAGACGTATTTTTACATGTATGTGCTTCTGTGTGTGACACATGATGCCTATGGAGGCCAGAAGAGCACTGAATCATGTGTAAAAAGAGATACAGGTGGTTGTGAGCCAGCCAACCATGCTGGGAATGAACTCATGTCCTTTGGAAATGTAGCAAGTACTCTTTGGGGCTGACACCATCCCTCTAGCCCCAGCGCACTGCTCTGGTATCTTAAAGATGTTATGTGTGTGTTGGGGGTGTCATTAAAATTATGGTTTATTAATTTTGAGACTCCCTGACAGAGTTGGTAAACTGAGCTGTCTGGAAGCTCAGTGTTCTCTTGGGTTAGATCCCATTGGGGCCCCAGTTTCTCTCTAGGGGATACTTGGACTCTGAACCAGCTACATTCCAAGACCAAATGCTCCCAGACACGGGAGGAACTTCCAGGGCTACGCTTAGAAGTTCCAGAACAGGCACACATTCTGCCTCTCAGCCAAATGCCGCTGATGGCCACTGAGATGCCCACACTGGGCAAAGACTACTAAAGTGTCTGCTGCCATCTTTCCCACAATGCTTGTTGGCAGCTTCAGCAAATGGTTGTACTAGGCTCCTGCAGCAGCTGTGACAGGCACCACAAAATAGGCAAATGGCAGATACACACACAGAGTTCTGGTAGCTAACTCTAGACTCTACAATTGATGCACTCAGCAACAGCAGGGCTGCAGTCCCTTCAGGGACTCTAGGAGAAGTGCTCTCTTTCTGTTCCAGCTTCTGATGTCAGCTAACCTTCAAGTTTCAGCTCCATCTTCACAGCTCTAGTGCAGTGAGGTTCCCCACTTCCATCCTGTAAATGATGTCCTATAGGGACTGCTGAGAAGCCAGTACAACTTCCTACTTCAAAGTCCTTACTTTCATCACTGCAAAGATTTTTTTTTTTCAAGAATAAAGTAATATATAGCAGTGGCAGGTTTGGGTGCTATATCTGTTGGTGGCCATCACCCTGCATGTTATGATGAAAACCACAGGTGTGAACTCTTGGCTCACTGAAGACATTCCACTTGTGTTATGAATCAGAAAGGCTTCAGGACCAGATCTGTAAAGAGCAAGCTGCCTTACACGACATCTAGGATTTAGAAGCCCTTGTCACTAATGGAAAACCTTCCACTTCTGCCTGATTTTATCCAGTTTATTTGTCCCAACTTTTCTTTATGATTTTTTTTAAATAACAGCTCTATTGGTATATAGTTTACATTTTCTCCTTATCTTGAGCAAAAACCTCCAACGACATCTATTGAATGTATCCACACTTCAATGGGCAATTTAGAAACTTTAACATTTTTCTCAAGATATTTTAAAGGCTCACAGGTGGGGACAGATGTCAAGAATTAGCGAACTCACTGGTGGTGCTCAGTGGATGCACCATGTTCTCCTCTCCCTCAGATAACAACTGCAGGCTCCTCTTTCTTCCAGAGTTCAGAAGTGACCATAGTACTGAGAAATTTGTTACTGGGAAATTTTATTTTTATTTGAACATCACACAGAGTAAACTATGCTGGCTGGGGCACCATTAGATGACATAATCTCATGACAGCCATGTATGTGAGCTACCACTGCCTAAATGTCTTTAGTGGTTCGTGGCTTCACACCTGCCCTCCCTGTCAGACAGCTCTTTAAGGGTTGGCTTAAATTATATTTTCTATGGAATACAAATCTTAAAACACATACAATACATAGACTCATAGGGTAGATGGTAGAAATAAAATTTTGATTTTATAAACTTAGATTTAGTGTGTGTGTGTGTGTGTGTGTGTGTGTGTGTGTGTGTTTGTAAATGCACCATAGCACACATGTGGAGGTCAGAGTTAAGTTCTCTCCTTCCATCATGCGAAACCTAGGGATTGCTCATCAGTTTTATGTCTCTGGCCCATTCTAGTTTTGCTGTTGCTGCTGCTGCTGCTTCTTCCTCTTCCTCTTCCTCTTCCTCCTCCTCTTCCTCCTTCTTCTTTCTTCTTCTCCTTCTTCTTCTCTTTCTTTTTTTTATAAAATTATGATTTCTCTCTTCCATATCTGAATACCTCAGAGTTTCTATCTTCCCCCTCCCTACTAGATAGTGAACAACACACAAACGTACCACATATGCAAATAACCCCATGCACATCACACATGATTTCTTTGGAGTAAGGTCACAAGCAGGGATAGCAACCTACTGAAGACACCTGTCCCCTCCTCACACACACACACACACACACACACACACACACACACACACACACACACATACAAACACAGCGCAGGACATAGGCTTAGACCTCCTCTGCAAATTTCCTCCTCAATGCCAATTCCCCCACAGAAGGAGGAGGGACAGTGTGACTCCTACTTGTCCACAGGTCCCCCAAGCCCTTCTGGCATTTGTCTTAACACATCCTGGTGGTTCCTGGGGGAAGGGGATGGTTGGGCTGCTTTAGTTCCCATCATCCGGGTTTCAGATACCCTGCCTTGGTGCTCCATGTCCCCACTCTGAAGGAGCAGTTATAGAATGTGATTGTGTGTTAAGTATTTAATTCCTAATCACAGTTTACTTAATTGACTGGCTTGACAAACCATGGTAATCCACTCATGCAGCAGGTGTGCTGGCACTCTGGGGGAGCTGGACTCTCGTCAGACCATAGACTGAGGCCACTGAGTGGTTGCTCACCGTGACTCCCTGGAGTGAGTTATGTAACCTGCTTATGCCTCTGTTGCTTGCTGAGGCAATTATGTTGTGTAATTAAACATTATGTAAACTGATTTAATGGGACTGTGGAGCGGCTGCTCCCCCATACACTCACACACTCACTAAGCTGGAGCGGCTGCTCCCCCATACACTCACACACTCACTAAGCTGGGTGTATCTGAACTGTATTCAAGTAGGCAGATGCTGGAAAAAAAACTAGAAAACCTGCACACTTGGGCCACTCCTAGGTTCAGGGTTCCTTTCCCGCCTCACAGAGAGCTTAAGATAGCAGATGAACAGGTCTACAATTAAAGCAAAGCCAATGAAGAGGAAGGAATGGCCACGCATTTAGACACGTTTGGAAACTCTGCTGTACTGAGATTTGTCTTCACATATGCAGAGCATGAGCTGTGTCACTGGGCCACACTCCCAGCTACACATGGGCAAATTCTAAGTCAAGATAAAGAGCTTATGGACTGGGGTGTGTGGCTCAGCTGTCAGAGTGTTTATCTAGCATGTACAATGCCCTGAGTTCAATCCCCAACACTGCCTAAAACCAGGTATATGGATATACACCTAGAATACCTGTATTTGGGAGATAGAGACAGGAGGATTATAAGTCTAATGTCATCCCTGCTTATACAGACAGTGCATGGTTAGCCTGGGCTAATATAAGGCTAGGTCTCAAAATAGATAAAACAATAAGTTAATAAGGCTTATTGTGATTTAAAAAAAAAAATTCCTTCATTGACCAACACTTCTTTATTTGCTAAGAACTAATCATACCGGTGGCAATCAGGTCAGCTAAGACGACTGTACTTACCTCTGGGCCCAAAGGGACTAGGCCTAAGAAACCTGTCCACACACACAGACGGAAGCTTCCAGAATGAGTTCCCAATTGAATTGCTACAAGCCACCTCAAGTGTCATAGTAATCACTGCCTTCCTGTTGATTCTTCTTTTCCTAAATACACCCTCTCCCAAACCAATTTTCCCGATACTATAGAAGGGGCACTAGCTCATACCCATCCTTCCTGTAAAACTCCAGCATCATGTTGTCTGTGGCAACACTGAGGGGCCGGCGGGCCTGCTCTGGCTGGCGCCGGTCAGCAGGGTCCATGTCTGGGGAGGGCATTGAGCTGTAGTTGGCATTGTGGTTCACATGGACCGGACTCCCATAACTGCCTGTGATGTTGAACTCTATCTCTGCAGGGAGAAAGAATCAGTGTATGTGATCTCTTGTGAGGGCACACAGTTGCAGACAAGAGAGATGCTCATATGCTGCCTCTAGAAAAAGTCACCTCATGGTCTATCACCGGCTATATTGATATTAACTCACCATATTGACCAGCCAACAAAGAGACTTATGTGATTGGCAGATTGGCCTTTAAGAGAGGGAGATAACCAGGTCAGCCTTGACTGCTAGGATCCCGGCCTTAGTGACATTTTGTCCCTACACGGGTTAGTGGTGATTGATAGCTAAAAGCTCACCCTCAACACTTAGTACGCATGACAGACAGGAACCATGTGTTTTTGCTTTAACAACTATGACTCCAACTGTTGTCTCCATAAAATGATCACCACAGAGAAACACGCATGCAATGATGCTTCTTGTGGCTCATAACATCTTGGAGATTCCCTTGTAAAAAGCTGCCCCAGGTGCCTAATTATGAACCAGGCACAAAAAAGCAAGCCCCTGCTTTGGACCCTGCTTTTATGTGCTGACGAGCAGCTCAAAGAACATCATTTAAGTCAGTAAAAAAGGTAGCATCCAGGTGATGGCTGGGCCTGAACTGAAGTACTCCTTAGCCCTTTCCCACCTTCCACTGTAACATCAGGTTCAGCCACCCTCTGCATTTGGAAAGTGAGGAGTTTGGAGCTCAGGAGCACTCTACTTTGGGCCAGTTTCCACATTTTGTAGGTGCAAATAAACCACAGTGTAGCTGTTAGGTCAGGAGAATCTATGGACCTACTTAGTACAAGGCATGCACACCTGGATGACAGAAATGTCTCCTGGGCAGGGACCGACGAGGGAGCAGCCGAGGCTCTACCCCAGTGCCTGCTGCATCTGTAGGTAGGTGTGTGCGGGTGGGCCGAGTGTGAACAAAGACATCCAAAGCCTGGGTGCATACCCCTGGCTTCCCAGGCTTCAAGCTCACGGTGCGCTTCCTGTCCCTACTTCTGCCCCTCTGACCCCAGGATGTGAGTGCTGACACATACCCCCAGGGAAGAACCAGTCTGCGTGCTGGATAATGGGCTCGATGATGCCAACAATCTGCAGGGAAACTGTGGTCATCATCTCGGTGATGTTCCTGCAAACAGAGCAGAGCAGTGGGGTTAGCAGCTGAGGCAGGGGGACAGCCTCACAGTCCTCTGGACACTGGAATTCTGCAGGCCCAGGTCTTCAGCTGCTTTCTGGAACCTTTGTGAACAGCATCGCTCCTGCTAACCACCCAATACCCGTAAATGCCTTTTTAGCACAGGTTAGCCTGTCTGCTTTGCAGCTCTGCTGCCTCTTGCAGACAGGCCTCCGCCCTTTCAAGTCTAGATGCCTGGACTTCTTGTGAAGTGCTCTCCTGTCCCTTGCTCTCCTCTGTCATGCTCCATGGTGATTTAGGTTAGTCACAGAAGACCATACTCAGAACCATAGCTCTGAGCCTGTCAGTGAGGAAGATCTATAGAATTGTGCTCTTCTTCCTGCCCCCAAGAGAAAGGAACAGGCTAAGATGTGTTAGAGATTGGTTCTAATGCTTTGATTTAATAGGGAATCTGTGTGTCCAAAAAACTGAAGGTCCTTGTCCCCAATTGGTTTTTGATCAATAAAGATGTCAGCGGCCAATGGCTGGGCAAAGGGAGATGAAGCACGACTTTTATATTTGTGCAGGAATTAGGAAAAAGGAGACAGAAAATTGCCATGATTTGGGGGAGAAGGATGGGATACAGGAGCTACAGGAGAGAAAGCCAACCAACCATGTGAGAATTTGGGATGGTGGCCACTGGCCACTTCTCCAATTGGGCCTGGGGCAGCCAGGGGAAGTTTGGGAATGTCCAGCCTTTGAGGTAGCCAAGACATTTTAAAATTAACTATTGTGTGTGTTTGTGTGTATGTGTGTCTCTTCCATTTGAGAATCCAGCTCCTAAGCGAGTGTGAGCATACAAAGCAGTGTAACCCAAATTCACTGCTACAGAGATGAGCCAGGGCCCAGGCATCCTGCCCTACAGCTCATGCCTGGCACCATAGAGGGCCTCTCCTTCCTGTACTCACCCCTCTGACTGCGGCCAAAGGAGGTTGGGTCCCAAGACGATTGCCATGTTACTGGGAGTCATCTTGTTTACATCCTGATATTCAGACAGTTTTGATAAAAATCTGATCAAGTACCTGAAAGGCAATGAGAAGAGTCAGGTTTAACTGGGGCTCAACACCAGGCACTATCTGGCAGGATGGACTAGAAACTTCTCCCCTGTAGTGCATTCTTGACAAGGAGACTCACAGATCCAGCAATATATGAAGAAATACCCCACATCATGAAATGGGAATTCTGGATTCTCTTCCCCAAAGCAGATAGACCCAGGACTCACTCACTTAGATGCTCTCACATCTACTCCAATGAACAACCAGTAAAAAAAAAAATCTGTCCTTGTGCCTTAGGTAGGGGATGCTCAAGGTTTATCTCTCACCATACCCTGTTACCTCTCATCCTCCCTGTATAACCGAAGTGTCTATGGATATCCACAGACCAGGGTCTTATTAACACTGACTCAGGCTTCTTGGAAAGATCCAAAGAGACCCAGGAGTCTACTTGTTAGGAATACACCCAAGAGAAATACTCCCATGCACAAGGTGCTAAAGAGACATCTGGAGAGGCATTATTTGTGGTATTCCTACAGCTGAGGCCACTCAAATGCCCTTGAAGGAGCGAATGAGTATATATAGAATATTACTAAGGCACAAAAAAGAATGGAGACGTGACACTTTCTGTCATGTGGGAAGGGCTGGAAATATGGCAATCAGAAGGAGAGAGAAAAGGCTACACAGTGCGCTTCTACTCCATTATGTGAAATATCCAGAACAGGTAAGTGTGCCATGCAAGAGGCTGCATTAGCAGCTGCTGAACTGAGCTGGGGGTGGTGAGGAATGACCCCAGTGGGAACTGGGTTTCTTTGTGCAGTGATAAAAACACCCCCAAATGGACATTATTAATAGGTGCACAGCTTGGTGAATGTAGACTCAATCCCAAATGTCACCTTTAGAAAGACACAGTGGTGTGTGAATTATGTCTCAATCACATTAGATTTTTAAAAGTGAGAATGAAGGAGCCGTGCGCAAGGTAAACATCCAAGAACAGCTTGCGCATGCCACACTGAGAATATGGTTGGCCTCTGGACTCCTAGCTACAAAAGGCTGTCATCCTCCCTTGGGTCACAACAAAGGAAGTTCCTTGCCTCCAAGGAACTTTGAACTCCTCTTCTCTCAGCCCAGCAGACAGTGCACCAGCCTTGGGGGTGGAGTCTAACCGAGTAGTACCCACGGTATTTCTGTACCAGCTTTACCCACAGCCTCTCCTGATACATTCTAGGGCTGGAACAGGATGTGGGCTCTCTGAGAACAGCTGAGGAATGCTTCCCAGTGGCTGAGGGTTGGTGATCCCAGGATCACCAACCTGTAGTGCGTCGTACACATCTGATTCGCATCTGGATGCTTTTAAGTGAAGATTTTAATAAAATATACCTAGTTTACTTTGTCTATTTGTAGGTGAACACTGATGCATGATAAGGTACATCCACATGGTTGGGCAACCATCACAGTCATCTACCTACCCCCAGGACCATTTGACCTCCTCAAATTGAGACTGTATACTTACACAATAACCCCTTGCATTGCCCACTGCTCAGCCCTGACAACCAACCATCTTCAGTACCCGTGTCTCCATCTACTCTCAACACCTCATATACATGGAGCCAAACCTTTTTGTCCACATCACCTTAAGAACCACAGTTCCACTGTGGGTGTACAAAACATTGGATTTATCCATTTATCTGCCTAGGGACACTTAGGTTATTTTCCCTCTGGCTACTGTGAATCTCGCTGCTATGAATGTAGGCTCATACATATCCAGTCTCTGCTTTTGATTCTTTTAGGCATACGCTCTGAAATGGAGCTGCCACATCATATGGCAATTCAGTGTTTAGTGCTTAAGGAAAAGCCATACCACTGCTCTAGGAATTTTTAACAGGGGAACAAAAATTATCAGATAGATAGAAGCAGAAGTCGACGTTGAAAGCCTACATCCTAAGAAACGGGGAGGAGAGGAAGCAACAGGAGAGAAACGGGGCAGGGTGAGGAACAGAAGCTAAGTGTGGGCAAGGGTCTGCAGCAGAGAGGCAGCAAGAAGCTAAGTGGCTCCTGGAAAAGACATGCATGGAATTCTCTCCCTCACTGCCCTGCCTGTGAGGTGAGAGCTCAAGGTGACATCTGCCTCCTTCAGCTCCAGAGTAGGTCAGCCACTCCTACAAAGAGTCCACAAATCTCAAATACTGTAGATGTTCTGCATTTCTCTTTAGTCTTTAACAAACTGAGAAACCGTCATAAACTTAGCCCATGGCTGTTGTTGGGTAGCCCCTGGAAAGGCTTCTGTCCCTTCGCAGCAAAGCCTATCAACACGCCCCCTGCCTATCTTATCTCATAGGCTGTTTGAAGCTTAAAATGGGCCATGCATGCTAACAGTGCCATGGATCCCACAAAGTGCCCATGCATGCTACTTTCTATGACCTTTATCCAGGGGCTGGGTAGCTGGGCTCAATTTCTCCTCTCCCTGCTTACCGGATGTTGTTATGGTTGGCCTTGGGCAACTTCTCACAAGCATTCCAGAGAGCCTGAAGTCTCTTGTCTTGCTCCTGGATACTGGGAAATTGACAGGAAAAGCCATTGGTTGAACAGGAATTAACATAGCATCAATCCTAACCAGTCTATCATGGACCCTGGAGGCTATCACTGCAAGTTATAATCCTTAAAGACACTTGGCTATTATTTCTCTTTCTGCTCTCTGTCAGTCCTGCCCTACACTACTTCAACAGAACTTCATCTGCATGGATCACACATCTCAGGTGAACAAACTGAACAGGCTAACAGTGGGGTCAAGAGGCTAGACAGCCGTGGAGCCAGAGCTCTGGGGCTGCTGGGAGAACACAGAACACCAGCTAGAGGAGACCAACCCAGTTACATTCTGCAACCTACAGATCAGTTCAACAGACATTAGTCATTGCATATTAAATTCCTCCACATCTGACATAAACTAAATGTTCAACAGATACCTTGAATGAGTAGGCTATAAAGACATAAATAAATCTAACTTTTCAAAATGTTTAACTTTAGTGAGTGGACAATATCCATTAGCCGAAAGGTTTTCCATGACATATAACAATTAACTCTGTGGGTTTACTAATCAGTCTCTCAGAACTAAATCATTATTTATAGGATTAAGTTTTATAGAGTTCTATATCCAGGCCTACATAGTAAAAAAACTCTGATGGCCAGAGAGTCCTTTCTCCAGAAGCTCCAAAGAGTAAATAGCACAGGGAGAGGCCTACACCTAAGGTCCCCTTTATAGTCACTGTCATTTCTGGGGGTCCCTAGGGTCCTCCTACTGATCTTGACCTTCAGAGAAAAGCTCCCTGTATGAGCACAAAGGAGCAGAACATACGTATTCATGTAATGCATGGTTAAAGTAGGCCTTGACTGGGAAGCCATGAAGTAGGCCTTCTACACCCTGGTCTGGTGCTAACTTTGTCCTTCAAGAGTAACACCGCCTCACAGAGCTTGTATGAACCCTGAACCAGAACATGACCCAAGTGCCTGGCCCTGCTGCTGGTTCACGCAAGGTTCTATCCTGTGCGAGGCACTTTCTGTGGCAACAAGTCAGCCCCACATACTCTTCTAATCTTCAACTTTTCTTAAGGAACAGTCTGTGGAAAGCTACTTTTTTTCTGCTAACATCTAGCACTGGGCCTGGCAGAACAAACTGAACTATAATGGGGCCACTGTGCTAAAAAGCCACAGAAGAAAAGTCAACTATGAAAACTGGGACTAGTTTCGTAAAGCAGTTGTCTTTCAGGAATCAGTCCTAGGAAGCCGGTGCTACTGAGCTGCTAGGATCACCCGCTCTGCCTCACCCCCTTGAGGATCCCCTTTAAAATCCAATACTTTTTGTTGTTTCTGTCTCTTCCCGCTTTTCTGCCTGTAGAACTAGCTAGCTAACCCCTCCTCCTTAATTTCCCCAGAAGAGCTCATTCCACTTTATAGAATCAAGTGCTGTCCAGTTATAAAGTGGGAAATGAAAGCCGCTGGAGTTTTAAGCTGAATTTGTCTCCTGACAAAGGGGGATGATACTTGACTTTTCAAGAAATGTAAGTCAACAGACATACGTTAAAATGAGTCCCCCTGAGCCTGGAACTGGGGAGAAGCTCTCAGAAGAATTCCTAACCTATCAGCTTTACCAACAAGCCTAGACATCCAGACTCTTGCTGGTGCAGAAGCAACAGGGAAGAGGGAGGAAGGCTGCCAGGGAAGGCTTCTCTGAGGAGGTGACATTTAAGGTGAGGCAGAAGCTTTCCATCCATAGGATGTCTCCTAGCCTCTGATCCCTGTTCACACTTGCATCATCCCATGACTCGGCATGCTCTCCCATGGAGACACTTAGTTTACCAGGCTCCCCAAAATGCCTCCTTGGTCACAGTCAGTCTGCACTGTCCTGATAAGCTCTCATTTTACAGAGTACATTTTATTTATATTTATAATATTTCATACACATATATAATACATGGTAGTCACGCCTGTCTCTACACCCTCACCCCATTCCTCTGGAACCCTTCCAGCATGTTTCCTTCCCGTTGTCATGGCTTATCCTTTTTATTGGTTTGTAACCCACTGAGAATGCTGGCTATCTTGCTGGCTCAATCTTATGAGGTCTACAGTGAATTTGGAGTCCAAGGGCCCTGCCCTACACAGATGCCAGTATTTCACAGTGACTCCTCCTTATCCTCCATCTCTTACCTCCTTTCTTTTTCTTCTTCGCTAACGTCCCCTGAGCTTTGTGGAGCAGTTCTGATACCCTATGCCTAGTTGTGAGTCTTTGCATTAACTGGTACCCACTGCAGTGAGAAGCCTGTCTAACACTACTCCTGATCTGGGATCCTCTTCTCTTTCCTGTTCCACCTGTATCCTGAGTATCCTAAGTCCCCTCAGATTTGTCTACACCCTGCTGTGTCATCTCAGAGCCTAACTGAGTCCAGCTGAGTGCCATCTTGTGGTGAAACCTAGCCTCTTCATAGGACCAAGGTTATCCTCTCAGCAGCTTGGGGGTTATGGAGATTGTAGAACCCCAAACAGTTCAATCCAGATCTCTGAGAAGCAGGCTTGGATCCTGGTATCTTCTGAAAATGTAACTAAGAGACTTTGATGCTTACAGATGGTAGGGAACATCTCCACTGGGGAAAGTCCTTTCCTTACAGGATGAGACCCAGCAAGGCAGGTCCCATCATTCCCCATGAATCTTCAGCATTAGAAATGTTATCATCCAGGGCCAGAAACAAGTCCTTGTGAGTTCACTCATGCTTCAGTGTCTGGGAGTCATCGGGACCACTCCTTTCTTCTGGTGGACACCTACCTTTCCAAATGAACTAGGACCAGAGTGGCTCTCAGTGCACTCACTGCCACCCTCGGCTCTTCTTTTTCTAGTTTCTTAGCAAGAGCTCTCATCTATCCAGTAAAAGCACAGGGCACTTTCTGTCAAGGGATATGTGCTCATTTCTCGCTAGAATCTCGGTCTTGTTCCACAATGGCATAAAGTGCAGTGGCTGCATGCATGAGTCTAGGGCTGGACTCACTGGATTCAACCTCTCACGCTTGTGTGTTAGCTAGCAAGGATCCTAGCCCTGCTCCACCTCAGCATCCTCATTTCAATAGTGAGGGGAACAGTCTAGTCTACTTCAGAGAGTTATGAAAATTAGATGGTTTAAAGATGTTTATCAGCTTAGAATAGTGACAAGCCGCTGATAACCATTCGACAGATGGTACCATTTATTAAAAGCACCATGGAGCCTGAAACCCTCCTTTGATAGTAAAACACACAGATAATATGTTCGCCAAAGTATGACTCTTCTACTTTGGAAAACCAACACCACCAGGCAATTTGACATGAGGCAGCCTTCTCTGACTTGATGCATTTAAGCATGCTCCCATCTTGAGGTGAGCTGGATCTCTTTGAGGTCTCAGTAGATCAAAGAGTGAAAGAGTAATGAGCAATGCCCATTTGAGGGGACGAGTGTGTTAATGATAGGCCTAATTTGATCACTGCACAATATACCCACACATTGACACATCACACCTAAGACCTGATGGATGATATGCCAACTAACATGAATGATGATTCACTTGACTGAGACGAGAAGCTAGGCAGGATGCGTTGGGTGGCCAGAACCCATGACCAGATACCTTGGCTCTCAACCTGTTCTCAGAAGAGCATCTTCTACCTCTTCTCTTCTACCTGTGTGATCTCTACTCTGGTCTCCACCATCCCGGCTCTGGTAACAATTCTCCTGCCTCATGTTGTCTACTTCCTCACTATGGTCATTTGTTTTTCTTAAGATAGTTCTTAGCCTATGGACAAAGAGAACATGCACCTAGATGAAGCCCCCACAAAAGAGGGAAGAGAGTGAGGAGTCGCAAAAGCAAGCCTCACTGAGGAGCCCCAGTCTGTGGCGTGCCTTGCCTTTGGGATGCATTGACTGCTGGCCTCCTAATTTTGCTCCCTCATCCTGATTGTTGGGGGCACAGATCACACCCACTGCCCAATTAATAACACCTTAGCGTTAGCAACTTATTGTTGCTAAAATATCCCTGTGGTAAATATGGAAAAAGGCCCTGAGACTACTTGTCTTGCTCTTTCTACCAAAAGAAATCACTGTCCTTACCTAGTTGGGCCTTTTCAGAACCTTCTTTAATGTACACAGTTAGGTTCATTCCTAAGATTCTATCTTATTGACTGTTGGGTGTTTAGTTTTCTTTAAAAACTATACCTGGGGGAAGGAAAATGAAGGGGAAGATGATGTAATTACATTATAATCTTCAATATATTTATATATATAAATCTCATGTCTCCTCCTTAAGTTGCCAGAGTGGCTCTATCAACTTCTTCCTTGCCTCAGAACATGAGGCAATGCCTCTGTCCCTTCCTCAATCCAAGCTTCTTTTCTTACACATGCTTTTTTGGGAACATGTGCCAACAGTCTTCGTGATGGAAAGGAGGCCAGTAGCTAGATCCCAGCTCCCAAGCTTTCATAGTTCAATGAACCTATACACAATGGAGTCTATCAGCTAGTTACATGGCACTGGATATTCTACGTAATCTATGGATGGCTTAAAGTACACAGGAGGTTCAATGCAAGCACTATGCTGGCTGCTTTTTATAAGGAACCTAAGCATCCAATGTTCCACAGGTACACATGGATGATTATCATCCCCATAATCCCAACTCACAGTATAATCCAACACGAGGTACTCACTTAGAAGCCTGGATCCATTCGTCATAGAGTTCAAAGGTCATAAGAGGCTCTGGCAACTCTCGGAGATAAGACTTCAAAGCCCCTGGGCATAAATACAGTAAGCTGTTACAACCCAACAGGACAAACGGCAGCAGCTTGCCCTGCTCCATTTGGACATGATTCCTTGGGCCACACACGATTAAATAGCGGTTTCCCACGTGAGCAGTTGCTAGGCTTTGAGAGTACCAGGGCTGAATTTCATAGCCCTGCCCTTTGTTTTTCCCATCATCTTACCTTCAGCTAACTGTACCGCTAAGGTTGTCTTCCTTCAGTGATCAGAACAATCAGGCCTGAATGAGAGCCCTAGGTGGACATCTGAAGCCACTGTCCCAGACACAGAGCCACGCGGTGCCCTTGCTATCCCTTCCCCGTGAACCCTGGCTCAGAGGTGGAGGGTACCTACCTGCTATGGCATGGGGGTCTGCTGAGTACTCCTGGACATCCACCACACAGCAATCCAGAGCGGCTTTCAGCTTCTTCAGCTTGGAGGCTGAGGGGGCTACTCGGAAGAGGCCCTGCCGGCAGGATGGAGGGGTGAGAGGGTGGCCAGCAGCTCAGAGGAACAAGACAAAACACAGAGAAAGTCTACCTGCTCTTCCCTCTGGACCCCTGTCCTCCAGCATCTCACCTAATGCCGTGTGCTGATGTTGCAGTTGCATACTTTCTTAGGCATCTCCTTCACACTCAAGCAGCTCAAGAGTCCACCGTACTGTTCTCAGGGTGGCAGCTCATGCTTGGTGGCTCATTGAACTGACTGAGGAAGTGTATTGGGTATCTGAATGTTGGACTCTCAGGTGCCTGGTTCTTTTCACACTTAAAGTAAGTCTTGGAGAATCTGCCTGAGAGCAGTCAAACATGAAGGTCTCATAACTTGAACAAACAAATGTCTGTGGTAATAGTTCTCCACTTTCCTAATGCTACGACCATGTAATTCCCTCATGTTGTTAATTCCTCGTGTTGTGGTGACCCCCAACCATAAAATTATTTTTATTGCTCCTTCATAATTGTAATTTTGCTACTGTTATGAACAGCAATATAAATCTGTGTATTCCAGTAGTCTTGGGTGGCCCTAAGGGTCATTCGACCTCCCCAAAGGGATCATGACCCACAGATTGAGAACACACAGGTCCATGTGCACGTGCATGCGTGTACTTGAATATACATGGCTAGGTACAAAATGAACTAAGTAGCACCTGTGTACAGAGAAGATGGGTACATGGTGGTGGCCTGCAAAGTTCCAGGTTCTGGTTTTTTTTTTTTTTTTTTTTTTTTGGTTTTTTGAGACAGGGCTTCTCTGTGTAGCCCTGGTTGTCCTGGAACTCAGAAATCTGCCTGCCTCTGCCTCCCAAGCGCTGGGATTAAAGGCATTCGCCACTACCATCTGGCGCAGGTTCTATTCTTAACATTACTTCAGTGTTACTCCACTTAGTTCCAAATGAGCAGCCTCAGATTATAAATTAAAACTGGGGTAAATGGGTATTTGAAAGAGAAGATAAATGCAGATCAGAGTGGAAAGGAACCCCCGGTCCCAGTGGAGTGAAGTGTAGAACCTTCTGGCTTTCTGCTATACCTCCTTAGGTGTCCCCCACCCCCAAGACTGGAAAGCAAGCTGGCTGGCTGGCCCTCACTCCTCTTGGGTTTTATGGCAACTCAGATTTCCAAGTTCCTTCCAAGGAAAATGTTCCCAGTCTATGATGTAGCTTCTGAGCTGATGGGATGGCAGGATGCCTTCTCAGTGGAGGATGTAAGAAAAGCAGATGCCTAGAGCTCACTGGCATACGTGGGGAGGTTATACTAACCAGTACAGGCAGATGTGTCCATCAGGCTGCTGTGACAAGGACAGCAAGCTATGGAGCACACACAAAGACTGACATAGGACTTAGAACCACACAATGGCTATTCAGGAAGTGCCAGGAGTATTTGGGAAGGGTAATACAAAAGAGGAGGGACCAACCTGTCAAAACTCAGTGGTCCTGGCCCTATCTGTATTGTTTTGCATTCCATGGTCTCAGTTACCCATAGTTGTTTGCAGTGTGGAAACATTAAACTGAAAATTCTGGAAAGGAGTCACTCATAAACTAAATTCTTTTTATTACAACATGCTATTAGAGCCATTCTGTTTTATTATTAATTACTATGAGTCTTTGTGGTGATCTGAATGGCAAATGTTCCCATAAGCTTAAACATTTGAACACTTGGTCCCCAGTTGGTCTCACTGTTTGGGGAGTGTTTGGAGGTGCAGCTTCGCTGGGGGAAGTACATCACTGGAGGCGGACTTTGAGGGTTCAAAGCTTCATGACACTTCCAGTTTGCTATCTCTGTCTTATGTTTGCTGTTAAACATGTAAGCTCTCAGCGTCCTGCCCAGGCCACCATGCCTGCCTCTTTGTGCTCTGCCTCAACACCATGATGGACTCTTATCCCTCTCCTTTCTTGCCTTTGGTTATAGTGTTTTATCATCCAACCAAAGAGCAATTAACACAGTCTCTTATTGTGCCTAGTTTATAAAACTAACTTTCTTATGAGAGTGTGCAGACACAGGAAGGAACAAAGC
Organism: Mastomys coucha; assembly: GCF_008632895.1. Lineage (NCBI taxonomy): Eukaryota > Metazoa > Chordata > Mammalia > Rodentia > Muridae > Mastomys > Mastomys coucha. Next base: position 60,248,696 of record NW_022196911.1, read on the forward strand.
AACACATGATTTGGTGTTTTTCATGCTTTAGGCATCCACTGGGTGCCATATGGATAAAGGGGGAACAGATAGTATAAGCAGGTACAGTTGGCTACATAACACTGAAGGCTGTTTAGTTAAAGGAGGATTATGAATATGGCTAGTTAGTTCAGTACTAGCTAGCTAGAAAATTAGTCAAGGGGTTTGCAAGGCACACTGGGAAAATGTCAACAAAGACAGAGTGGAGACTGCACATGGGAGACATCCATATACAGGCTGAGGCATAATTCAGGGAGAACAGATGGCATGGGAGGAATCCTCAGAGAGGCTGAGGTACAGATTGAGGAGTAGATGACTATAATAAAAAACACCTGACAGAGAGGAAGGCAGAGGCCTATGTTTACCAGGGATGTTGAAGCCCCAAGGGACTGCCACAGTAGCTATAACAGGAAGAGACAAATGGAGCTGGGGCTGGTTACGGGACTTGGCTTGGAAGATCAGTGAGGGTAGTTTGAACTATGAGATGATGGGGACTGTGGTTGTTTGAATGAGAATGGCCTCCATGGACTCCTATGTCTGAATACTTTGTTCCCAGTTAGTAGAACTGTTTGGGAAGGATTAGGAAGTATGGCATTGCTGGAGGAGGTGTGTCGCTGGGAGTGGACGTTAGAGTTTCAAAAGCTTCATTCTATTTCCAGTTAGCTCTCTGCTACAGTGGCAGTTTTGGATTTAAGGTTTTTAAAAAATATTTCAAAAATATTATAAGAAATGTTTTTGCTTTATTTCCAAGCGTGAGATATGGGCCTGCTTCAGATTGTCCACAGCAGCTGACTATGATTTTCCTCGCGCTCTAGCAGGGGTTTTGTTTTGCCAACTGCAGATAGTTTCTGCAATGGTGCGATGTTTGGAATTCTGGGGACTTTTCAGAGGGTATATAAATGCTAGAGCCCAGAGGTGGGTTGGGTTTTTGGTTGTTGTTGGCCATGGTTTGTTAAGCAATCATGTACAAAGAAGAAACGACAAGAAGAAATTAGATATCCTGATGGTGAAGATCAAACTCGACCCAAAGAATTTGATGTCCTTAAACAGCAGGAAGTAATCTAATAACCGTGTCTCCCCATTTCTGGCCCCAATCTAATTCAGCTCTTTCCTTTCCTCTCTATCCTTTCCTCTCTCCTACCTAGTGTTAGGTGGTTAAAAGGGTGGAAGAAAAGGGGTGGAGAAGGGTGGAAGAAAGGAGAACCCACCATATAGAGAAAGACAGGCTACACTCTACTTCCTGCTTGAGGATTAAGATGTGGTCTCTCAGCTGTTCCTGCTGCCAGGAAACAGGCATATTCCACCATAATGGACTCTAACCCTCTGAAACTATGAGCCCTACATTAAATACTTTCTTTTATAAAATGCTTTGGTCATGGTGTTTAGTTACAGCACTAGAAAAGTAACTAAGACAGGGACAGAAGTAACACCACAAGGAGAGAGAGGGTGAGTCGTGGCAGGTCCATGGCAGTGAATGTTGAGAGTGCTTCTTTGGAATCGTGCTTCATAAGAAAACACAACCAATGAACTAGGAAAAGGAATGGGAGGCTCTCCTGGACTTTAGAGGACATATTCTATCCTAGTTTGAGGAAAATCTAGTCATATTTGTTAGTAAAAGAAAGGCGGTGATCCAAAATGAGAAAAATAAGGCAAAAAGTGGGAGTAGATCTGTCTAGAGGAAGAGTGTTCCCAGAAGGGCAGAAACCAGAGAGACAGGGATAAGATAGGAAACATCAGAGGTCAGTTCACCGACTGACTAGGTATTTGACAATGCTAAAGGTATTTGTAACAGCATATAATGAAATTATGGCAGATATAGCATACTTCTAAATAACCAAGACAAGAATTACTGGTGGTGGTGAAGAACCAAGGTAGCAAGGGTATAAGATTAATTGTTTTATCTTGGCTTAAGTTTTTCTATAATTAAGAGAAATAATCAAGACTATATAGCAAGTTCCACACCAGCTTGGCCTATAGGGTGAGATGCTGCTTCAGAAAAACAAAAAATAAAGAAAAAGTAAGAAAAAAAAGGAAGGAAGGAAGGAAGGGAGGGAGGAAGGAAGGAAGAAAGAAAGGAAGAAACAGAGATAGTTGACAGACAGGTAGAAAAGCCCAGTTAGCCTCCTCCATAAGACTTTCTTAAGGACCAAGGAGAACCTTTCTACATTTTTCACTGATAACAACTGTGAAACTATAACAAAGTTTTTACCATATAAAGACACAAGCAAAACAAAACTCCATATTTATTCCCCATTCTTTTCAGTATCTATGGATTATATAAGCAAATGTGGGCAGGTGAGGGACACCAGAGGAAAATATTGGGTATTTCTCCTATTGCTCTCTGTCTTAAGCCCTTGAAAAGGGCTCTCTAGCTACACCAAAAACTCATAGTTCTGTGGTTAGGAAGGAGTCCAGTAAGCCCCAGAAATCCTATCTGTGCCCTTTCCTGCTCCAGCACTAGCATTCCAAGAGTGTACACACAGCCATTTCTTGGCAGGGCTGTTGGATATCCCAACTTAGGTCCTCCTGCCTGCATGGCAGATACTTAAGGACTGAGCCATCTCCCCAGCTCCACATTTATTCTTTTCCCCTTTGAAATTTTATAGTTTTTATATTTAGTTTTCCATTTTTATGATACCACCACATTTTGGTGATTAAACCTAAAGGACATGCATCCACTGGTCATATTTATTATTTGTTAAGTGAATTTGATGACAATTTTCAGTCTCAATCCTTATTTTAGATTTATATGTGGGATTGCTTAAGCTATCTCATGGAGAAAAAGGAATTCAAGCATCAGCTAGAGCTACAACCCGGTTTTCTTCTACTGACCCTTGGGTAATTTCTACTAAGTGGGCTGAGTGATATTAATAAGGGCGGCTGTACTGTGAGCAGACGTGATCTCACTACGCAGCCCCCTGGCTGGCCTAGAACTCACTATGTAGACCAGCCTCTGCCTCCCGAAACCTGGAATTAAAGGTATGCATCACCATGCCTGGATGGTCAGCCTGTATGTTGAGAGTTGCTATCCTGACAATTGTCCAATCCATTTTATGATTGTGTTGACATTATCCGTTAGCTCTTCTGGTTCTTTACAGGGTAGCCGATGCACACTTTCTTTTACGTGAGATTCTATGGATTCTTCATAAAGAACCTGGAAACTCTCACACTGAACACTGTCTTGTAGTCTTTTCTCATTAAACCCCCTTGTCTCAAGTCCTTTTTTTTTTTTTAAAACAATACACCATTACTTCTCAACACAAACACTATATGGATCCACTATTCAGGAAAGGACTCATATCAATAATAATGCTGCCTTGTCTCATCTGACTCTCTACCTCATTAATGGCTCTATCTTTGTCTAAAATGAGACAATCAAATTCTTCATCATAACCATCATATAAAAACATGCCTTCCTGTAGCTAAATCATCCACATTTTTTTTGTACTTCAGTCCTGTTTTCCTGACCCTGGTACACCAGTGACCAAGATGTTCAGAAGTTTTATGGTCCCCTTTCACAAGCAGCCAACTCCTCAGGTCATGTGTCCTTTAAATTTTATTTTTAAATATCTACTATGTAGGATAGGCCTGGTACACAAAAATCAGCCAACATAGATGTGCATTATGCTACCTTCCCTCTCTTCCTCAGCCCTCAGTTTGTCCTATCTGGCCTTGCACTCAAAGAATACAGCCTGTCTTGGACTAATCATGCATATTAGATGAATGCTAGACTCATCTCTTCCAGTAAGTTTGCAAGCCCTCATCCCATTTTTATAGGTTTTTTCAGTATCAAATGGCTCACCTCTTCCAATAAGTTTCTGACCCCTCATTCCATGTTTATATTTTGTTTAGTAACAAATAATGAGCATGTAGCATGTCCTACACCAAGACTGAGTGGCTGATCAGACTAAAAGAAGATGGCGTGAAGATGTTAAAATAGCCTGGAGGTAGAACTAAACAAATGAATGACTAGACAGGACAAAGAGTGACTGCAATCAATTCTTCATAGCCCTTCCTTACAGGATGCTCTGAAAAGAACAGTCCAATGTCCTGATCAGTGAAATTGTGAAGATCTGTACAAAAGAGATAGGTAAGAATGCTATCCTGGAAGTCAGAAACTTTCTAACCCAAAGGAAGAGGAGGAGGAGGAAGGGGAGGAGGAGAAGAGGAGGAAGAGGAGGAGGAGGAGGAGGAGGAGGAGGAGGAGGAGGAGGAGGAGGAGTACCTAGGGAAAGCAAAGGTGGAGGAGCAAAAGAGGTAGAAGAAAGGAGAGGGGGAAAAGGAAGGAAAGGAGAAGGAAGCAGAGGAAGAGGATAGTTAAAAGGAGACTAGGAGGAAGAAGAGGAAGAGGGGAAGGAGGAAGACATGGAAAAGAAGGAGGATGGAGAGAGGGAGGACATGAGATTAACAGAGGTAAAACAGGAGCAGAGTATTCAAGTCACCAATCACATTAAATATGAAGAACTGGTGTCTAGAATTCTATCACACAGCCTTCATGGACACCTGTCAAACTCCCATAGTCCTCTAGTCTCTCTGTCAAACTTCTTAAGAGAATGCAGTGCCTATTAGTATCTGCAGCAGAGACAATAGTGCCCAAATTAGCACGTCTTAATTTAGGGATCTAGGGTGGGGATGCTACAGGGGAGAAGTTCCTACAGACCCTGCCTCTTGGAAGAGCAAATCAGATGGAAGATGCTTTGTGCCTACCTCCTCCTGCATCCCACATTCCAGCAGCATCGTCACGCAGGCCTCGATAGGGAAGGCGATCTCACGGCCACTGATCATCAGGTGCTCCTCCAGGGGCTTCCCAAAGGAAGGCTTCTCCACCCAGGCCTCTGGGGAGGGGTGACAAGAGAGGGATCAACGAGTAGCTTCCCAAGGCCACCTATGACACACTCTTTCTCCCCTTATCCAGATTCTGCATGGAGTACCAAAGAAACAGAAGGTCCAGATGAGCATCCACTCTTGTGGCTTAGTGAAAAATGGAAAGGCATGGAGAGAACAGAACCTGGCACCACTGGGGTTAATGTGGCAGCCACACTGCACATACCCAACTCATCCCCCTTGAAGGGTGGAGGGATGAGCTCAGCTTTGGGTCACTGATGAACACCAGCTCAGGGAGGTCTACCAGCTCTTCTAAACATGAGCGCTCCCAGGAGAGCACAGGTGCTGTTCTCATCCAGGAGGACAAAGCAGGCTGCCTACCCTCCCAGCTCTGAGGGAGGCTTGCACTTACCCTGCTGTGCTTTGATCAGAGGCAACACAGCCTGCAGCAGTGTCAGAGACTTCCTGTGGTACTCTGCTTGTACTTCTATTAGCTGAGAAAACACAAGAACAAACATTACCCTTTGCCAACGGGAAGCAGAGGCCTTCTACAGCGGCCTCCATTCTTCACAATGGCTCTCACTCAAGGAGGAAGCAGACAGGATAACCCTCAGCCTCCTCCAGTGCTTCAGCCAGTATGGAAAAGGGGGCCACTCTGAGTGGAAACAGAGGAGGTAGGAGAATCAGGAAGGAATGGCGGAATCTGCCTGAGCTGGTGCCTGGCTTAGAGAACTTGCTATGGGTCACCTGACCTCACCTGGACCCCCATCCTCAAAGCTAAAGGTAGCAATAAACATGCAACAATTGGTGAATATAAGTGAAAAATATATGCTGGGATCTGTTTGCCTGTAAGATATATATGAGTGAGAGCAGCCTGTGTGCATACTGATTTCTGTGAGTCACTTGAACATGTAAGTGCTCAGAAAGCACGTGGTTCTATTTCATTTACACCTGGAGGCACAATGGCTTTGACTCTAGTCATGTGGTCCTGGGAACAAACTCCTTCAGGTGTTCTCCTTGCCACCCAATCCATTAAAGAAACAACTGCAGTGTTGCTTAGGGCCAAGGAAAACTTATGAGCAAGAGTGACTTCATTTATTTTCTGGCTGTCCATCTCCCCCAAACTAAACAAAAGCCTGGCACGGAGCATAAACAATGACAGCATTAGTGTGGGACAAAAAGGACCTGAGGCCTGAGAAAACAGCTCATGGAAACCAGGGAAGCAGCCCGACAGAGCCTGGGCGCTGGTGATTTTGTTGGCTTCAGTGACTCTAGACTTTCGTAAGTAAAATCCATGGAATGCATTTGAAAATATACTACTGTAGTGGCTTGAATGAGAAATGGCCCCACAGTCTCCCACATTTGACCACTTGGTCCCCAGATGGTAGTATTTTCTGGGGGTGGGGTTCAGATGGTGGGCCTTGCTGGAGGAAGGGGCAGACTTGGAGAGGAAAATGCCTTTCTACTTCCGGTTTGCCAGCTCTGCTTCCTGATTGTATTTGAAGATGTGAGCTCTCAGCTTCCTTCCTGGACTTCTATGCCTGGCTGTGGTCAAGTTTCTTCCCCATGATGAACCCTTATCCCTCTGGTACCATAAGTCTTTTGTCTGAAGAGCTGCATGGTGTTTGACAATGGCAACAAAAAAAATTAATCAATACAACTACTTGGAGGCTCTTTTGTAGGGTGTGTGTGTGTGTGTGTGTGTGTGTGTGTGTGTGTGTGTGTGTAAGGGGGAACTTCGAAAGTCTTCACCCTATTAATGCAGGAAAGTGCCAGAGCTTGCAGCTGTTCACTGGAGTAAGTATAGCACCGAGCACTTTGTACTCAGATCTGTCTGCCTGCTGCTCTCCCTTTGTCACTTCTTTTCTTCTCCCACCATATCTTTGGTCATGAAATACAAGCTGGTGGATTTTTGGGAATGGGTATATTCAACTGTTCTCCATGTATGACTTCTCTGTCAATGCTTTTCTGTCATTTCTTTATTGAGCTGTAAGGTCACTCTGGCAAGGAGCCAGGGTCCAAATTATCAGGACTGGCTGACTGAAGTTCAGGTGACTTCAGATCCTGTCTCTGGACTCTGAATCTGCTTTCACTGAGGAGAGGCCGTCCATCGCTGGGCCAAATCAATCATTGCCTTTTGAAGTTGGCAAAGACCTTCAGTGGAAACAAATATGCCTTTGTGGGGAGCTGAATATCTTCCTATTCTTCTCAAATCCTTTGCTGTCACAAATCTAGGTTTCTCAGCATGGGTCCTCAGACTTCCCGGGCTGGGCAACTCTGCTGTATGGAGCTGCCTGAACATCTGAGGAGGTTTAGCGCTTCCCTTTGTCTACCACTGACACAGTGCCCCAGGCTTCCTGAGCGGGGACAACCAGAGGCTTCTGTTGACTCCCAGAGTCCCCAAGGAAAGGGGGAAACATCACTCTTAGTTGAGAATCCCTGCTACTGGTTAACTAGGCTGTGATAATCCTCAGGGATGGGGTTCTGTTTTAAGCTTAGGTTTTAGAACAAATCTACACATGGAGGACAGAATTTACCTAGAGACTGAAGCAGCAAAGCGCTGCCCACCCTGCCCCCTCACCTGATGCTTTCATGCAATCAGAAGGCCGCTTTTTTAAATGCCCATCTTCCTTTGCTGTCCACATCATAACAGTCTATAAAGACTCTCCGCAGTCTTACCGTGGTGAACCCTTACCGTTTGAAAGTAGTTTGCATAGTCAATTTCTTTGGCCACAAAACTGTACATGTCAGCGGAAAGCTGGTCCTGTGCAAGGTAAAATATATAAGCAAGGTTAAAAAAAGATTATCGGGGGGGGGGGTGGCTAACACCTGTCCCAGACAGCATGTGAGGAAAGGGCTTAAACTCTGCTGCACCTGATTTTCAATAGTAAGTGATGTGTCGAATACTCTTCCCATGGGACTTCCTGTCTCCCAGCCATGGTTGTACAAATGAATGTCTTTGAAAGTCCATCATACCAGTAGTTTTCCCAGAGCTTTAACTTATGGGCTAGCAAATCCAAGCTGGTATGGAACAGTAATATGCAAATGAGCTCTCTACACCTCTGCAGCTTGCCCTGCCACTTGCCACCTGCCACCTAAAGCAACTCCAAGCATACACAGTGGCTTGCCTCCCTCTGCCACTTCTTGGCTTGGGTTACTTCATCTTCCTGCTAGCTAACTGGATGACCATGAGCCCATGGGAAAGCAACAGAAATGAAGTGCTTTGCAGAAAACCCGATAGACAGGGTCCACAGTGGGAAAGGATTGCCGATTGAAAACTTGTCAAATTCTGACCTCCTCCTGTGTTGCACACAAACATAATGGAGTTCAGTGTTCTTCACCACTAAGCTTCCCAGCTACTTGGGTGGCAACAGCCTGCTGCTGCCCTGGACTCTGGAACATTTTGTTCTGAGAAGAAAGGGTTTCAGTTCCAGAGACAGCCACAGCAGGCACAGTAAGTGTTCTTTGAGCAGCATGCATTGGTGCTAGTAGCATCTTGGGGAGGTTACTCTGTCCTTTTGTGAGGAAGCCCTGTGGCATCCATAGGCCACAATCCCTAGAAGAAGCACTCACTGAGAAGAACCTGCACACCATAATCAGACAGGCAGAGCAATAACACAGAAAGCCAGGATACATCCTGAATAAAAGGAAGCAGGTAGCCCTGAGCTTCAGGAAGAGCTGGCCTGGGGAGACCTTAGGCAGTCACGATGTGCAGAGGGGAAGTCCCAGCCACATTCCCACTGCCACTGTCAAGGATGGACTGCGTCCCCTTCAACTAGGAGAAGAAAGAAACCTTTCTTCTCTTATGTTGCTTCTGGCAGCCGTTCCATCACAGAGGCAGAAAAAAGCAGTAAATGATGGCCGATGAAGTACAACACTTCTAAACTCGTCTTTCCTAGTTTACAATACAGAGGAACTAAACCAGGGTCTGACAGGTGGAGATTACCACCACAAGAGCTGTTTGCCCTGGATCTCTCTATTCTACCCGCTTACACCTTTCCATACGGGCACTTGGTTAAGTAAAAAACAAACAACAATAAAAACAGCCCCAGACTGCTGTGTAGGTCGATGACGTACAGATAAAATTGATTCTATGGTTGCAGCGTATTCCTATTTCCTCAGTATTATAATGTTCAATATGTACCCATTCACGTGTATCCAGACCTACACCCTATTCCTCTATGACAAAGTGGGGCCAGTTGATTTATGATTCTGAACATCAGAACTTAACTATATACTGCCACATACAGAGTAGTCTCCTACAAGGAATAATTCATAAATGTCTGTTTCCCATGATCATTTTACTCAATCAAATATATGAGAGAAATTAAAGTAATATGTTACTGGTTTATATTTTTATAGAAGTTAACTTCCCCTAGATTTACTGTGTCTGTCAATTACATTTATTGCCCACCGTCAATTTCTTGATGTGTGCAGTAAAGGACTGTGGTTCTATGACAAATGTTGGGTTGGCTTTTCTATTTATTTTTATGGTTTTGAAAATAGGACTCTGAGCTTGGAAATTCACTAGGAAGTTTCAGTGTTTTACTTCCTTTTTAGGCACGCTAGCTAGACTTGGGAGGACGCTGTGAGCTCCTTTCTTCTTTCTAAGGTTGATTAGCCCAAGGTGTGTGTGTGTGTGTGTGTGTGTGTGTGTGTGTGTATGTGTGTGTGTGCGTTAACCTTTTTAAAATTTTAATTTTAATTTTATTTATACGAGTGCACTGTAGCTGTCTTCAGACACACTAGAAGAGATCCCATTACAGATGATTGTGAGCCACCATGTGGTTGCTGGGAATTGAACTCAGGACCTCTGGAAGGTCAGTGTTCTTAACTGTTGAGCAATCTCTCTAGCCCCATGTGTGTTAAACTTTGACAAAATAATTCCTTCCGAGGATAGACCTTGTTAAGAATGACAGAAGGGGAGGGCCTCAGAAGTATGAGTTCTGGAGTTCAGATAGTTCCTGCTCATGCGAATGCCAGGTGGGCCTGTGAGCTGCCTGCAATGCCAGTGTGCTGGAGGAGGAAGAAACAAGGGATCCCTGAACCAAGTTTGCCAGCTAGACAACATGAATTTTGAGCTCTGGGTACAAATCATACATGCTGCCTCAATATATAAGATGAGAATGATCAAGGAAGACACCTGACTTCAGCCTCTGGTCTCCACACGCATGCACATACAAATATGTCCACAGTACATGCATAAATACACACATCCCACATACCCTACACATACTCAAGAATAAACAAACAGATTATTTTGAAATTTTCCATTCAGGTTCAGTAAGAATGGATGTGTGTAAGAAAAGTTAATAAGAGGGTACAATGCCTTACATACATGTATGAAACTGTCAAAGAATAAATTAAAAAAATTTTAATTCCCTTCAGGATCTTTGTACAAGGTAAATATGAAACATAAGTGAATGATATTCTTATGTATACAGAAATATTTCACAATCTGGAAAAAAAATCCAATGTTAAAAAATGAATCCAGTGCCTTTTTTTAATGCAGAATATTCAATAAATACTAAGAGAAAATGAAAGAACAGTACAAGTGTAATATTTAAAGCAGCAATTACTAAGAATGCCCCCAAATTTTCAAAAACCCATACATTAAGGAACGTCAGAGAACACCATGCTCAATAAACATACATAAATTACACATGCTATCATTAATAGCGTTGGGGATTGGTTCTCATCCATGCGGTGGGTCTCAATTTATGGCAGTCATTGGCTGGCCACTCCCTCTATCTCTGCTCTTTGTTCCTGCACTTCTTGTAGACAGAACACATTTGGGGTCAAAGGTTTTGTAGGTGGGTTGTTGTCCTGGGTGGGACTTCCACTGGGAGTCCTGCCTGGCTACAGGAAATGGCCACTGCAGAATCCATAACCCCCACTGCTAGGAGTCTCAGCTAGAGTCTCTCCCCTAGACCCTCTGGGGCCTCCAGATCCCAGGTCTCTGGCAGGTCCTAGAGATTGTCCCCTCACTGCCGATCTCCCTTCTCTCTCCAGGCACTCCCTACATATAATTTCCCCTCCACACCACTTTCTTCCCCATCCCCTCTTCCACCCAGTTCCCTCCTTTCATCGACCTTCAATACCTATTTTGTGTCCCCTTCGGAGAAAGATTCAACCATCCTCCCTTGGGCCCTCCTTGTTATTTGGCTTCTTTGGGTCTGTTCATTACAATGTGATTATTCTGTACTTTATGGCTAATATCCACTTATAAGTGAGCACATACCATACACATGTCCCTTTGGGTCTGTGTTACTTCACCCAGTATGATATTTTTCTAGTTCCATCCATTTGCCTGCAAAATTAATGATGTCCTTGTTTTTAATGGCCGAGTAGTATCCCATTGTGTAAATGAACCATATTTTCTTTATCCATTGTTCAGTTGAAGACCATCTAGGTTGGTTCCAGTTTCTGGCTATTACGAATAAGGCTGCTAAGAACATAGTGGAGCACATGTCCTTGTGGGATAGTGGAGCATCTTTTGGGTATATGCCCAGGAGTGGTATGGCTGGGTCTTGTGGTAGAAACTATTCCCAATTTTCTGAGAAAATGCCAAATTGATTTCCAGAGTGGTTATATAAGTTTTCACTCCCACCAGTAATGGAAGAGTGTTCCCCTTGCTCCACAATCTCACCAGCAGGTACTATCCTTTAAGTTTTTGATCTTAGCTATACAATGATGGGTATAAGGTGAAATCTCAGACTCATTTTGATTTGCATTTCCCTGATGACTAAGGACTTTGAATATTTCTTTAGGTGCTTCTCAGCCTGAGACTATTACTGATACTCTGCTGTGCTTGGAGAAGAGGAACTGAGCATAACTGTCCTCTAAGAGGTTTCACTCAGCAGCCAATGTAGAGATGTAGAGACTCAAACCTGAACAGCAGATGGCATCCAGGGAGTCTTATGGAAGAGTTGGTAGACGGACTGAGATTTCTGAAGAGGTCAGGGAGTCCACAGGAAAACAAGCAGGGTCAACTAACCTGGACCCTTGGGGGCTCCCAGAGACTAAATAACCAACCAAAGAGTGAGCATAGGCTGGAAAGAGGCCCCCTGAACATATGCAGCAGATGAGCAGCTTGATCTTCATGCGGGTCCTCCAACAACTGGAGTGGGGTTGTCCCTGAGTCCAGTTGCCTGTCTGTCTGTCTATCTGTCTATCTGTCTGTCTGTCTGTCTGTCTGTCTGCCTGCCTGCCTGCCTGTGAATCCCTTGTCCCTAAATGGACTGCTTTGTTTGGGAGATGATATTCCTAGTCTGCAGCAACTTGTTGTGTTTGGGGGGGGCGGGGCTTGGGGGATGTTAATAGAGGGATGCCACTCAGAGGGAGGCTTCCCCCATCTCAAGAGACTGGGAAGGTGGAATGCAGGGAAGACTTGCATGAAGGGGTATTGAGAGGAGAGGGAGGGGTGTGATATTAGGATGTAAAGCGAATAAATAAATAAATAAATACATTTTAAAAATAAAATAAAATTAGATGGGCAATGTTTAAATTTCAGCAGGTCAAACAAAGACAACATCTTGGAGAAAGTGACATAGGGAAAAAAGAATCAAAATTTAAGTCAGAAAGCATGCAAGTTAGTACACAGTGTGGGACGGTTAAAATATTAAAAGAAAAACATTAAAGCACTAACTTAGAATCTCATACTCTGAAAAATTATCCTTCAAAAGTAAAGGAGAAATAAAGGCTTGGCCAGACAAAGAAAGACTGAAGAGCTGTGTTGCCCTAGACATGGCATGTTAAGGATGATTCCACAGAGAAAGAATATGACAGGAAGAGACACCCAGAGCTCCAGAAATCAAGCACACTGCAGAACAATGAATGAGGATGTGCTGGGTAATTTTGATTGTGGTTCTCATCTCACAGCCTCATGTGATTTAGAACACCTAGGAGACGTGTCTCTAAGGGTATTTTCAGAGAGGTTTAACTGGGGAACAAGATATACTCTGAATGTGGTGGGTAACACCAACCTACAGTCTAGAAAGAGAGTGGGGAGAGGGAGAGAGAGAGAGGGAGGGAGAAGGAGAGGTAGAGGTAGAGGT